>NW_027457654.1:671961-1008922 GCF_050624435.1 Tenrec ecaudatus
GATAGTCGAAGTGTCCGCTAGTTAACCTACATAGTCCAAGTGCCCGTTCGTTAACCTAGATAGTCCAAGTGCCCGCTAGGTAACCTAGACAGTCCAAGTGCCCGCTAGGTTACCTACATAGTCCAAGTGCACGTTCGTTAACCTACATAATCCAAGTGCCCGTTAGGTAACCTAGACAGTCCAAGTGCCCGCTAGTTACCCTACATAGTCCAAGTGCCCGTTAGTTAACCTAGATAGTCAAAGTGCCTGCTAGGTAACCTAGATAGTCCAAGTGTCCGCTGTATAACCTACATAGTCCAAGTGACCACTAGGTTACCTACATAGTCCAAGTGCCCGTTAGTTAACCTACATAGTCCAAGTGCCCGCTAGGTAACGTAGATAGCCCAAGTGCCCGCTAGGGAAGGTACATATTCCAAGTGCCCGTAGGTAACCTAGATAGTCCAAGTGCCCGCTAGTTAACCTACATAGTCCAAGTACCTGCTAGGTAAACTACATAATCCAAGTGCCTGTTCGTTAACCTACATAGTCCAAGTGCCCGTTCATTAACCTACATAGTCCAAGTGCCCGCTAGGTAACGTAGAAAGCCCAAGTGCCCGCTAGGGAACGTACATACTCCAAGTGCCCACTAGGTAACCTAGACAGTCCTATTGCCCGCTAGTTAACCTAGACAGTCCAAGTACCCGATAGGGAACCTACATAGTCCAAGTGCCCTCTAGGGAACCTACATAGTCCAAGTGCTCGCTAGGCAACCTACATAGTCCAAGTGCCCGTTAGTTAACCTAGATTGTCCAATTGCCCGTTAGCTAACCTAGATAGTCGAAGTGTCCGCTAGTTAACCTACATAGTCCAAGTGCCCGTTCGTTAACCTAGATAGTCCAAGTGCCAGCTAGGTAACCTGGACAGTCGCAGTGCCCGCTAGGTTACCTACATAGTCCAAGTGGACGTTCGTTAACCTAGATAATCCAAGTGCCCGCTAGGTAACGTAGATATCCCAAGTGCCCGTTAGGGAAATACATATCCAAGTGCCCACTAGGTAACCTAGATAGTCCAATTGCCCCCTAGTTAACCTAGACAGTCCAAGTACCCGATAGGGAACCTACATAGTCCAAGTGCTCGCTAGGCAACCTACATAGTCCAAGTGCCCGTTAGTTAACCTAGATTGTCCAATTGCCCGTTAGCTAACCTAGATAGTCGAAGTGTCCGCTAGTTAACCTACATAGTCCAAGTGCCCGTTCGTTAACCTAGATAGTCCAAGTGCCCGCTAGGTAACCTAGACAGTCCAAGTGCCCGCTAGTTACCCTACATAGTCCAAGTGCCCGTTAGTTAACCTACATAGTCCAAGTGCCCGCTAGGTAACGTAGATAGCCCAGGTGCCCGCTAGGGAACGTACATAGTCCAAGTGCCCGCTAGGTAACCTGGATAGTCTAAGTGCCTGCTAGTAAACCTACATAGTCCAAGTGCCTGCTAGGTAAACTACATAGTCCATGTGCCCACTAGGTAACCTAGACAGTCCAATTGCCCCCAAGTTAACCTAGACAGTCCAAGTACCCGATAGGGAACCTACATAGTCCAAGTGCCCTCTAGGGAACCTACATAGTCCAAGTGCTCGCTAGGCAACCTACATAGTCCAAGTGCCCGTTAGTTAACCTAGATTGTCCAATTGCCCGTTAGCTAACCTAGATAGTCGAAGTGTCCGCTAGTTAACCTACATAGTCCAAGTGCCCGTTCGTTAACCTAGATAGTCCAAGTGCCCGCTAGGTAACCCAGACAGTCCAAGTGCCCGCTAGGTTACCTACATAATCCAAGTGCATGTTCGTTAACCTAGATAATCCAAGTGCCCGTTAGGTAACCTAGACAGTCCAAGTGCCCGCTAGTTACCCTACATAGTCCAAGTGCCCGTTAGTTAACATAGATAGTCAAAGTGCCTGCTAGGTAACCTAGATAGTCAAAGTGTCCGCTAGATAACCTACATAGTCCAAGTGACCACTAGGTTACCTACATAGTCCAAGTGACCGTTCGTTAACCTACATAGTCCAAGTGCCTGCTAGGTAACGTAGATAGCCCAAGTGCCCGCTAGGGAAGGTACATATTCCAAGTGCCCGTAGGTAACCTAGATAGTCCAAGTGCCCGCTAGTTAACCTACATAGTCCAAGTACCTGCTAGGTAAACTACATAATCCAAGTGCCTGTTCGTTAACCTACATAGTCCAAGTGCCCGTTCGTTAACCTATATAGTCCAAGTGCCCGCTAGGTAACGTAGACAGCCCAAGTGCCCGCTAGGGAACGTACATACTCCATGTGCCCACTAGGTAACCTAGACAGTCCAATTGCCCGCTAGTTAACCTAGACAGTCCAAGTACCCGATAGGGAACCTACATAGTCCAAGTGCTCGCTAGGCAACCTACATAGTCCAAGTGCCCGTTAGTTAACCTAGATTGTCCAATTGCCTGTTAGCTAACCTAGATAGTCGAAGTGTCCGCTAGTTAACCTACATAGTCCAAGTGCCCGTTCGTTAACCTAGATAGTCCAAGTGCCCGCTAGGTAACCTAGACAGTCCAAGTGCCCGCTAGGTTACCTACATAGTCCAAGTGCACGTTCGTTAACCTACATAATCCAAGTGCCCGTTAGGTAACCTAGACAGTCCAAGTGCCCGCTAGTTACCCTACATAGTCCAAGTGCCCGTTAGTTAACCTAGATAGTCAAAGTGCCTGCTAGGTAACCTAGATAGTCCAAGTGTCCGCTGTATAACCTACATAGTCCAAGTGACCACTAGGTTACCTACATAGTCCAAGTGCCCGTTAGTTAACCTACATAGTCCAAGTGCCCGCTAGGTAACGTAGATAGCCCAAGTGCCCGCTAGGGAAGGTACATATTCCAAGTGCCCGTAGGTAACCTAGATAGTCCAAGTGCCCGCTAGTTAACCTACATAGTCCAAGTACCTGCTAGGTAAACTACATAATCCAAGTGCCTGTTCGTTAACCTACATAGTCCAAGTGCCCGTTCATTAACCTACATAGTCCAAGTGCCCGCTAGGTAACGTAGAAAGCCCAAGTGCCCGCTAGGGAACGTACATACTCCAAGTGCCCACTAGGTAACCTAGACAGTCCTATTGCCCGCTAGTTAACCTAGACAGTCCAAGTACCAGATACGGAACCTACATAGTCCAAGTGCCCTCTAGGGAACCTACATAGTCCAAGTGCTCGCTAGGCAACCTACATAGTCCAAGTGCCCGTTAGTTAACCTAGATTGTCCAATTGCCCGTTAGCTAACCTAGATAGTCGAAGTGTCCGCTAGTTAACCTACATAGTCCAAGTGCCCGTTCGTTAACCTAGATAGTCCAAGTGCCAGCTAGGTAACCTGGACAGTCGCAGTGCCCGCTAGGTTACCTACATAGTCCAAGTGGACGTTCGTTAACCTAGATAATCCAAGTGCCCGCTAGGTAACGTAGATATCCCAAGTGCCCGTTAGGGAAATACATATCCAAGTGCCCACTAGGTAACCTAGATAGTCCAATTGCCCCCTAGTTAACCTAGACAGTCCAAGTACCCGATAGGGAACCTACATAGTCCAAGTGCTCGCTAGGCAACCTACATAGTCCAAGTGCCCGTTAGTTAACCTAGATTGTCCAATTGCCCGTTAGCTAACCTAGATAGTCGAAGTGTCCGCTAGTTAACCTACATAGTCCAAGTGCCCGTTCGTTAACCTAGATAGTCCAAGTGCCCGCTAGGTAACCTAGACAGTCCAAGTGCCCGCTAGTTACCCTACATAGTCCAAGTGCCCGTTAGTTAACCTAGATAGTCAAAGTGCCTGCTAGGTAACCTAGATAGTCCAAGTGTCCGCTAGATAACCTACATAGTCCAAGTGACCACTAGGTTACCTACATAGTCCAAGTGCCCGTTCGTTAACCTACATAGTCCAAGTGCCCGCTAGGTAACGTAGATAGCCCAGGTGCCCGCTAGGGAACGTACATAGTCCAAGTGCCCGCTAGGTAACCTGGATAGTCTAAGTGCCTGCTAGTAAACCTACATAGTCCAAGTGCCTGCTAGGTAAACTACATAGTCCATGTGCCCACTAGGTAACCTAGACAGTCCAATTGCCCCCAAGTTAACCTAGACAGTCCAAGTACCCGATAGGGAACCTACATAGTCCAAGTGCCCTCTAGGGAACCTACATAGTCCAAGTGCTCGCTAGGCAACCTACATAGTCCAAGTGCCCGTTAGTTAACCTAGATTGTCCAATTGCCCGTTAGCTAACCTAGATAGTCGAAGTGTCCGCTAGTTAACCTACATAGTCCAAGTGCCCGTTCGTTAACCTGGATAGTCCAAGTGCCCGCTAGGTAACCCAGACAGTCCAAGTGCCCGCTAGGTTACCTACATAATCCAAGTGCATGTTCGTTAACCTAGATAATCCAAGTGCCCGTTAGGTAACCTAGACAGTCCAAGTGCCCGCTAGTTACCCTACATAGTCCAAGTGCCCGTTAGTTAACATAGATAGTCAAAGTGCCTGCTAGGTAACCTAGATAGTCAAAGTGTCCGCTAGATAACCTACATAGTCCAAGTGACCACTAGGTTACCTACATAGTCCAAGTGCCCGTTCGTTAACCTACATAGTCCAAGTGCCCGCTAGGTAACGTAGATAGCCCAAGTGCCCGCTAGGGAAGGTACATATTCCAAGTGCCCGTAGGTAACCTAGATAGTCCAAGTGCCCGCTAGTTAACCTACATAGTCCAAGTACCTGCTAGGTAAACTACATAATCCAAGTGCCTGTTCGTTAACCTACATAGTCCAAGTGCCCGTTCGTTAACCTACATAGTCCAAGTGCCCGCTAGGTAACGTAGAAAGCCCAAGTGCCCGCTAGGGAACGTACATACTCCATGTGCCCACTAGGTAACCTAGACAGTCCAATTGCCCGCTAGTTAACCTAGACAGTCCAAGTACCCGATAGGGAACCTACATAGTCCAAGTGCTCGCTAGGCAACCTACATAGTCCAAGTGCCCGTTAGTTAACCTAGATTGTCCAATTGCCTGTTAGCTAACCTAGATAGTCGAAGTGTCCGCTAGTTAACCTACATAGTCCAAGTGCCCGTTCGTTAACCTAGATAGTCCAAGTGCCCGCTAGGTAACCTAGACAGTCCAAGTGCCCGCTAGGTTACCTACATAATCCAAGTGCACGTTCGTTAACCTACATAATCCAAGTGCCCGTTAGGTAACCTAGACAGTCCAAGTGCCCGCTAGTTACCCTACATAGTCCAAGTGCCCGTTAGTTAACCTAGATAGTCAAAGTGCCTGCTAGGTAACCTAGATAGTCCAAGTGTCCGCTGTATAACCTACATAGTCCAAGTGACCACTAGGTTACCTACATAGTCCAAGTGCCCGTTAGTTAACCTACATAGTCCAAGTGCCCGCTAGGTAACGTAGATAGCCCAAGTGCCCGCTAGGGAAGGTACATATTCCAAGTGCCCGTAGGTAACCTAGATAGTCCACGTGCACGCTAGTTAACCTACATAGTCCAAGTACCTGCTAGGTAAACTACATAATCCAAGTGCCTGTTCGTTAACCTACATAGTCCAAGTGCCCGTTCATTAACCTACATAGTCCAAGTGCCCGCTAGGTAACGTAGAAAGCCCAAGTGCCCGCTAGGGAACGTACATACTCCAAGTGCCCACTAGGTAACCTAGACAGTCCTATTGCCCGCTAGTTAACCTAGACAGTCCAAGTACCAGATACGGAACCTACATAGTCCAAGTGCCCTCTACGGAACCTACATAGTCCAAGTGCTCGCTAGGCAACCTACATAGTCCAAGTGCCCGTTAGTTAACCTAGATTGTCCAATTGCCCGTTAGCTAACCTAGATAGTCGAAGTGTCCGCTAGTTAACCTACATAGTCCAAGTGCCCGTTCGTTAACCTAGATAGTCCAAGTGCCAGCTAGGTAACCTGGACAGTCCCAGTGCCCGCTAGGTTACCTACATAGTCCAAGTGCACGTTCGTTAACCTACATAATCCAAGTGCCCGTTAGGTAACCTAGACAGTCCAAGTGCCCGCTAGTTACCATACAGAGTCCAAGTGCCCGTTAGTTAACCTAGATAGTCAAAGTGCCTGCTAGGTAACCTAGATGGTCCAAGTGTCCGCTGTATAACCTACATAGTCCAAGTGACCACTAGGTTACCTACATAGTCCAAGTGCCCGTTCGTTAACCTACATGGTCCAAGTGCCCGCTAGGTAACGTAGATAGCCCAAGTGCCCGCTAGGGAAGGTACATATTCCAAGTGCCCGTAGGTAACCTAGATAGTCCAAGTGCCCGCTAGTTAACCTACATAGTCCAAGTACCTGCTAGGTAAACTACATAATCCAAGTGCCTGTTCGTTAACCTACATAGTCCAAGTGCCCGTTCGTTAACCTACATAGTCCATGTGCCCGCTAGGTAACGTAGAAAGCCCAAGTGCCCGCTAGGGAACGTACATACTCCAAGTGCCCACTAGGTAACCTAGACAGTCCAATTGCCCGCTAGTTAACCTAGACAGTCCAAGTACCCGATACGGAACCTACATAGTCCAAGTGCCCTCTAGGGAACCTACATAGTCCAAGTGCTCGCTAGGCAACCTACATAGTCCAAGTGCCCGTTAGTTAACCTAGATTGTCCAATTGCCCGTTGGCTAACCTAGATAGTCGAAGTGTCCGCTAGTTAACCTACATAGTCCAAGTGCCCGTTCGTTAACCTAGATAGTCCAAGTGCCCGCTAGGTAACCTACACAGTCCCAGTGCCCGCTAGGTTACCTACATAGTCCAAGTGCACGTTCGTTAACCTAGATAATCCAAGTACCCGTTAGGTAACCTAGACAGTCCAAGTGCCCGCTAGTTACCCTACATAGTCCAAGTGCCCGTTAGTTAACCTAGATAGTCAAAGTGCCTGCTAGGTAACCTAGATAGTCCAAGTGTCCGCTGTATAACCTACATAGTCCAAGTGACCACTAGGTTACCTACATAGTCCAAGTGCCCGTTCGTTTACCTACATAGTCCAAGTGCCCGCTAGGTAACGTAGATAGCCCAAGTGCCCGCTAGGGAAGGGACATAGTCCAAGTGCCCGTAGGTAACCTAGATAGTCCAAGTGCCCGCTAGTTAACCTACATAGTCCAAGTACCTGCTAGGTAAACTACATAATCCAAGTGCCTGTTCGTTAACCTGCATAGTCCAAGTGCCCGTTCGTTAACCTACATAGTCCAAGTGCCCGCTAGGTAACGTAGAAAGCCCAAGTGCCCGCTAGGGAACGTACATACTCCAAGTGCCCACTAGGAAACATAGACAGTCCAATTGCCCGCTAGTTAACCTAGACAGTCCAAGTACCCGATTGGGAACCTACATAGTCCAATTGCCCGCTAAGGAACCTACATACAACAAGTGCTCGCTAGGCAACCTACATAGTCCAAGTGCCCGTTAGTTAACCTAGATAGTCAAAGTGCCTGCTAGGTAACCTAAATAGTCCAAGTGCCCGCTAGGGAACCTACATAGTCCAAGTGCCCGCTAGGTAACCTAGATAGTCCAATTGCCCGTTAGCTAACCTAGATAGTCGAAGTGTCCGCTAGTTAACCTACATAGTCCAAGTGCCCGTTCGTTAACCTAGAAAGTCCAAGTGCCCGCTAGGTAACCTAGACAGTCCAAGTGCCCGCTAGGTTACCTACATAGTCCAAGTGCACGTTCGTTAACCTAGATTGTCCAAGTGCCCGCTGGTAACCTACATAGTCCAACTGCCCGCAAAGAAACCTACATAGTCTAAATGTCCGCTAGGCAACCTACATAATCCAAGTGCCCACTCTGGAACATACATAGTCCAAGTGCCCGTTAGCTAACCTAGATAGTCCAAGGGCCCGCTAGTTGACCTACATAGTCCAAGTGCCAGCTTGGTAACCTAGATAGTACAAGTTCCCGCTAGGGAACCTAGATAGTCCAAGTGCCTGTTAGCTAACCTAGATAGTCCAAGTGGTGGCTAGGAAACCTACATAGTCCAAGTGCCCGTTCGTTAACCTAGATAATCCAAGTGCCCGTTAGGTAACCTAGACAGTCCAAGTGCCCGCTAGTTGCCCTACATAGTCCAAATGCCCGTTAGTTAACCTAGATAGTCAAAGTGCCTGCTAGGCAACCTAGATAGTCCAAGTGCCCGCTAGATAACCTACATAGTCCAAGTGCCCGCTAGGTAACCTAAATAGTCCAAATGTCCGCTAGGGAAACTACATAGTCCAAGTGCCCGCAAGTTAACCTAGAGAGTCCAAGTGCCCCCTAGTAAACCTACATAATCCATGGGCCCGCTAGTTAACCTAAATAGTGCAAGGGCCCTCTAGTTAACCTAGATAATCCAAGTGCCCGCTAGTTAACCTAGATAGTCCAAGTGCCCGCTAGTTAACCTAGATAGTCCAAGTGCCCGCTAGTTAACCTACATAGTCCAAGTGCCCGAAGGTAACCTAGACAGTCCAAGTGACCACTAGGTTACCTACATAGTCCAAGTGCCCATTCGTTAACCTACATAGCCCAAGTGCCCGCTAGGTAACGTAGATAGCCCAAGTGCCCGCTAGGGAACGTACATAGTCCAAGTGCCCGCTAGGTAACCTAGATAGTCTAAGTGCCTGCTAGTAAACCTACATAGTCCAAGTGTCTGCTAGGTAAACTACATAGTCCAAGTGCCCACTAGGTAACCTAGACAGTCCAATTGCCCGCTAGTTAACTTAGACAGTCCAAGTACCGCTAGGGAATCTACATAGTCCAAGCGCCCACTAGGGAACCTACATAGTCCAGGTGCTCCTAGGCAACCTACATAGTCCACGTGCCAGTTAGTTAACCTAGATAGTCAAAGTGCCTGCTAGGTAACCTAGATAGTCCAAGTGCCCGCTAGGTAACCTACATAGTCCAAGTGCCCGTTAGGTAACCTTGATAGTCCAATTGCCCGATAGCTATCCTAGATAGTCCAAGTGTCCGCTACTTAACCTACATAGTCCAAGTGCCCGTTCGTTATCTTACATTGTCCAAGTGCCCGCTAGGTAACGTAGATACCCCAAGTGCCCGCTAGGGAACGTACATAGTCCAAGTGCCCACTAGGTAACCTAGACAGTCCAATTGCCCCCTAGTTAACCTAGACAGTCCAAGTACCCTATAGGGAACCTACATAGTCCAAGTGCCCACTAGGGAACCTACATAGTCCAAGTGATCGCTAGGCAACCTACATAGTCCAAGAGCCCGTTAGTTAACCTAGATTGTCCAATTGCCCGTTAGCTAACCTAGATAGTCGAAGTGTCCGCTAGTTAACCTACATAGTCCAAGTGCCCGTTCGTTAACCTAGATAGTCCAAGTGCCCGCTAGGTAACCTGGACAGTCCAAGTGCCCGCTGGGTTACCTACATAGTCCAAGTGCACGTTTGTTAACCTAGATAGTCCAAGTGACCGCTGGTAACCTACATAGTCCAAGGGCCCGCTAGGTAACCTTGATAGTCCAAGTGCCTTCTAGTTAACCTACGTAGTCCAAGTGCCCGCTAGATAACCTACATAGTCCAAGTGCCCACTAGGTAACCTAAATAATCCAAATGCCCGCTAGGGAAACTACATAGTCCAAGTGCCCGTTAGTTAACCTAGATAGTCCAAGTGCCCGCTAGTAAACCTAGATAGTCCAAGGGCCTGCTAGTTAACCTAGATAGTCCAAGTGCCCGCTAGTTAACCTAAATCGTCCACGTGTGCGCTAGGTAACCTAGATAGTCCAAGTGCTTGATAGCTAACCTACATAGTCCAAGTGTCCGTTCGTTAACCTAGATAGTCCAAGTGCCCATTGGGTAACCTACATAGTCCAAGTGCCCGCTAGTTAACCTACATAGTCCAAGTGCCTTCTAGGGAGCCTACATAGTCTACGTGACCGCTAGGGAACCTACATACTCAAAGTGCCCGTTAGGGAACCTACATAGTCCAAGTGCCCGCTAGGTAACCTACATAGTCCAAATGCCCGCAAGGAAACCTACATAGTCTAAATGTCCGCTAGGCAACCTACGTAATCCAAGTGCCCGCTCTGGAACATACATAGTCCAAGTGCCCGTTAGCTAACCTAGATAGTCCAAGGGCGCGCTAGTTGACCTACATAGTCCAAGTGCCAGCTAGGTAACCTAGATAGTACAAGTGCCCGCTAGGGAACCTAGATAGTCCAAGTGGTGGCTAGGTAACGTACATAGTCCAAGTGCCCGTTCGTTAACCTAGATAATCCAAGTGCCCGTTAGGTAACCTAGACAGTCCAAGTGCCCGCTAGTTACCCTACATAGTCCAAGTGCCCGTTAGTTAACCTAGATAGTCAAAGTGCCTGCTAGGTAACCTACATAGTCCAAGTGCCCGCTAGGCAACCTAAATAGTCCAAATGCCCGCTAGGGAAACTACATAATCCAAGTGCCCGCTAGTTAACCTAGATTTTCCAAGTGCCCCAGAGTAAACCTACATAATCCATGGGCCCGCTAGTTAACCTACATAGTGCAAGGGCCCGCTAGTTAACCTAGATCGTGCAAGTGTCCGCTAGTTAACCTACATAGTCCAAGTGCCAGCTAGGTAACCTAGATAGTCCAATTGCCCGCTAGGGATCCTTCATAATCCAAGTGCATACTAGGTAACCTAGATAGTCCAAGTGCCCACTAGGGAAGGTAAATAGTCCAAGTGTCCGATAGGTAACCTAGAGAGTTCAAGTGCCCGCTAGTTAACCTACATAGTCCAAGTGCCCGCTAGTTAACCTAGATAGTCCAAGTGCCCGCTAGTAAAGCTAGATAGTCCAATGGCCTGCTAGTTAACCTAGATAGTCCAAGTGCCCGCTAGTTAACCTAAATCATCCAAGTGTCCGCTAGGTAACCTACATAGTCCAAGTGCCTGCTAGGTAACCTAGATAGTTCAAGTGCCTGATACCTAACCTACATAGTCCAAGTGTCCGTTCGTTAACCTAGATACTCCAAGTGCCCATTGAGTAACCTACATAGTCCAAGTGCCCGCCTGGTAACCTGGTTAGTCCAAGTGCCCGCTCGTTAACCTACATAGTCCAAGTGCCTTCTAGGGAGCCTACATAGTCCACGTGACCGCTAGGGAACCTACATAGTCCAAGTGCCCTCTAGGTAACCTACATAGTCCAAATGCCCGCAAGGAAACCTACATAGTCTAAATGTCCGCTAGGCAACCTACACAATCCAAGTGCCCACTCTGGAACATACATAGTCCAAGTGCGCGTTAGCTAACCTAGATAGTCCACGGGCCCGCTAGTTGACCTACATAGTCCAAGTGCCAGCTAGGTAACCTAGATAGTACAAGTGCCTGCTAGGGAACCTAGATAGTCCAAGTGCCTGTTAGGTAACCTAGATAGTCCAAGTGGTGGCTAGGTAACCTACATAGTCCAAGTGCCCGTTCGTTAACCTAGATAATCCAAGTGCCCGTTAGGTAACCTAGACAGTCCAAGTGCCCGCTAGTTACCCTACATAGTCCAAGTGCCCGTTAGTTAACCTAGATAGTCAAAGTGCCTGCTAGATAACCTAGATAGTCCAAGTGCCCGCTAGATAACCTACATAGTCCAAGTGCCCGCTAGGTAACCTAAATAGTCCAAATGTCCGCTAGGGAAACTACATAGTCCAAGTGCCCGCTAGTTAACCTAGATACTCCAAGTGCCCCCTAGTAAACCTACATAATCCATGGGCCCGCTAGTTAACCTACATAGTGCAAGGGCCCGCTAGTTAACCTAGATAGTCCAAGTGCCCGCTAGGTAACCTACATAGTGCAGGTGTCCGCTAGGTAACCTACATAGTCCAAGTGCCCGCTAGTTAACATAGATAGTCCAAGTGCCCGCTAGGGAAGGTACATAGTCCAACTGCCCGCTAGGTAACCTAGAGAGTGCAAATGCCCGATAGTTAACCTACATAGTCCAAGTGCCTGCTAGGTAACCTAGATAGCCAAGGGCCTGCTAGTTAACCTAGATAGTCCAAGTGCCCGCTAGGTAACCTACATTGTGCAAGTGTCCGCTAGTTAACCTACGTAGTCCAAGGAACCCCTAGTTAACCTAGATAGTCCAAGTACCCGCTAGTTAACCTAGATCATCCAATTGTCCGCTAGTTAACCTACATAGTCCAAGTGTCCTTTAGGGAACCTAGATAATCCAAGTGACCGCTAAGGAACCTACATAGTCCAATTGTCCGCTCTGGGACATACATAGTTCAAGTGCCTGTTAGTTAACCTAGATAATCCAAGTGCCCGCTAGTTAACCTACATAGTCCAAGTGCCCGCTAGGCAACCTACATAATCCAAGTGCCCGCTAGGTAACCTAGATAGTCCTAGTGCACGCTAGTTAACCTACATAGTCCAAGTGTCCGCTAGGTAACCTAGACAGTCCAAGTGACCACTAGGTTACCTACATAGTCCAAGTGCCCGTTCGTTAACCTACATAGTCCAAGTGCCCGCTAGGTAACGTAGATAGCCCAAGTGCCCGCTAAGGAACGTACATAGTCCAAGTGCCCGCTAGGTAACCTAGATAGTCCAAGTGCCCGCTAGTTAACCTACATAGTGCAAGGGCCCGCTAGTTAACCTAGATAGTCCAAGTGCCCGCTAGGTAACCTACATAGTGCAGGTGTCCGCTAGGTAACCTACATAGTCCAAGTGCCCGCTAGTTAACATAGATAGTCCAAGTGCCCGCTAGGGAAGGTACATAGTCCAACTGCCCGCTAGGTAACCTAGAGAGTGCAAATGCCCGATAGTTAACCTACATAGTCCAAGTGCCTGCTAGGTAACCTAGATAGCCAAGGGCCTGCTAGTTAACCTAGATAGTCCAAGTGCCCGCTAGGTAACCTACATTGTGCAAGTGTCCGCTAGTTAACCTACGTAGTCCAAGGAACCCCTAGTTAACCTAGATAGTCCAAGTACCCGCTAGTTAACCTAGATCATCCAATTGTCCGCTAGTTAACCTACATAGTCCAAGTGTCCTTTAGGGAACCTAGATAATCCAAGTGCCCGCTAAGGAACCTACATAGTCCAATTGTCCGCTCTGGGACATACATAGTTCAAGTGCCTGTTAGTTAACCTAGATAATCCAAGTGCCCGCTAGTTAACCTACATAGTCCAAGTGCCCGCTAGGCAACCTACATAATCCAAGTGCCCGCTAGGTAACCTAGATAGTCCTAGTGCACGCTAGTTAACCTACATACTCCAAGTGTCCGCTAGGTAACCTAGACAGTCCAAGTGACCACTAGGTTACCTACATAGTCCAAGTGCCCGTTCGTTAACCTACATAGTCCAAGTGCCCGCTAGGTAACGTAGATAGCCCAAGTGCCCGCTAGTTAACCTAGATACTCCAAGTGCCCCCTAGTAAACCTACATAATCCATGGGCCCGCTAGTTAACCTACATAGTGCAAGGGCCCGCTAGTTAACCTAGATAGTCCAAGTGCCCGCTAGGTAACCTACATAGTGCAGGTGTCCGCTAGGTAACCTACATAGTCCAAGTGCCCGCTAGTTAACATAGATAGTCCAAGTGCCCGCTAGGGAAGGTACATAGTCCAACTGCCCGCTAGGTAACCTAGAGAGTGCAAATGCCCGCTAGTTAACCTACATAGTCCAAGTGCCTGCTAGGTAACCTAGATAGCCAAGGGCCTGCTAGTTAACCTAGATAGTCCAAGTGCCCGCTAGGTAAACTACATTGTGCAAGTGTCCGCTAGTTAACCTACGTAGTCCAAGGAACCCCTAGTTAACCTAGATAGTCCAAGTACCCGCTAGTTAACCTAGATCATCCAATTGTCCGCTAGTTAACCTACATAGTCCAAGTGTCCTTTAGGGAACCTAGATAATCCAAGTGACCGCTAAGGAACCTACATAGTCCAATTGTCCGCTCTGGGACATACATAGTTCAAGTGCCTGTTAGTTAACCTAGATAATCCAAGTGCCCGCTAGTTAACCTACATAGTCCAAGTGCCCGCTAGGCAACCTACATAATCCAAGTGCCCGCTAGGTAACCTAGATAGTCCTAGTGCACGCTAGTTAACCTACATAGTCCAAGTGTCCGCTAGGTAACCTAGACAGTCCAAGTGACCACTAGGTTACCTACATAGTCCAAGTGCCCGTTCGTTAACCTACATAGTCCAAGTGCCCGCTAGGTAACGTAGATAGCCCAAGTGCCCGCTAAGGAACGTACATAGTCCAAGTGCCCGCTAGGTAACCTAGATAGTCCAAGTGCCCGCTAGTTAACCTACATAGTGCAAGGGCCCGCTAGTTAACCTAGATAGTCCAAGTGCCCGCTAGGTAACCTACATAGTGCAGGTGTCCGCTAGGTAACCTACATAGTCCAAGTGCCCGCTAGTTAACATAGATAGTCCAAGTGCCCGCTAGGGAAGGTACATAGTCCAACTGCCCGCTAGGTAACCTAGAGAGTGCAAATGCCCGATAGTTAACCTACATAGTCCAAGTGCCTGCTAGGTAACCTAGATAGCCAAGGGCCTGCTAGTTAACCTAGATAGTCCAAGTGCCCGCTAGGTAACCTACATTGTGCAAGTGTCCGCTAGTTAACCTACGTAGTCCAAGGAACCCCTAGTTAACCTAGATAGTCCAAGTACCCGCTAGTTAACCTAGATCATCCAATTGTCCGCTAGTTAACCTACATAGTCCAAGTGTCCTTTAGGGAACCTAGATAATCCTAGTGCCCGCTAAGGAACCTACATAGTCCAATTGTCCGCTCTGGGACATACATAGTTCAAGTGCCTGTTAGTTAACCTAGATAATCCAAGTGCCCGCTAGTTAACCTACATAGTCCAAGTGCCCGCTAGGCAACCTACATAATCCAAGTGCCCGCTAGGTAACCTAGATAGTCCTAGTGCACGCTAGTTAACCTACATACTCCAAGTGTCCGCTAGGTAACCTAGACAGTCCAAGTGACCACTAGGTTACCTACATAGTCCAAGTGCCCGTTCGTTAACCTACATAGTCCAAGTGCCCGCTAGGTAACGTAGATAGCCCAAGTGCCCGCTAAGGAACGTACATAATCCAAGTGCCCGCTATGTAACCTAGATAGTCCAAGTGCCCGCTAGTTAACCTACATAGTCCAAGTGCCTGCTAGGTAAACTACATAGTCCAAGTGCCCACTAGGTAACCTAGACAGTCCAATTGCCCGCTAGTTAAACTAGACAGTCCAAGTACCGGCTAGGGAACCTACATAGTTCAAGTGCCCGCTAGTTAACCTACATAGTCCAAGTGCCCGCTAGTTAACCTAGATAGTCCAAGTGCCCGCTAGTAAAGCTAGATAGTCCAAGGGCCTGCTACTTAACCTAGATAGTCCAAGTGCCCGCTAGTTAACCTAAATCGTCCAAGTGTCCGCTAGGTAACCTACATAGTCCAAGTGCCTGCTAGGTAACCTAGATAGTTCAAGTGCCTGATACCTAACCTACATAGTCCAAGTGTCCGTTCGTTAACCTAGATAGTCCAAGTGCCCATTGAGTAACCTACATAGTCCAAGTGCCCGCCTGGTAACCTGGTTAGTCCAAGTGCCCGCTAGTTAACCTACATAGTCCAAGTGCCTTCTAGGGAGCCTACATAGTCCACGTGACCGCTAGGGAACCTACATAGTCCAAGTGCCCGCTAGGTAACCTACATAGTCCAAATGCCCGCAAGGAAACGTACATAGTCTAAATGTCCGCTAGGCAACCTACATAATCCAAGTGCCCACTCTGGAACATACATAGTCCAAGTGCGCGTTAGCTAACCTAGATAGTCCAAGGGCCCGCTAGTTGACCTACATAGTCCAAGTGCCAGCTAGGTAACCTAGATAGTACAAGTGCCCGCTAGGGAACCTAGATAGTCCAAGTGCCTGTTAGGTAACCTAGATAGTCCAAGTGGTGGCTAGGTAACCTACATAGTCCAAGTGCCCTTTCGTTAACCTAGATAATCCAAGTGCCCGTTAGGTAACCTAGACAGTCCAAGTGCCCGCTAGTTACCCTACATAGTCCAAGTGCCCGTTAGTTAACCTAGATTGTCAAAGTGCCTGCTAGGTAACCTAGATAGTCCAAGTGCCCGCTAGATAACCTACATAGTCCAAGTGCCCGCTAGGTAACCTAAATAGTCCAAATGTCCGCTAGGGAAACTACATAGTCCAAGTGCCCGCTAGTTAACCTAGATACTCCAAGTGCCCCCTAGTAAACCTACATAATCCATGGGCCCGCTAGTTAACCTACATAGTGCAAGGGCCCGCTAGTTAACCTAGATAGTCCAAGTGCCCGCTAGGTAACCTACATAGTGCAGGTGTCCGCTAGGTAACCTACATAGTCCAAGTGCCCTCTAGTTAACATAGATAGTCCAAGTGCCCGCTAGGGAAGGTACATAGTCCAACTGCCCGCTAGGTAACCTAGAGAGTGCAAATGCCCGATAGTTAACCTACATAGTCCAAGTGCCTGCTAGGTAACCTAGATAGCCAAGGGCCTGCTAGGTAACCTACATTGTGCAAGTGTCCGCTAGTTAACCTACGTAGTCCAAGGAACCCCTAGTTAACCTAGATAGTCCAAGTACCCGCTAGTTAACCTAGATCATCCAATTGTCCGCTAGTTAACCTACATAGTCCAAGTGTCCTTTAGGGAACCTAGATAATCCTAGTGCCCGCTAAGGAACCTACATAGTCCAATTGTCCGCTCTGGGACATACATAGTTCAAGTGCCTGTTAGTTAACCTAGATAATCCAAGTGCCCGCTAGTTAACCTACATAGTCCAAGTGCCCGCTAGGCAACCTACATAATCCAAGTGCCCGCTAGGTAACCTAGATAGTCCTAGTGCACGCTAGTTAACCTACATAGTCCAAGTGTCCGCTAGGTAACCTAGACAGTCCAAGTGACCACTAGGTTACCTACATAGTCCAAGTGCCCGTTCGTTAACCTACATAGTCCAAGTGCCCGCTAGGTAACGTAGATAGCCCAAGTGCCCGCTAAGGAACGTACATAGTCCAAGTGCCCGCTAGGTAACCTAGATAGTCCAAGTGCCCGCTAGTTAACCTACATAGTCCAAGTGCCTGCTAGGTAAACTACATAGTCCAAGTGCCCACTAGGTAACCTAGACAGTCCAATTGCCCGCTAGTTAACCTAGACAGTCCAAGTACCCGCTAGGGAACCTACATAGTCCAAGCGCCCGCTAGGGAACCTACATAGTCCAAGTGCTCGCTTGGCAACCTACATAGTTCAAGTGCCCCTTAGTTAACCAAGATAGTCAAAGTGCCTTCTAGGTAACCTAGATAGTCCAATTGCCCGCTAGGTAACATACATAGTCCAAGTGCCCGTTAGGTAACCTTGATAGTCCAATTGCCCGTTAGCTAATCTAGATAGTCCAAGTGTCCGCTAGTTAACCTACATAGTCCAAGTGCCCGTTCGTTAACCTACATAGTCCAAGTGCCCGCTAGGTAACCTAGACAGTCCAAGTGCCCGTTAGGTTACCTACATAGCCCAAGTGCACTTTCATTTACCTAGATAGTCCAAGTGCCCGCTGGTAACCTACATAGTCCAAGAGCCTTCTAGTTAACCTACATAGTCGAAGTGCCCGCTAGGTAACCTAGATAGTCTCAGTGCCCGCTAGTTAACCTACATAGTCCAAGTGCCCGATAGAAACCTATATAGTCCAAGTGCCCTTTAGGGAAACTACATAGTCCAAGTGCCCGTTAGGGAACCAATAGTCTTAGTGCTGGCTAGGGAACCTGTATCATTCAAGTGTCCGTTCGTTAACCTAGATAGTCCAAGTGCCCATTGGGTAACCTACATAGTCCAAGTGCCCGCTAGTTAACCTACATAGTCCAAGTGCCTTCTAGGGAGCCTACATAGTCCACGTGACCGCTAGGGAACCTACATACTCAAAGTGCCCGTTAGGGAACCTACATAGTCCAAGTGCCCGCTAGGTAACCTACATAGTCCAAATGCCCGCAAGGAAACCTACATAGTCTAAATGTCCGCTAGGCAACCTACATAATCCAAGTGCCCGCTCTGGAACATACATAGTCCAAGTGCCCGTTAGCTAACCTAGATAGTCCAAGGGCCCGCTAGTTGACCTACAGAGTCCAAGTGCCAGCTAGGTAACCTAGATAGTACAAGTGCCCGCTAGGGAACCTAGATAGTCCAAGTGGTGGCTAGGTAACCTACATAGTCCAAGTGCCCGTTCGTTAACCTAGATAATCCAAGTGCCCGTTAGGTAACATAGACAGTCCAAGTGCCCGCTAGTTACCCTACATAGTCCAAGTGCCCGTTAGTTAACCTAGATAGTCAAAGTGCCTGCTAGGTAACCTACATAGTCAAAGTGCCCGCTAGGCAACCTAAATAGTCCAAATGCTCGCTAGGGAAACTACATAGTCCAAGTGCCCGCTAGTTAACCTTGATGTTCCAAGTGCCCCCTAGTAAACCTACATAATCCATGGGCCCGCTAGTTAACCTACATAGTGCAAGGGCCCGCTAGTTAACCCAGATCGTGCAAGTGTCCGCTAGTTAACCTACATAGTCCAAGTGCCAGCTAGGTAACCTAGATAGTCCAATTGTCCGCTAGGGATCCTTCATAATCCAAGTGCCTGCTAGGTAACCTAGATAGTCCAAGTGCCCGCTAGGGAAGGTACATAGTCCAAGTGTCCGCTAGGTAACCTAGAGAGTTCAAGTGCCCGCTAGTTAACGTACATAGTCCAAGTGCCCGCTAGTTAACCTAGATAGTCCAAGTGCCCGCTAGTAAATCTAGATAGTCCAAGGGCCTGCTAGTTAACCTAGATAGTCCAAGTGCCCGCTAGTTAACCTAAATCATCCAAGTGTCCGCTAGGTAACCTACATAGTCCAAGTGCCTGCTAGGTAACCTAGATAGTTCAAGTGCCTGATACTTAACCCACATAGTCCAAGTGTCCGTTCGTTAACCTAGATAGTCCAAGTGCCCATTGAGTAACCTACATAGTCCAAGTGCCCGCCTGGTAACCTGGTTAGTCCAAGTGCCTGCTAGTTAACCTACATAGTCCAAGTGCCTTCTAGGGAGCCTACATAGTCCACGTGACCGCTAGGGAACCTACATAGTCCAAGTGCCCGCTAGGTAACCTACTTAGTCGAAATGCCCGCAAGGAAACCTGCATAGTCTAAATGTCCGCTAGGCAACCTACATAATCCAAGTGCCCACTCTGGAACATACATAGTCCAAGTGCCCGTTAGCTAACCTAGATAGTCCAAGGGCCCGCTAGTTGACCTACATAGTCCAAGTGCCAGCTAGGTAACCTAGATAGTACAAGTGCCCGCTAGGGAACCTAGATAGTCCAAGTGCCTGTTAGGTAACCTAGATAGTCCAAGTGGTGGCTAGGTAACCTACATAGTCCAAGTGCCCGTTCGTTAACCTAGATAATCCAAGTGCCCGTTAGGTAACCTCGACAGTCCAAGTGCCCGCTAGTTACCCTACATAGTCCAAGTGCCCGTTAGTTAACCTAGATAGTCAAAGTGCCTGCTAGGTAACCTAGATAGTCCAAGTGCCCGCTAGATAACCTACATAGTCCAAGTGCCCGCTAGGTAACCTAAATAGTCCAATAGTCCGCTAGGGAAACTACATAGTCCAAGTGCCCGCTAGTTAACCTAGATAATCCAAGTGCCCCCTAGTAAACCTACATAATCCATGGGCCCGCTAATTAACCTACATAGTGCAAGGGCCCGCTAGTTAACCTAGATAGTCCAAGTGCCTGCTAGGTAACCTACATAGTGCAGGTGTCCGCTAGATAACCTACATAGTCCAAGTGCCCGCTAGTTAACATAGATAGTCCAAGTGCCCGCTAGGGAAGGTACATAGTCCAACTGCCCGCTAGGTAACCTAGAGAGTGCAAATGCCCGCTAGTTAACCTACATAGTCCAAGTGCCTGCTAGGTAACCTAGATAGCCAAGGGCCTGCTAGTTAACCTAGATAGTCCAAGTGCCCGCTAGGTAACCTACATTGTGCAAGTGTCCGCTAGTTAACCTACGTAGTCCAAGGAACCCCTAGTTAACCTAGATAGTCCAAGTACCCGCTAGTTAACCTAGATCATCCAATTGTCCGCTAGTTAACCTACATAGTCCAAGTGTCCTTTAGGGAACCTAGATAATCCAAGTGCCCGCTAAGGAACCTACATAGTCCAATTGTCCGCTATGGAACATACATAGTTCAAGTGCCTGTTAGTTAACCTAGATAATCCAAGTGCCCGCTAGTTACCCTACATAGTCCAAGTGCCCGCTAGGCAACCTACATAATCCAAGTGCCCGCTAGTTAACCTAGATAGTCCTAGTGCACGCTAGTTAACCTACATAGTCCAAGTGTCCGCTAGGTAACCTAGACAGTCCAAGTGACCACTAGGTTACCTACATAGTCCAAGTGCCCGTTCGTTAACCTACATAGTCCAAGTGCCCGCTAGGTAACGTAGATAGCCCAAGTGCCCGGTAAGGAACGTACATAGTCCAAGTGCCCGCTAGGTAACCTAGATAGTCCAAGTGCCCGCTAGTTAACCTACATAGTCCAAGTGCCTGCTAGGTAAACTACATAGTCCAAGTGCCCACTAGGTAACCTAGACAGTCCAATTGCCCGCTAGTTAACCTAGACAGTCCAAGTACCCGCTAGGGAACCTACATAGTCCAAGCGCCCGCTAGGGAACCTACATAGTCCAAGTGCTCGCTTGGCAACCTACATAGTTCAAGTGCCCCTTAGTTAACCAAGATAGTCAAAGTGCCTGCTAAGTAACCTAGATAGTCCAATTGCCCGCTAGGTAACATACATAGTCCAAGTGCCCGTTAGGTAACCTTGATAGTCCAATTGCCCGTTAGCTAATCTAGATAGTCCAAGTGTCCGCTAGTTAACCTACATAGTCCAAGTGCCCGTTCGTTAACCTAGATAGTCCAAGTGCCCGCTAGGTAACCTAGACAGTCCAAGTGCCCGTTAGGTTACCTACATAGCCCAAGTGCACTTTCGTTTACCTAGATAGTCCAAGTGCCCGCTGGTAACCTACATAGTCCAAGAGCCTTCTAGTTAACCTACATAGTCGAAGTGCCCGCTAGGTAACCTAGATAGTCTCAGTGCCCGCTAGGTAACCTAGATAGTCCATGTGCCCGCTAGTTAACCTACATAGTCCAAGTGCCCGATAGAAACCTATATAGTCCAAGTGCCCTTTAGGGAAACTACATAGTCCAAGTGCCCGTTAGGGAACCAATAGTCTTAGTGCTGGCTAGGGAACCTGTATCATCCAAGTGTCCGTTCGTTAACCTAGATAGTCCAAGTGCCCATTGGGTAACCTACATAGTCCAAGTGCCCGCTAGTTAACCTACATAGTCCAAGTGCCTTCTAGGGAGCCTACATAGTCCACGTGACCGCTAGGGAACCTACATACTCAAAGTGCCCGTTAGGGAACCTACATAGTCCAAGTGCCCGCTAGGGAACCTACATAGTCCAAATGCCCGCAAGGAAACCTACATAGTCTAAATGTCCGCTAGGCAACCTACATAATCCAAGTGCCCGCTCTGGAACATACATAGTCCAAGTGCCCGTTAGCTAACCTAGATAGTCCAAGGGCCCGCTAGTTGACCTACATAGTCCAAGTGCCAGCTAGGTAACCTAGATAGTACAAGTGCCCGCTAGGGAACCTAGATAGTCCAAGTGGTGGCTAGGTAACCTACATAGTCCAAGTGCCCGTTCGTTAACCTAGATAATCCAAGTGCCCGTTAGGTAACATAGACAGTCCAAGTGCCCGCTAGTTACCCTACATAGTCCAAGTGCCCGTTAGTTAACCTAGATAGTCAAAGTGCCTGCTAGGTAACCTACATAGTCCAAGTGCCCGCTAGGCAACCTAAATAGTCCAAATGCTCGCTAGGGAAACTACATAGTCCAAGTGCCCGCTAGTTAACCTTGATGTTCCAAGTGCCCCCTAGTAAACCTACATAATCCATGGGCCCGCTAGTTAACCTACATAGTGCAAGGGCCCGCTAGTTAACCTAGATCGTGCAAGTGTCCGCTAGTTAACCTACATAGTCCAAGTGCCAGCTAGGTAACCTAGATAGTCCAATTGCCCGCTAGGGATCCTTCATAATCCAAGTGCCTGCTAGGTAACCTAGATAGTCCAAGTGCCCGCTAGGAAAGGTACATAGTCCAAGTGTCCGCTAGGTAACCTAGAGAGTTCAAGTGCCCGCTAGTTAACCTACATAGTCCAAGTGCCTGCTAGGTAAACTACATAGTCCAAGTGCCCACTAGGTAACCTAGACAGTCCAATTGCCCGCTAGTTAAACTAGACAGTCCAAGTACCGGCTAGGGAACCTACATAGTTCAAGTGCCCGCTAGTTAACCTACATAGTCCAAGTGCCCACTAGTTAACCTAGATAGTCCAAGTGCCCGCTAGTAAAGCTAGATAGTCCAAGGGCCTGCTACTTAACCTAGATAGTCCAAGTGCCCGCTAGTTAACCTAAATCGTCCAAGTGTCCGCTAGGTAACCTACATAGTCCAAGTGCCTGCTAGGTAACCTAGATAGTTCAAGTGCCTGATACCTAACCTACATAGTCCAAGTGTCCGTTCGTTAACCTAGATAGTCCAAGTGCCCATTGAGTAACCTACATAGTCCAAGTGCCCGCCTGGTAACCTGGTTAGTCCAAGTGCCCGCTAGTTAACCTACATAGTCCAAGTGCCTTCTAGGGAGCCTACATAGTCCACGTGACCGCTAGGGAACCTACATAGTCCAAGTGCCCGCTAGGTAACCTACATAGTCCAAATGCCCGCAAGGAAACCTACATAGTCTAAATGTCCGCTAGGCAACCTACATAATCCAAGTGCCCACTCTGGAACATACATAGTCCAAGTGCCCGTTAGCTAACCTAGATAGTCCAAGGGCCCGCTAGTTGACCTACATAGTCCAAGTGCCAGCTAGGTAACCTAGATAGTACAAGTGCCCGCTAGGGAACCTAGATAGTCCAAGTGCCTGTTAGGTAACCTAGATAGTCCAAGTGGTGGCTAGGTAACCTACATAGTCCAAGTGCCCGTTCGTTAACCTAGATAATCCAAGTGCCCGTTAGGTAACCTAGACAGTCCAAGTGCCCGCTAGTTACCCTAAATAGTCCAAGTGCCCGTTAGTTAACCTAGATTGTCAAATTGCCTGCTAGGTAACCTAGATAGTCCAAGTGTCCGCTAGATAACCTACATAGTCCAAGTGCCCGCTAGGTAACCTAAATAGTCCAAATGTCCGCTAGGGAAACTACATAGTCCAAGTGCCCGCTAGTTAACCTAGATACTCCAAGTGCCCCCTAGTAAACCTACATAATCCATGGGCCCACTAGTTAACCTACATAGTGCAAGGGCCCGCTAGTTAACCTAGATAGTCCAAGTGCCCGCTAGGTAACCTACATAGTGCAGGTGTCCGCTAGGTAACCTACATAGTCCAAGTGCCCGCTAGTTAACATAGATAGTCCAAGTGCCCGCTAGGGAAGGTACATAGTCCAACTGCCCGCTAGGTAACCTAGAGAGTGCAAATGCCCGATAGTTAACCTACATAGTCCAAGTGCCTGCTAGGTAACCTAGATAGCCAAGGGCCTGCTAGTTAACCTAGATAGTCCAAGTGCCCGCTAGGTAACCTACATTGTGCAAGTGTCCGCTAGTTAACCTACGTAGTCCAAGGAACCCCTAGTTAACCTAGATAGTCCAAGTACCCGCTAGTTAACCTAGATCATCCAATTGTCCGCTAGTTAACCTACATAGTCCAAGTGTCCTTTAGGGAACCTAGATAATCCAAGTGCCCGCTAAGGAACCTACATAGTCCAATTGTCCGCTCTGGGACATACATAGTTCAAGTGCCTGTTAGTTAACCTAGATAATCCAAGTGCCCGCTAGTTAACCTACATAGTCCAAGTGCCCGCTAGGCAACCTACATAATCCAAGTGCCCGCTAGGTAACCTAGATAGTCCTAGTGCACGCTAGTTAACCTACATAGTCCAAGTGTCCGCTAGGTAACCTAGACAGTCCAAGTGACCACTAGGTTACCTACATAGTCCAAGTGCCCGTTCGTTAACCTACATAGTCCAAGTGCCCGCTAGGTAACGTAGATAGCCCAAGTGCCCGCTAAGGAACGTACATAGTCCAAGTGCCCGCTAGGTAACCTAGATAGTCCAAGTGCCCGCTAGTTAACCTACATAGTCCAAGTGCCTGCTAGGTAAACTACATAGTCCAAGTGCCCACTAGGTAACCTAGACAGTCCAATTGCCCGCTAGTTAACCTAGACAGTCCAAGTACCCGCTAGGGAACCTACATAGTCCAAGCGCCCGCTAGGGAACCTACATAGTCCAAGTGCTCGCTTGGCAACCTACATAGTTCAAGTGCCCCTTAGTTAACCAAGATAGTCAAAGTGCCTGCTAGGTAACCTAGATAGTCCAATTGCCCGCTAGGTAACATACATAGTCCAAGTGCCCGTTAGGTAACCTTGATAGTCCAATTGCCCGTTAGCTAATCTAGATAGTCCAAGTGTCCGCTAGTTAACCTACATAGTCCAAGTGCCCGTTCGTTAACCTAGATAGTCCAAGTGCCCGCTAGGTAACCTAGACAGTCCAAGTGCCCGTTAGGTTACCTACATAGCCCAAGTGCACTTTCGTTTACCTAGATAGTCCAAGTGCCCGCTGGTAACCTACATAGTCCAAGAGCCTTCTAGTTAACCTACATAGTCGAAGTGCCCGCTAGGTAACCTAGATAGTCTCAGTGCCCGCTAGGTAACCTAGATAGTCCATGTGCCCGCTAGTTAACCTACATAGTCCAAGTGCCCGATAGAAACCTATATAGTCCAAGTGCCCTTTAGGGAAACTACATAGTCCAAGTGCCCGTTAGGGAACCAATAGTCTTAGTGCTGGCTAGGGAACCTGTATCATCCAAGTGTCCGTTCGTTAACCTAGATAGTCCAAGTGCCCATTGGGTAACCTACATAGTCCAAGTGCCCGCTAGTTAACCTACATAGTCCAAGTGCCTTCTAGGGAGCCTACATAGTCCACGTGACCGCTAGGGAACCTACATACTCAAAGTGCCCGTTAGGGAACCTACATAGTCCAAGTGCCCGCTAGGTAACCTACATAGTCCAAATGCCCGCAAGGAAACCTACATAGTCTAAATGTCCGCTAGGCAACCTACATAATCCAAGTGCCCGCTCTGGAACATACATAGTCCAAGTGCCCGTTAGCTAACCTAGATAGTCCAAGGGCCCGCTAGTTGACCTACATAGTCCAAGTGCCAGCTAGGTAACCTAGATAGTACAAGTGCCCGCTAGGAAACCTAGATAGTCCAAGTGGTGGCTAGGTAACCTACATAGTCCAAGTGCCCGTTCGTTAACCTAGATAATCCAAGTGCCCGTTAGGTAACCTAGACAGTCCAAGTGCCCGCTAGTTACCCTACATAGTCCAAGTGCCCGTTAGTTAACCTAGATAGTCAAAGTGCCTGCTAGGTAACCTACATAGTCCAAGTGCCCGCTAGGCAACCTAAATAGTCCAAATGCTCGCTAGGGAAACTACATAGTCCAAGTGCCCGCTAGTTAACCTTGATGTTCCAAGTGCCCCCTAGTAAACCTACATAATCCATGGGCCCGCTAGTTAACCTACATAGTGCAAGGGCCCGCTAGTTGACCTAGATCGTGCAAGTGTCCGCTAGTTAACCTACATAGTCCAAGTGCCAGCTAGGTAACCTAGATAGTCCAATTGCCCGCTAGGGATCCTTCATAATCCAAGTGCCTGCTAGGTAACCTAGATAGTCCAAGTGCCCGCTAGGGAAGGTACATAGTACAAGTGTCCGCTAGGTAACCTAGAGTGTTCAAGTGCCCGCTAGTTAACCTACATAGTCCAAGTGCCCGCTAGTTAACCTAGATAGTCCAAGTGCCCGCTAGTAAAGCTAGATAGTCCAAGGGCCTGCTAGTTAACCTAGATAGTCCAAGTGCCCGCTAGTTAACCTAAATCATCCAAGTGTCCGCTAGGTAACCTACATAGTCCAAGTGCCTGCTAGGTAACCTAGATAATTCAAGTGCCTGATACCTAACCCACATAGTCCAAGTGTCCGTTCGTTAACCTAGATAGTCCAAGTGCCCATTGAGTAACCTACATAGTCCAAGTGCCCGCCTGGTAACCTGGTTAGTCCAAGTGCCTGCTAATTAACCTACATAGTCCAAGTGCCTTCTAGGGAGCCTACATAGTCCACGTGACCGCTAGGGAACCTACATAGTCCAAGTGCCCGCTAGGTAACCTACTTAGTCGAAATGCCCGCAAGGAAACCTGCATAGTCTAAATGTCCGCTAGGCAACCTACATAATCCAAGTGCCCACTCTGGAACATACATAGTCCAAGTGCCCGTTAGCTAACCTAGATAGTCCAAGGGCCCGCTAGTTGACCTACATAGTCCAAGTGCCAGCTAGGTAACCTAGATAGTACAAGTGCCCGCTAGGGAACCTAGATAGTCCAAGTGCCTGTTAGGTAACCTAGATAGTCCAAGAGGTGGCTAGGTAACCTACATAGTCCAAGTGCCCGTTCGTTAACCTAGATAATCCAAGTGCCCGTTAGGTAACCTAGACAGTTCAAGTGCCCGCTAGTTGCCCTACATAGTCCAAGTGCCCGTTAGTTAACCTAGATAGTCAAAGTGCCTGCTAGGTAACCTAGATAGTGCAATTGCCCGCTAGTTAACCTAGATACTCCAAGTGCCCCCTAGTAAACCTACATAATCCATGGGCCCGCTAGTTAACCTACATAGTGCAAGGGCCCGCTAGTTAACCTAGATAGTCCAAGTGCCCGCTAGGTAACCTACATAGTGCAGGTGTCCGCTAGGTAACCTACATAGTCCAAGTGCCCGCTAGTTAACATAGATAGTCCAAGTGCCCGCTAGGGAAGGTACATAGTCCAACTGCCCGCTAGGTAACCTAGAGAGTGCAAATGCCCGCTAGTTAACTTACATAGTCCAAGTGCCTGCTAGGTAACCTAGATAGCCAAGGGCCTGCTAGTTAACCTAGATAGTCCAAGTGCCCGCTAGGTAACCTACATTGTGCAAGTGTCCGCTAGTTAACCTACGTAGTCCAAGGAACCCCTAGTTAACCTAGATAGTCCAAGTACCCGCTAGTTAACCTAGATCATCCAATTGTCCGCTAGTTAACCTACATAGTCCAAGTGTCCTTTAGGGAACCTAGATAATCCAAGTGCCCGCTAAGGAACCTACATAGTCCAATTGTCCGCTCTGGAACATACATAGTTCAAGTGCCTGTTAGTTAACCTAGATAATTCAAGTGCCCGCTAGTTAACCTACATAGTCCAAGTGCCCGCTAGGCAACCTACATAATCCAAGTGCCCGCTAGGTAACCTAGATAGTCCTAGTGCACGCTAGTTAACCTACAGTGTCCAAGTGTCCGCTAGGTAACCTAGACAGTCCAAGTGACCACTAGGTTACCTACATAGTCCAAGTGCCCGTTCGTTAACCTACATAGTCCAAGTGCCCGCTAGGTAACGTAGATAGCCCAAGTGCCCGCTAAGGAACGTACATAGTCCAAGTGCCCACTAGGTAACCTAGATAGTCCAAGTGCCCGCTAGTTAACCTACATAGTCCAAGTGCCCGCTAGGTAACGTAGATAGCCCAAGTGCCCGCTAAGGAACGTACATAGTCCAAGTGCCCGCTAGGTAACCTAGATAGTCCAAGTGCCCGCTAGTTAACCTACATAGTCCAAGTGCCTGCTAGGTAAACTACATAGTCCAAGTGCCCACTAGGTAACCTAGACAGTCCAATTGCCCGCTAGTTAACCTAGACAGTCCAAGTGCCCGCTAGGGAACCTACACAATCCAAGCGCCCGCTAGGGAACCTACATAGTCCAAGTGCTCGCTTGGCAACCTACAGAGTTCAAGTGCCCCTTAGTTAACCAAGATAGTCAAAGTGCCTGCTAGGTAACCTAGATAGTCCAATTGCCCGCTAGGTAACATACATAGTCCAAGTGCCCGTTAGGTAACCTTGATAGTCCATTTGCCCGTTAGCTAATCTAGATAGTCTAAGTGTCCGCTAGTTAACCTACATAGTCCAAGTGCACTTTCGTTTACCTAGATAGTCCAAGTGCCCGCTGGTAACCTACATAGTCCAAGAGCCTTCTAGTTAACCTACATAATCGAAGTGCCCACTAGGTAACCTAGATAGTCTCAGTGCCCGCTAGGTAACCTAGATAGTCCATGTGCCCGCTAGTTAACCTACATAGTCCAAGTGCCCGATAGAAACCTATATAGTCCAAGTGCCCTTTAGGGAACCTACATAGACCAAGTGCCCGTTAGGGAACCAATAGTCTTAGTGCTGGCTAGGGAACCTGTATCATCCAAGTGCACGCTAGGTAACCTAGATAGTCCAAGTGCCGCTAGGTAACCTACAAAGTCCAAGTGCCTGCTAGGTTATCTATATAGTCCAAATGCCCGCTAGGGAAACTACATAGTCCACGTACCCGCTAATTAACCTACATAGTCCAAGTGACCATTAGCTAATCTAGATAGTCTAAGGGCCCACTAGTTAACCTACATAGTTCAAGTGCCCGCTAGGTAACTTAGATAATCCAAGTGCCCGCTAGTTAACCTACATAGTCGAAGGGCCCCTTAGTTAACCAAGATAGTCCACGTGCCCGCTAGTTAACTTAGATTGTCCAAGTGTCCGCTAGTTAACCTACATAGTCCAAGTGCCCTTAGGTAACCTACATAGTCCAAGTTCCCGCTAGGTAACCTAGATAGTCAAGGGCCCGTTACCTATCCTAGATTGTCCAATTGCCCGCTGGGCAACCTACATAGTCCGAGTGCCCGTTCGTTAACATAGAAGTCCAAGTGCCCGCTAGGTAACCTAGACAGTCCAAGGGCCCGCTAGGTTACCTGCATAGCCCAAGTGCCCGCTTTTTAACCTACATAGTCCAAGTGCCTTCTAGGGAGCCTACATAGTCCACGTGACCGCTAGGGAACCTACATACTCAAAGTGCCCGTTAGGGAACCTACATAGTCCAAGTGCCCGCTAGGTAACCTACATAGTCCAAATGCCCGCAAGGAAACCTACATAGTCTAAATGTCCGCTAGGCAACCTATATAATCCAAGTGCCCGCTCTGGAACATACATAGTCCAAGTGCCCGTTAGCTAACCTAGATAGTCCAAGGGCCCGCTAGTTGACCTACATAGTCCAAGTGCCAGCTAGGTAACCTAGATAGTACAAGTGCCCGCTAGGGAACCTAGATAGTCCAAGTGGTGGCTAGGTAACCTACATAGTCCAAGTGCCCGTTCGTTAACCTAGATAATCCAAGTGCCCGTTAGGTAACATAGACAGTCCAAGTGCCCGCTAGTTACCCTACATAGTCCAAGTGCCCGTTAGTTAACCTAGATAGTTAAAGTGCCTGCTAGGTAACCTACATAGTCCAAGTGCCCGCTAGGCAACCTAAATAGTCCAAATGCCCGCTAGGGAAACTACATAGTCCAAGTGCCCGCAAGTTAACCTAGATGTTCCAAGTGCCCCCTAGTAAACCTACATAATCCATGGGCCCGCTAGTTAACCTACATAGTGCAAGGGCCCGCTAGTTAACCTAGATCATGCAAGTGTCCGCTAGTTAACCTACATAGTCCAAGTGCCAGCTAGGTAACCTAGATAGTCCAATTGCACGCTAGGGATCCTTCATAATCCAAGTGCCTGCTAGGTAACCTAGATAGTCCAAGTGCCCGCTAGGGAAGGTACATAGTCCAAGTGTCCGCTAGGTAACCTAGAGAGTTCAAGTGCCCGCTAGTTAACCTATATAGTCCAAGTGCCCGCTAGTTAACCTTGATAGTCCAAGTGCCCGCTAGTAAAGCTAGATAGTCCAAGGGCCTGCCAGTTAACCTAGATAGTCCAAGGGCCCGCTAGTTAACCTAAATCGTCCAAGTGTCCGCTAGGTAACCTACATAGTCCAAGTGCCTGCTAGGTAACCTAGATAGTTCAAGTGCCTGATACCTAACCTACATAGTCCAAGTGTCCGTTCGTTAACCTAGATAGTCCAAGTGCCCATTGAGTAACCTACATAGTCCAAGTGCCCGCCTGGTAACCTGGTTAGTCCAAGTGCCCGCTAGTTAACCTACATAGTCCAAGTGCCTTCTAGGGAGCCTACATAGTCCACGTGACCGCTAGGGAACCTACATAGTCCAAATGCCCGCAAGGAAACCTACATAGTCTAAATGTCCGCTACCCAACCTACATAATACAAGTGCCCACTCTGGAACATACATAGTCCAAGTGCCCGTTAGCTAACCTAGATAGTCCAAGGGCCCGCTAGTTGACCTACATAGTCCAAGTGCCAGCTAGATAACCTACATAGTCCAAGTGCCCACTAGGTAACCTAAATAATCCAAATGCCCGCTAGGGAAACTACATAGTCCAAGTGCCCGTTAGTTTACCTACATAGTCCAAGTGCCCGCTAGTAAACCTAGATAGTCCAAGGTCCTGCTAGTTAACCTAGATAGTCCAAGTGCCCGCTAGTTAACCTAAATCGTCCACGTGTGCGCTAGGTAACCTAGATAGTCCAAGTGCCTGATAGCTAACCTACATAGTCCAAGTGTCCGTTCGTTAACCTAGATAGTCCAAGTGCCCATTGGGTAACCTACATAGTCCAAGTGCCCGCTAGTTAACCTACATAGTCCAAGTGCCTTCTAGGGAGCCTACATAGTCCACGTGACCGCGAGGGAACCTACATACTCAAAGTGCCCTTTAGGGAACCTACATAGTCCAAGTGCCCACTAGGTAACCTACATAGTCCAAATGCCCGCAAGGAAACCTACATAGTCTAAATGTCCGCTAGGCAACCTACATAATCCAAGTGCCCGCTCTGGAACATACATAGTCCAAGTGCCCGTTAGCTAACCTAGATAGTCCAAGGGCCCACTAGTTGACCTACATAGTCCAAGTGCCAGCTAGGTAACCTAGATAGTACAAGTGCCCGCTAGGGAACCTAGATAGTCCAAGTGGTGGCTAGGTAACCTACATAGTCGAAGTGCCCGTTCCTTAACCTAGATAATCCAAGTGCCCGTTAGGTAACCTGGACAGTCCAAGTGCCCGCTAGTTACCCTACATAGTCCAAGTGCCCGTTAGTTAACCTAGATAGTCAAAGTGCCCGCTAGGTAACCTACATAGTCCAAGTGCCCGCTAGGCAACCTAAATAGTCCAAATGCCCGCTAGGGAAACTACATAGTCCAAGTGCCCGCTAGTTAACCTAGATGTTCCAAGTGCCCTCTAGTAAACCTACATAATCCATGGGCCCGCTAGTTAACTTACATAGTGCAAGGGCCCGCTAGTTAACCTAGATCGTGCAAGTGTCCGCTAGTTAACCTACATAGTCCAAGTGCCAGCTAGGTAACCTAGATAGTCCAATTGTCCGCTAGGGATACTTCATAATCCAAGTGCCTGCTAGGTAACCTAGATAGTCCAAGTGCCCGCTAGGGAAGGTACATAGTCCAAGTGTCCGCTAGGTAACCTAGAGAGTTCAAGTGCCCGCTAGTTAACCTACATAGTCCAAGTGCCCGCTAGTTAACCTAGATAGTCCAAGTGCCCGCTAGTAAAGCTAGATAGTCCAAGGGCCTGCTAGTTAACTTAGATAGTCCAAGTGCCCGCTACTTAACCTAAATCGTCCAAGTGTCCGCTAGGTAACCTACATAGTCCAAGTGCCTGCTAGGTAACCTAGATAGTTCAAGTGCCTGATACCTAACCTACATAGTCCAAGTGTCCGTTCGTTAACCTAGATAGTCCAAGTGCCCATTGAGTAACCTACATAGTCCAAGTGCCCGCCTGGTAACCTGGTTAGTCCAAGTGCCCGCTAGTTAAACTACATAGTCCGAGTGCCTTCTAGGGAGCCTACATAGTCCACGTGACCGCTAGGGAACCTACATAGTCCAAGTGCCCGCTAGGTAACCTACATAGTCCAAATACCCGCAAGGAAACCTACATAGTCTAAATGTCCGCTAGGCAACCTACATAAAACAAGTGCCCACTCTGGAACATACATAGTCCAAGTGCCCGTTAGCTAACCTAGATAGTCGAAGGGCCCGCTAGTTGACCTACATAGTCCAAGTGCCAGCTAGGTAACCTAGATAGTACAAGTGCCCGCTAGGGAACCTAGATAGTCCAAGTGCCTTTTAGCTAACCTAGATAGTCCAAGTGGTGGCTGAGTAACCTACATAGTCCAAGTGCCCGTTCGTTAACCTAGATAATCCAAGTGCCCGTTAGGTAACCTAGACAGTCCAAGTGCCCGCTAGTTACCCTACATAGTCCAAGTGCCCGTTAGTTAACCTAGATAGTCAAAGTGCCTGCTAGGTAACCTAGATAGTCCAAGTGCCCGCTAGATAACCTACATAGTCCAAGTGCCCGCTAGGTAACCTAAATAGTCCAAATGTCCGCTAGGGAAACTACATAGTCCATGTACCCGCTAATTAACCTACATAGTCCAAGTGACCATTAGCTAATCTAGATAGTCTAAGGGCCCACTAGTTAACCTACATAGTTCAAGTGCCCGCTAGGTAACTTAGATAATCCAAGTGCCCGCTAGTTAACCTACATAGTCGAAGGGCCCCTTAGTTAACCAAGATAGTCCACGTGCCCGCTAGTTAACTTAGATTGTCCAAGTGTCCGCTATTTAACCTACATAGTCCAAGTGCCCTTAGGTAACCTACATAGTCCAAGTTCCCGCTAGGTAACCTAGATACTCAAGGGCCCGTTACCTATCCTAGATTGTCCAATTGCCCGCTGGGCAACCTACATAGTCCGAGTGCCCGTTCGTTAACATAGAAGTCCAAGTGCCCGCTAGGTAACCTAGACAGTCCAAGCGCCCGCTAGGTTACCTGCATAGCCCAAGTGCCCGCTTTTTAACCTACATAGTCCAAGTGCCTTCTAGGGAGCCTACATAGTCCACGTGACCGCTAGGGAACCTATATACTCAAAGTGCCCTTTAGGGAACCTACATAGTCCAAGTGCCCGCTAGGTAACCTACATAGTCCAAGTGCCCGCTAGGTAACCTACATAGTCCAAATGCCCGCAAGGAAACCTACATAGTCTAAATGTCCGCTACCCAACCTACATAATACAAGTGCCCACTCTGGAACATACATAGTCCAAGTGCCCGTTAGCTAACCTAGATAGTCCAAGGGCCCGCTAGTTGACCTACATAGTCCAAGTGCCAGCTAGATAACCTACATAGTCCAAGTGCCCACTAGGTAACCTAAATAATCCAAATGCCCGCTAGGGAAACTACATAGTCCAAGTGCCCGTTAGTTAACCTAGATAGTCCAAGTGCCCGCTAGTAAACCTAGATAGTCCAAGGGCCTGCTATTTAACCTAGAGAGTCCAAGTGCCCACTAGTTAACCTAAATCGTCCACGTGTGCGCTAGGTAACCTAGATAGTCCAAGTGCCTGATAGCTAACCTACATAGTCCAAGTGTCCGTTCGTTAACCTAGATAGTCCAAGTGCCCATTGGGTAACCTACATAGTCCAAGTGCCCGCTTGTTAACCTACATAGTCCAAGTGCCTTCTAGGGAGCCTACATAGTCCACGTGACCGCGAGGGAACCTACATACTCAAAGTGCCCTTTAGGGAACCTACATAGTCCAAGTGCCCGCTAGGTAACCTACATAGTCCAAATGCCCGCAAGGAAACCTACATAGTCTAAATGTCCGCTAGGCAACCTACATAATCCAAGTGCCCGCTCTGGAACATACATAGTCCAAGTGCCCGTTAGCTAACCTAGATAGTCCAAGGGCCCGCTAGTTGACCTACATAGTCCAAGTGCCAGCTAGGTAACCTAGATAGTACAAGTGCCCGCAGGGAACCTAGATAGTCCAAGTGGTGGCTAGGTAACCTACATAGTCCAAGTGCCGTTCCTTAACCTAGATAATCCAAGTGCCCGTTAGGTAACCTGGACAGTCCAAGTGCCCGCTAGTTACCCTACATAGTCCAAGTGCCCGTTAGTTAACCTAGATAGTCAAAGTGCCTGCTAGGTAACCTAGATAGTCCAAGTGCCCGCTAGATAACCTACATACTCCAAGTGCCCGCTAGGTTATCTATATAGTCCAAATGCCCGCTAGGGAACCTACATAGTCCACGTACCCGCTAATTAACCTACATAGTCCAAGTGACCATTAGCTAACCTAGATAGTCTAAGGGCCCACTAGTTAACCTACATAGTTCAAGTGCCCGGTAGGTAACTTAGATAATCCAAGTGCCCGCTAGTTAACCTACATAGTCGAAGGGCCCCTTAGTTAACCTAGATAGTCCACGTGCCCGCTAGTTAACCTAGATTGTCCACGTGTCCGCTAGTTAACCTACATAGTCCAAGTGCCCTTAGGTAACCTACATAGTCCAAGTTCCCGCTAGGTAACCTAGATAGTCAAGGGCCCGATACCTATCTTAGATCGTCCAATTGCCCGCTGGGCAACCTACATAGTCCGAGTGCCCGTTCGTTAACATAGAAGTCCAAGTGCCCGCTAGGTAACCTAGACAGTCCAAGTGCCCGCTAGGTTACCTGCATAGCCCAAGTGCCCGCTAGTTAACCTACATAGTCCAATTGCCAGTTAGCTATCCTAGGTAGTCCAAGGGCCCGCTAGTTGACCTACATAGTCCAAGTGCCCGCTAGGTAACCTAGATAATCCAAGTGCCCGCTAGGGAACCTTCATAGTCCAAGTGCCAGCTAGTTAACTTAGATAGTCCAAGTGCCCGCTCGTTAACCTAGAGAGTCCTAGTGCCCGTTAGTTAACCTAGAGTGTCCAAGTGCCCACGAGGGGACGTACTTAGTCCAAGTGCCCGTTAGCTAACCTAGATACTCCAAGGGCCCCGCTAGTTAACCTACGTAGTCCAAGGTCCGCTAGTTAACCTAGATAGTCCAAGTGCTCGCTAGTTAACCTACATAGTACAAGGGCCCGCTAGTTGACCTAGATAGTCCAAGTGCCCGCTAGGTGGCCTAAGTAGTCCAAATGTCCGATAGGGATCCTACATAGTCCAAGTGCCCGCTAGGTAACCTATATAGTCCAAGTGCCCGTTCGTTAACCTAGATAGTCCAAGTGCACGCTAGGTAACCTAGACTGTCCAAGTGCCCGCTAGGTTACCTACATTGTCCAAGTGCCCGTTCGTTAACCTAGATAGTCCAAGGACCCGCTAGGAAACCTACATAGTCAAAGACCCCGCTCGGTAACCTAGAATCCAAGTGCTCGCTAGTTAACCTACATAGTCCAAGTGCCCGCTATGTAACCTAGATATTCAAAGTGCCCGCTAGGTAACTTACATTGTCCAAGTTCCCGCTAGGTAACCTAGATATTCAAAGTGCCCGTTAACTAGCCTAGATAGTCCATGTGCCCGCTAAGCAACCTACATAGTCCAAGTGCCCGTCGTTAACCTAGAAGTCCAAGTGCCCGCTAGGTAACCTAGACAGTCCAAGTACCCGCTAGGTTACCTGCACATACCAAGTGCCCGTTCGTTAACCTAGATAGTCCAAGTGCCCGTTAGTTAACCTAGATAGTCCAAGTGCCCGCAAGTAAACCTAGATAGTCCAAGGGCCTGCTAGTTAACGTAGATAGTCCAAGTGTCCGCTAGGTAACCTAGATAGTCCAAGTGCCTGATAGCTAACCTACATAGTCCAAGTGTCCGTTCGTTAACCTAGATAGTCCAAGTGCCCATTGGGTAACCTACATAGTCCAAGTGCCCGCTAGTTAACCTACATAGTCCAAGTGCCTTCTAGGGAGCCTACATAGTCCACGTGACCGCTAGGGAACCTACATAGTCCAAGTGCCCGTTAGGGAACCTACATAGTCCAAGTGCCCGCTAGGTAACCTACATAGTCCAAATGCCCGCAAGGAAACCTACATAGTCTAAATGTCCGCTGGCAACCTACATAATCCAATTTCCCGCTGTGGAACATACATAGTCCAAGTGCCCGTTAGCTAACCAAGATAGTCCAAGGGCCCGCTAGTTGACCTACATAGTCCAAGTTCCAGCTAGGTAACCTAGATACTACAAGTGCCCGCTAGGGGACCTAGATAGTCCAATTGCCTTTTAGCTAACCTAGATAGTCCAAGTGGTGGCTGGGTAACCTACATAGTCCAAGTGCCCGTTCGTTAACCTAGATAATCCAAGTGCCCGTTAGGTAACCTAGACAGTCCAAGTGCCCGCTAGTTACCCTACATAGTCCAAGTGCCCGTTAGTTAACCTAGATAGTCAAAGTGCCTGCTAGGTAACTAGATAGTCCAATTGCCCGCTGGGCAACCTACATAGTCCGAGTGCCCGTTGGTTAACATAGAAGTCCAAGTGCCCGCTAGGTAACCTAGACAGTCCAAGTGCCCGCTAGGTTACCTGCATAGTCCAAGTGCCCGTTAGGTAACCTACATACTCCAAATGTCCGCTAGTTAACCTACATAGTCCAATGCCAATTAGCTAACCTAGATAATCCAAGGGCCCGCTAGTTGACCTACATAGTCCAAGTGCCCGCTAGGTAACCTAGATAATCCAAGTGCCCGCTAGGTAACCTAGACAGTCCAAGTGCCCGCTAGGTTACCTGCACATACCAAGTGCCCGTTCGTTAACCTAGATAGTCCAAGTGCCCGTTAGTTAACTTAGATAGTCCAAGTGCCCGCTAGTAAACCTAGATAGTCCAAGGGCCCGCTAGTTAACCTAGATCGTGCACGTGTCCGCTAGTTAACCTACATAGTCCAATTGCCCGCTAGGTAACCTACATAGTGCAGGTGTCCGCTAGGTAACCTACATAGTCCAAGTGCCCGCTAGTTAACATAGATTGTCCAAGTGCCCGCTAGGGAAGGTACATAGTCCAAGTGCCCGCTGGGTAACCTAGAGAGTGCAAATGCCCGCTAGTTAACCTACATAGTCCAAGTGCCTCATAGGTAACCTAGATAGTCCAAGGGCCTGTTAGTTAACCTAGATAGTCCAAGTGCCCGCTAGGTAACCTACATAGTGCGAGTGTCCGCTAGTTAACCTACGTAGTCCAAGGAACCCCTAGTTAACCTAGATAGTCCAAGTACCCGCTAGTTAACCTAGATCATCCAATTGTCCGCTAGTTAACCTACATAGTCCAAGTGTCCTTTAGGGAACCTAGACAATCCAAGTGCCCGCTAAGGAACCTACATAGTCCAATTGTCCGCTCTGGAACATACATAGTTCAAGTGCCTGTTAGTTAACCTAGATAATCCAAGTGCCTGCTAGTTAACCTACATAGTCCAAGTGCCCGCTAGGCAACCTACATAATCCAAGTGCCCGCTAGTTAACCTAGAGAGTCCAAGTGCCCGCTATTTAACCTACATAGTTCAAGTGTCCGCTAGGTAACCTAGACAGTCCAAGTGACCACTAGGTTACCTACATAGTCCAAGTGCCCGTTCGTTAACCTACATAGTCCAAGTGCCCGCTAGGTAACGTAGGTAGCCCAAGTGCCCGCTAGGGAACGTACATATTCCAAGTGCCCACTAGGTAACCTAGATAGTCCAAGTGCCCGCTAGTTAACCTACATAGTCCAAGTGCCTGCTAGTTAAAATACACAGTCCACGTACCCGCTAGGGAACCTACATAGTCCAAGCGCCCGCTAGGGAACCTACATAATCCAAGTGCTCGCTTGGCAACCTACATAGTTCAAGTGCCTCTTAGTTAACCAAGATAGTCAAAGTGCCTGCTAGGTAACCTAGATAGTCCAATTGCCCGCTAGGTAACCTACATAGTCCAAGTGCCCGTTAGGTAACCTTGATAGTCCAATTGCCCGTTAGCTAATCTAGATAGTCCAAGTGTCCGCAAGTTAACCTACATAGTCCAAGTGCCCGTTCGTTAACCTAGATAGTCCAAGTGCCCGCTAGGTATCCTAGACAGTCCAAGTGCCCGTTAGGTTACCTACATAGCCCAAGTGCACTTTCGTTTACCTAGATAGTCCAAGTGCCCGCTGGTAACCTACATAGTCCAAGAGCCCGCTAGGTAACCTTGATAGTCCAAGTGCCTTCTAGTTAACCTACATAGTCCAAGTGCCCGCTAGGTAACGAGATAATCTCAGTGCCCGCTAGGTAACCTAGATAGTCCATGTGCCCGCTAGTTAACCTACATAGTCCAAGTGCCCGATAGAAACCCATATAATCCAAGTGCCCTTTAGGGAACCTACATAGTCCAAGTGCCCGTTAGGGAACCAATAGTCTTCGTGCTGGCTAGGGAACCTGTATCATCCAAGTGCCCGCTAGGTAACCTACAAAGTCCAAGTGCCCGCTAGGTAACCTACAAAGTCCAAGTGCCCGCTAGGTTATCTATATAGTCCAAATGCCCGCTAGGGAACCTACATAGTCCACGTACCCGCTAATTAACCTACATAGTCCACGTGACCATTAGCTAACCTGGATAATCTAAGGGCCCACTAGTTAACCTACATAGTTCAAGTGCCCGCTAGGTAACTTAGATAATCCAAGTGCCCGCTAGTTAACCTACATAGTCCAAAGGCCCGCTAGTTAACCTACATAGTCCAAGGGCCCGCTAGTTGACCTACATAGTCCAAGTGCCCGCTAGGTAACCTAGATTGTCCTATTGCCCGTTAGTTAACCCAGATAGTCCAAGTGCCCGCTAGGGTATGTACATAACCAAGTGCCCGCTAGGTAACCTAGATAGTCCAAGTGCCCGCTAGGTAACCTAGACAGTCCAAGTGCCCGTTAGGTTACCTACATAGCCCAAGTGCACTTTCGTTTACCTAGATAGTCCAAGTGCCCGCTGGTAACCTACATAGTCCAAGATCCCGCTAGGTAACCTTGATAGACCAAGTGCCTTCTAGTTAACCTACATAGTCCAAGTGCCCGCTAGGTAACGAGATAGTCTCAGTGCCCGCTAGGTAACCTAGATAGTTCATGTGCCCGCTAGTTAACCTACATAGTCCAAGTGCCCGATAGAAACCTATATAGTCCAAGTGCCCTTTAGGGAACCTACATAGTCCAAGTGCCCGTTAGGGAACCAATAGTCTTCGTGCTGGCTAGGGAACCTGTATCATCCAAGTGCCCGCTAGGTAACCTAGATAGTCCAAGTGCCCGCTAGGTAACCTACAAAGTCCAAGTGCCCGCTAGGTTATCTATATAGTCCAAATGCCCGCTAGGGAACCTACAAAGTCCACGTACCCGCTAATTAACCTACATAGTCCACGTGACCATTAGCTAACCTGGATAATCTAAGGGCCCACTAGTTAACCTACATAGTTCAAGTGCCCGCTAGGTAACTTAGATAATCCAAGTGCCCGCTAGTTAACCTACATAGTCCAAAGGCCCGCTAGTTAACCTACATAGTCCAAGGGCCCGCTAGTTGACCTACATAGTCCAAGTGCCCGCTAGGTAACCTAGATTGTCCTATTGCCCGTTAGTTAACCCAGATAGTCCAAGTGCCCGCTAGGGTATGTACATAACCAAGTGCCCGCTAGGTAACCTAGATAGTCCAAGTGCCCGCTAGGTAACCTAGACAGTCCAAGTGCCCGTTAGGTTACCTACATAGCCCAAGTGCACTTTCGTTTACCTAGATAGTCCAAGGGCCCGCTGGTAACCTACATAGTCCAAGAGCCCGCTAGGTAACCTTGATAGTCCAAGTGCCTTCTAGTTAACCTACATAGTCCAAGTGCCCGCTAGGTAACCTAGATAGTCTCAGTGCCCGCTAGGTAACCTAGATAGTCCATGTGCCCGCTAGTTAACCTACATAGTCCAAGTGCCCGATAGAAACCTATATAGTCCAAGTGCCCTTTAGGGAACCTACATAGTCCAAGTGCCCGTTAGGGAACCAATAGTCTTAGTGCTGGCTAGGGAACCTGTATCATCCAAGTGCCCGCTAGGTAACCTAGATAGTCCAAGTGCCCGCTAGGTAACCTACAAAGTCCAAGTGCCCGCTAGGTTATCTATATACTCCAAATGCCCGCTAGGGAACCTACATAGTCCACGTACCCGCTAATTAACCTACATAGTCCAAGTGACCATTAGCTAACCTAGATAGTCTAAGGGCCCACTAGTTAACCTACATAGTTCAAGTGCCCGCTAGGTAACTTAGATAATCCAAGTGCCCGCTAGTTAACCTACATAGTCCAAAGGCCAGCTAGTTAACCTACATAGTCCAAGAGCCCGCTAGTTGACCTACATAGTCCAAGTACCCGCTAGGTAACCTAGATTGTCCTATTGCCCGTTAGTTAACCTAGATAGTCCAAGTGCCCGCTAGGTAACCCAGATAGTCCAAGTGCCCGCTAGGTTATGTACATAGACCAAGTGCCCGCTAGGTAACCTAGATAGTCCAAGTGCCCGCTAGTTAACCTACATAGTCGAAGGGCCCCTTAGTTAACCTAGATAGTCCACGTGCCCGCTAGTTAACCTAGATTGTCCAAGTGTCCGCTAGTTGACCTAGATAGTCCAAGTGCCCGCTAGTTAACCTAGATAGTTCAATTGCCCGCTAGGTGGCCGAAGTAGTCCAAATGTCCGATAGGCATCCTACATAGTCCAAGTGCCCGCTAGGTAACCTATATAGTCCAAGTGCCCGTTCGTTAACCTAGATAGTCCAAGTGCACGCTAGGTAACCTAGACTGTCCAAGTGCCCGCTAGGTTACCTGCATAGTCCAAGTGCCCGTTAGTTAACCTACATAGTCCAAGTGTCCGCTAGTTAACCTACATAGTCCAAGTGCCAGTTAGCTAACCTAGATAGTCTAAGGGCCCGCTAGTTGACCTACATAGTCCAAGTGCCCGCTAGGTAACCTAGATAATCCAAGTGCCCGCTAGGGAACCTTCATAGTCAAAGTGCCCGCTAGGTAACTTATATTGTCCAAGTTCCCGCTAGGTAACCTAGATACTCAAAGTGCCCGTTACCTAACCTAGATAGTCCAAGTGCCCGCTAAGCAACCTACATAGTCCAAGTCCCCGTCGTTAACCTAGAAGTCCAAGTGCCCGCTAGGTAACCTAGACAGTCCAAGTGCCCGCTAGGTTACCTGCACATACCAAGTGCCCGTTAGTTAACCTAGATAGTCCAAGTGCCCGCTAGTAAACCTAGATAGTCCAAGGGCCTGCTAGTTAACCTAGATAGTCCAAGTGCCCGCTAGTTAACCTAAATCGTCCAAGTGTCCGCTAGGTAACCTAGATAGTCCAAGTGCCTGATAGCTAACCTATATAGTCCAAGTGTCCGTTCGTTAACCTAGATAGTCCAAGTGCCCATTGGGTAACCTACATAGTCCAAGTGCCCGCTAGTTAACCTACATAGTCCAAGTGCCTTCTAGGGAGCCTACATTGTCCACGTGACCGCTAGGGAACCTACATAGTCCAAGTGCCCGTTAGGGAACCTATATAGTCTAAATGTCCGCTAGGCAACCTACATAATCAAAGTGCCCGCTCTGGAACATACATAGTCCAAGTGCCCATTAGCTAACCTAGATAGTCCAAGGGCCCGCTAGTTGACCTACATAGTCCAAGTGCCAGCTAGGTAACCTAGATAGTACAAGTGCCCGCTAGGGAACCTAGATAGTCCAAGTGCCTTTTAGCTAACCTAGATAGTCCAAGTGGTGGCTAGGTAACCTACATAGTCCAAGTGCCCGTTCGTTAACCTAGATAATCCAAGTGCCCGTTAGGTGACCTAGACAGTCCAAGTGCCCGCTAGTTACCCTACATAGTCCACGTCCATTAGTTAACCTAGATAGTCAAAGTGCCTGCTATGTAACCTAGATAGTCCAAGTGCCCGCCAGGTAACCTACATAGTCCAAGTGCCCGCTAGGTAACCTAAATAGTCCAAATGCCCGCTAGGGAAACTACATAGTACAAGTGCCCGCTAGTTAACCTAGATAGTCCAAGTGCCCCCTAGTAATCCTACATAATCCATGGGCCAGCTAGTTAACCTACATAGTGCAAGGGCCCGCTAGTTAACCTAGATCGTGCAAGTGTCCGCTAGTTAACCTACATAGTCCAAGTGCCAGATAGGTAACCTAGATAGTCCAATTGCCCGCTAGGGATCCTTCATAATCCAAGTGCCTGCTAGGTAACCTAGATAGTCCAAGTGCCCGCTACGGAAGGTACATAGTCCAAGTGTCCGCTAGGTAACCTAGAGAGTGCAAGTGCCCGCTAGTTTACCTACATAGTCCAAGTGCCCGCTAGTAAACCTAGATAGTCCAAGGGCCTGCTAGGTAACCTACATAGTCCAAGTGCCTTCTAGGTAACCTAGATAGTCCAAGTGCCTGATAGCTAACCTACATAGTCCAAGTGTCCGTTCGTTAACCTAGATAGTCCAAGTGCCCATTGGGTAACCTACATAGTCCAAGTGCCCGCTAGTTAACCTACATAGTCCAAGTGCCTTCTAGGGAACCTACATAGTCCACGTGACCGCTAGGGAACCTACAGAGTCCAAATGCCCGCAAGGAAACCTACATAGTCTAAATGTCCGCTAGGCAACCTACATAATCCAAGTGCCCACTCTGGAACATACATAGTCCAAGTGCCCGTTAGCTAACCTAGATAGTCCAAGGGCCCGCTAGTTGACCTACATAGTCCAAGTGCGAGCTAGGTAACCTAGATAGTACAAGTGCCCGCTAGGGAACCTAGATAGTCCAAGTGCCTGTTAGCTAACCTAGGTAGTCCAAGTGGTGGCTAGGTAACCTACATAGTCCAAGTGCCCGTTCGTTAACCTAGATAATCCAAGTGCCCGTTAGGTGACCTAGACAGTCCAAGTGACCGCTAGTTACCCTATATAGTCCAAGTGCCCGTTAGTTAACCTAGATAGTCAAAGTGCCTGCTAGGTAACCTAGATAGTCCAAGTGCCCGCTAGATAACCTACATAGTCCAAGTGCCCGCTAGGTAACCTAAATAGTCCAAATGTCCGCTAGGGAAACTACATAGTCCAAGTGTCCGCTAGTTAACCTAGATAGTCCAAGTGCCCCGTAGTAAACCTACATAATCCATGGGCCCGCTAGTTAACCTACATAGTGCAAGGGCCCGCTAGTTAACCTAGATCGTGCAAGTGTCCGCTAGTTAACCTACATAGTCCAAGTGCCCGCTAGGTAACCTACATATTGCAGGTGTCCGCTAGGTAACCTACATAGTCCAAGTGCCCGAAAGTTAACATAGATAGTCCAAGTGCCCGCTAGGGAAGGTACATAGTCCAAGTGCCCGCTAGGTAACCTAGAGAGTGCAAAGGCCCGCTAGTTAACCTACATAGTCCAAGTGCCTGCTAGGTAACCTAGATAGTCCAAGGGCCTGCTAGTTAACCTAGATAGTCCAAGTGCCCGCTAGGTAACCTAGAGAGTGCAAAGGCCCGCTAGTTAACCTACATAGTCCAAGTGCCTGCTAGGTAACCTAGATAGTCCAGGGGCCTGCTAGTTAACCTAGATAGTCCAAGTGCACGCTAGGTAACCTACAGAGTGCAAGTGTCCGCTAGTTAACCTACGTAGTCCAAGGAACCCCTAGTTAACCTAGATAGTCCAAGTACCCGCTAGTTAACCTAGATCATCAAATTGTCCGCTAGTTAACCTACATAGTCCAAGTGTCCTTTAGGGAACCTAGATAGTCCAAGTGCCCGCTAAGGAACCTACATAGTCCAATTGTCCGCTCTGGAACATACATAGTTCAAGTGCCTGTTAGTTAACCTAGATAATCCAAGTGCCCGCTAGTTAACCTACATACTCCAAGTGCCCGCTAGCCAACCTACATAATCCAAGTGCCCGCTACGTAACCTATATAGTTCAAATGCCCGCTAGGGAACCTACATAGTCCAAGTGCCCGCTAGTTAACCTAGATTGTCCAAATGCCCGCTAGTTAACCTACATAGTCCAAGTGCCCGCTAGGTAACCTACATAGTCCAAATGCCCGCAAGGAAACCTACATAGTCTAAATGTCCACTAGGCAACCTACATAATCCAAGTGCCCGCTTGGAACATACATAGTCCAAGTGCCCGTTAGCTATCCTAGATAGTCCAAGGGCCCGCTAGTTGACCTACATAGTCCAAGTGCCAGCTAGGTAACCTAGATAGTACAAGTGCCCGCTAGGGAACCTAGACAGTCCAAGTGCCTGTTAGCTAACCTAGATAGTCCAAGTGGTGGCTAGGTAACCTACATAGTCCAAGTGCCCGTTCGTTAACCTAGATAATCCAAGTGCCCGTTAGGTGACCTAGACAGTCCAAGTGCCCGCTAGTTACCCTACATAGTCCAAGTGCCCGTTAGTTAATCTAGATAGTCAAAGTGCCTGCTAGGTAACCTAGACAGTCCAAGAGCCCGCTAGGTAACCTACATAGTCCAAGTGCCCGCTAGGCAACCTAAATAGTCCAAATGCCCGCTAGGGAAACTACATAGTCCAAGTGCCCGCTAGTTAACCTAGATAGTCCAAGTGCCCCCTAGTAAACCTACATAATTCATGGGCCCACTAGTTAACCTACATAGTGCAAGGGCTCGCTGGTTAACCTAGATCGTTCAAGTGTCCGCTAGTTAACCTACATAGTCCAAGTGCCTGCCAGGTAACCTAGATAATCCAAGGGCCTGCTAGTTAACCTAGATAGTCTAAGTGCCCGCTAGGTAACCTACATAGTGCAAGTGTCCGCTAGTTAACCTACGTAGTCCAAGGAACCCCTAGTTAACCTAGATAGTCCAAGTACCCGCTAGTTAACCTAGATCATCAAATTGTCCGCTAATTAACCTACATAGTCCAAGTGTCCTTTAGGGAACCTAGATAGTCCAAGTGCCCGCTAAGGAACCTACATAGTCCAATTGTCCGCTCTGGAACATACATAGTTCAAGTGCCTGTTAGTTAACCTAGATAATCCAAGTGCCCGCTAGTTAACCTACATAGTCCAAGTGCCCGCTAGGCAACCTACATGATCCAAGTGCCCGCTAGGTAACCTATATAGTCCAAATGCCCCCTAGGGAACCTACATAGTCTAAGTGCCCGCTAGGTAACCTAGATAGTCCACGTGCACGCTAGTTAACCTACATAGTCCAAGTGTCCGCTAGGTAACCTAGACAGTCCAAGTGACCTCTAGGTTACCTACATAGTCCAAGTGCCCGTTCGTTAACCTACATAGTCCAAGTGCCCGCTAGGTAACGTAGATAGCCCAAGTGCCCGCTAGGGAACGTACATAGTCCAAGTGCCCGCTAGGTAACCTAGATAGTCCAAGTGCCCGCTAGTTAACCTACATAGTCCAAGTGCCTGCTAGGTAAACTACATAGTCCAAGTGCCCACTAGGTAACCTAGACAGTCCAATTGCCCGCTAGTTAAACTAGACAGTCCAAGTACCCGCTAGGGAACCTACATAGTCCAAGCGCCCGCTAGGGAACCTACATAGTCCAAGTGCTCGCTTGGCTACCTACATAGTTCAAGTGCCCCTTAGTTAACCAAGATAGTCAAAGTGCCTGCTAGGTAAGCTAGATAGTCCAATTGCCCGCTAGGTAACCTACATAGTCCAAGTGCCCGTTAGGTAACCTTGATAGTCCAATTGCCCGTTAGCTAATCTAGATAGTCCACGTGTCCGCTAGTTAACCTACATAGTCCAAGTGCCCGATCGTTAACCTAGATAGTCCAAGTGCCCGCTAGGTAACCTAGACAGTCCAAGTGCCCGTTAGGTTACCTACATAGCCCAAGTGCACTTTCGTTTACCTAGATAGTCCAAGTGTCCTCTGGTAACCTACATAGTCCAAGAGCCCGCTAGGTAACCTTGATAGTCCAAGTGCCTTCTAGTTAACCTACATAGTCCAAGTGCCCGCTAGGTAACCTAGATAGTCTCAGTGCCCGCTAGTTAACCTAGATTGTCCAAGTGTCCGCTAGTTAACCTACATAGTCCAAGTGCCCTTAGGTAACCTACATAGTCCAAGTTCCCGCTAGGTAACCTAGATAGTCAAGGGCCCGTTACCTATCCTAGATTGTCCAATTGTCCGCTGGGCAACCTACATAGTCCGAGTGCCCGTTCGTTAACATAGAAGTCCAAGTGCCCGCTAGGTAACCTAGACAGTCCAAGTGCCCGCTAGGTTACCTGCATAGTCCAAGTGCCCGTTAGGTAACCTATATAGTCCAAGTGTCCGCTAGTTAACCTACATAGTCCAAGTGCCAGTTAGCTAACCTAGATATTCCAAGGGCCCGCTAGTTGACCTTCATAGTCCAAGTGCCCGCTAGGTAACCTAGATAATCCAAGTGCCCGCTAGGTAACCTAGATAATCCAAGTGCCCGCTAGGGAACCTTCATAGTCCAAGTGCCAGCTAGGTAACTTAGATAGTCCAAGTCCCCGCTCGTTAACCTAGATAGTCCTAGTGCACGTTAGTTAACCTAGAGTGTCCAAGTGCCCACTAGGGGACATACTTAGTCCAAGTGCCCGTTAGCTAACCTAGATAGTCCAAGGGCTCCGCTAGTTAACATTGATCATCCAAGTGCCCGCTAGTTAACCTACGTAGTCCAAGGTCCGCTAGTTAACCTAGATAGTCCAAGTGCTCGCTAGTTAACCTACATAGTACAAGGGCCCGCTAGTTAACCTAGATAGTCCAAGTGCCCGTTAGGTGGCCTAAGTAGTTCAAATGTCCGATAGGGATCCTACATAGTATAGTCCAAGTGCCCGCTAGGTAACCTATATAGTCCAAGTACCCGTTCGTTAACCTAGATAGTGCAAGTGCACGCTAGGTAACCTAGACTGTCCAAATGCCCGCTAGGTTACCTACATAGTCCAAGTGCCCGTTCGTTAACCTAGATAGTCCAAGTACCCGCTAGGAAACCTACATAGTCAAAGGGCCCGCTAGGTAACCTAGAGTCCAAGTGCTCGCTAGTTAACCTACATAGTCCAAGTGCCCGCTATGTAACTTACATTGTCCAAGTTCCCGCTAGGTAACCTAGATACTCAAAGTGCCCGTTACCTAACCTAGATAGTCCAAGTTCCCGCTAAGCAACCTACATAGTCCAAGTGCCCCTCGTTAACCTAGAAGTCCAAGTGCCCGCTAGGGAACCTAGACAGTCCAAGTGCCCGCTAGGTTACCTGCACATACCAAGTGCCCGTTAGTTAACCTAGATAGTCCAAGTGCCCACTAGGTAACCTAGATAGTCCAAGTGCCCGCTAGGTAACCTAGATAGTCCAAGTGCCCGCTAGGTAACCTAGATAGTCCAAGGGCCCGCTAGTTAACCTACATAGTCCAAGGGCTCACTTGTTAACTTTGATAGTCCAAGTGCCCGCTAGTTAACCTAGATCGTCCAAATGCCTGCTAGTTAACCTAGATTGTCCAAGTGCCCGCTAGTTAACCTACATAGTCCAAGGGCCCACAAGTTAACCTAGATAGTCCAAGTGTCCTCTAGTTAACCTACATAGTCCAAGTGCCCGCTAGTTAACCTAGATCATCCAAATGCCTGCTAGTTAACCTAGATTGTCCAAGTGCCCGCTAGTTAACCTACATAGTCCAAGGGCCCACAAGTTAACCTAGATAGTCCAAGTGTCCTCTAGTTAACCTACATAGTCCAAGTGCCCGCTAGTTAACCTATATACCAAGTGCCCGCTACGTAACCTAGATAGTCCAAGTGCCTGCTAAGGAACCTACATAATCCAAGTGCACACTAGTTAACCTAGATAGTCCAAGTGCCTGCTAGGTAACCTACATAGTGCAAGTGTCCACTAGTTATCCTACATATTCCAAGTGCCCGCTAGTTAACATAGATATTCCAAGTGCCCGCTAGGGAACGTACATAGTCCAAGTGCCCTCTAGGTAACCTAAAGAGTGCAAGTGTGCGCTAGTTAACCTAGATAGTTCAAGTACCCGCTAGGTAACCTAGATCGTCCAAGGGCCCCCTAGTTAGCCTACATAGTCTAAGTGCCCGCTGAGGAACCTACATAGTCCAAGTGCCCGTTAGGGAACCTAGATAGTCCAAGTGCCCGTAGGGAACCTACATAGTCAAAGTGCCCGCTAGGGAACCTGCATTGTACAAGTGCACGCTAATTAACCTAGATAGTCCAATTGCCCGCTAGTTAACCTAGATAGTCAAAGTGCCCACTAGTTAACATTGATCATCCACGTGCTCGCTAGTTAACCTACATAGTCCAAGTGCCTGATAGGGAACCTACATAGTCCAAGTGCCCGCTGAGGAACCTACATAGTCCAATTGCCCGATAGGGAACCTACATATTCCAAGTGCCCGTTAGGGTACCTAGATAGTCCAAGTGCCCGTAGGGAACCTATATAGTCCAAGTGCCCGCTAGGGAACCTACATAGTCAAAGTGCCCGCTAGGGAACCTGCATTGTGCAAGTGCCCGCTAGTTAACCTAGATAGTCCAAGTGCCCGCTAGTTAACCAAGATAGTCCAAGTGCCCGCTAGTTAACCTACATAGTCCAAGGGCCCGCTAGTTAACCTAGATATTCCAAGTGCCCACTAGTTAACCTAGATAGTCCAAGTGTCCGCTAGTTAAACTACATAGTACAAGTTACAGTTAGGTAACCTAGATAGTACAAGTGCCCGCAATGTAACCTACATAGTCCAAGTGCCCGCTAGGTAACATAGATATTCCAAGTTCCTGTTAGCTTACCTAGATAATCCAAGTGCCCGCTAGGTAACCTACATAGTCCAAGTGCCCTTTCGTTAACCTATATAGTCCAAGTGCCCGCTAGGTAACCTAGACTGTCCAATTGTCCGCTAGGTTACCTACATAGTCCAAGTGCACATTCGTTAACCTAGATAGTCCACGTGCCCGCTACGTAACCTACATAGTCCAAGGGCCCTCTAGGTAACCTATATAGTCCAAGTGCCCGCTAGTTAACCTACATAGTCCAAGTGCCCGCTAAGAAACCTAGATGGTCCAAGTGCCCGTTAGGTAACCTAGATAGTCCAAGTGCCCGCTAGGTAACCTACATAGTCCAAGTTCCCGCTAGGTAACCTAGATAGTCCAAGTGCCCGTTACCTAACCTAGATAGTCCAATTGCCCGCTATGCAACATACATAGTCCAAGTGCCCGTTCGTTAACCTAGAAGTCCAAGTGCCCGCTAGGTAACCTAGACTGTCCAAGTGCCCGCTAGGTAACCTAGACTGTCCAAATGCCCGTTCGGTAACCTAGATAGTGCAAGTGCCCGGTAGTTAACCTACATAGTCCAAGTGCCCAGGGGGCCAGTTTACTGTACCTCAGGCTATTGGAGGGGCAGACTATAGTTAAAAAAAACAACAAAAATTATGAAAAAATTCATGTGCACCATGCACATCTTGATTTGAAGTTCAAAGAAAAATAAATGCGTCACATACACCCGGCAGAAAGGCTCAATGTCCTCGGCTGTCTGCATGTGGCCCATAGGCTGTAGTTTGAGGACCCATGCTCTAGGCGGTCACCAAGAGGATGTGGTTTTCACCCAATAGCTTGGAGACACTACAATTTGTTTAAAAGTAATGGGGCAGAAGGAGTCCCTGATTGACCCACGCAAGATTAGTTTTCCCATCCCCTATTATTAAGAGTTCATAGTTATGGTTAAGGGGAACCAGGACATCCCGATCTGATCCCTTTAATTCAAGTGTGGGCTGACATTGCCACGAAGAAGCCTGCAAATATAAGACTTACTCCCTCCCTCAAAGACAGGGTCCTTGTTTCCAAGGTTTCAGGAAACATGGCAGGACCGGAAAAACAAACGGTCCAAGTTCCCAAAACCACATAGGTGGAGGCCATCCCTCCCCTACCCCCCCCCCCACCACCACCTCCCTCTCCCCCATCTTCCCCTCCCCTCCCCTCCCGATCTCTCTCCCCTAATCGGCTTTATCCCATTTTGCAGGAGAACTCTGGGAGTGGGAGAGCTGGCTTCAGACCCTTTGGTTCCAACCCCGCCCTATAAGTTTTCTAGGGTCCAGAAATAGAAAACTTCTAACAGGCCCTTATTGAGTCACTCCCTCCCCCACCGCCCCCACCAACCTCACCCCCACCCCGAACCAGCAGCCCCCCACACACACTAGTACTGGTATGACTTCCATACTCATCAGCCCACCTGTATGATTGCCAGCAACTTCTCCAGGTGCTCTTCACCACGGAGGAAGGGTAGCCCTTCCAGACAGAGGCCCAGTAAGCAGTCAGTGAACCTGATGGTCAGCGAGCGGGCACTCCCCACTTGAGAGAAACTCCTTTGGCCACTACGGATCAATGTGGGATCTCAATTCCTAGCAAGGCCCAGAGAGCTTTACCAGGTATCACCCATTGCTCTTACATGACCCTCTGCGGAAGAACTAGGAAACCTATGACTGTATCTAAGCTCAGTGAGAACTTTCGGGCTCTTATAAGAGAATGTCCGCCTGCCTTTCTAGAGTAGCTGATGTAAGCCTACGGGCTTTATACCCCTAACGGCCCCGAGAACCGGAGGGCAATAAGTATTGCCTTTATTTCTCAGTCAGTCTGTCTCAGACATGAAAAAGAAGTTGGAAGGGTTTGAACGGAAAAATCTTAGTGATTTGGTACAAGTGGCTCATTGAGTGTATAACAACAGAGATGACCCTAGCATGACAGAGACAAAGAAACTAGCTAAAATACTAGTAATTGCCATGAGAGACCCCAGAGACTCAGGAAAAGGAGAGCATGGCCCACTCACGGAGAGACTAACCTGTGGGCACCGACAAGCCATGGGGAAGGATCAATGTGCCTACTGCAGGAAAGAAGGACACTGGAAAAATCAGTGTCTTGAAACCCCAGGAGAGGTGCACGACCCTCCACTAGAGTGGACGGGCCTCATCTGCACCTAGAAAAACCAAGCAAGAGACAATAATGCTTGAAGAAGCTGAATGAAGGGGTCAGAGCTCTTTTTCCCTTCGCCACCAAGCCCAGGCTAACTCTCCTTGTAGGGGGCCAGCCAGTAAATTTCTTGGTGGACACAGGGGCCACCTTCTCAGGTTCAGAAAGGAATACGGGCACATTTTCAAAAAGAAAGATGTGAATTACTGTGAGCCTATGATTCCTTCCACAGATCACTCACACCAGAAGGTTTTCATGGAGGTTAGGTGGGCTTCCCAAGACAACAAGATAACAAATATCTATCTGCCCTTTGTCCCAGTTAGCCACCTGGTTATGATATCACTGGCTCCTGGCTCAGCTGCTGAGCCAGTGAAGCAGTTATAGCAGGAGAAGACTAGGTGGCCAGTGGCCATCAACTGAAGGACCAAATCTCCACAGTGGGCTTCCTGTTTCAATATGAAGCCACGTATGTCACCTGCTGGACAACATCTCTATCCTGAGCTCATAATTGCCATCCCAGGTCTAGAATGCGGCGCGCAGGTACACACTATATGAAACAGTCTCTGATTAACTCCTCTGGATAACTTGCTGACATGGGAGTCTGGATAATCCAGTACATTTACTTTCCAGATGAGAAAACTCACTTAAAAACACACAGGAGTTGACCCAGAGACACACAATTGGTTAACAACAAAGTCATATTCACAACCAGCGTCTGCAACAAGAGCACGGTGCCGCAAAGAACTGTGCCCATCAAGCAGTCAATATCTCCTGGACTCTCAAAAAATCTGAGCTGCCACCCATCCCCCACATCCTTGCAGCCCCCAAAGATTGTATTTCACAGGATGGCACCGGATCTGCAGCTCGCGGAGAGGGACATATCTGATCAGAGAACACAGGGCAGAACAAGGGGGAGGAGGGGAAAATGGAGCACATCCTGGCCCTCTACACCTTGAGGATGATGTTCCCAATCAGAGAAGCCAGTCCACAGAGAAGACCACATGGGCAGCCCCACGATGAGAAACGTCCCTCAAAGACCCATAGCCCAAGAGTGGACAACACTGGAGACACAGTGTGGGAACTGCGCCCGAACTGATCCTGCCACATCGAGGCATGACACTAAGAGAGTGCAGCGGAAGAGAAAGAAAATGGAGCATCAAAGTCCCCGGGGAATGCCAAAGGTGGACTTTGTGGTCAGGGCTCGGTGCCCCAACAGACTGGACTGGAAAACACTCCTAATGTTCACCACACAGTCCTTGTACTTTTCTTTCTTGGTTAGTGTTGTTTTCTTTTAGTGTCATTGGATTTTGGTTGGGTTTTGTTTTCATTTTTGTATGTTTTTTTTCTTTTTGCTGCTTGGATTTGCTCAGTCTTGTTTTGTGCATGTTATTACCTTTACAGGTCTGTCTAATTAAGAGAGGCTGGATGAACAATCTGGAGGAGTAAACATGTGACCGGCCCTTTCATTGGGCATGGGAGTGAGCACGCTGGGGGTAAAGGGAGTGGTGTAAAGAAATCCAGAGACAAGGGAACAACAAGTGATGGAAATCGGTGATTAGGGGGATGTAGGAGGCCTGGTAGGGCATAATCAAGGGTAATGTAACCAAGAGGAATTACTGAAACCCAAAGGAAGGCTGAGCATGGCAGTGGGCACAAGAGGAAAATCAAAGGGTATAGAAGAGTGAGCTGGGAAGCAAGGGCCAGTTATAGACGTCTAAATAAAGTCATGTACATATATTTTCAAAGAGGCATGGGGAAATAGATCTATGTCCATATGTTTATAGATTTAGTATTAAGTAGGCAGATGGACATAGGGCCTCCGCTCAAGGACGCCCTCATTGCAAGAACAGTGTTCTATTAATTTGGCATTCTACAATGCTCACCTTCCCTACATGATCACTCAGCACAAAGCGGCTGCATAAGCAAATGTGGTGAAGAAAGCCGATGGTGTCCAGCTACCAAAAGATATAGCGTGTGGGGTCTTAAAGTCTTGAAGGTACAGAAGCAGCCATGTAGCTCAGAAGCAACAGAGCCCACATGTAGGAAGCATACCAGCCTGTGTGATCACAAAGTTTCAAAGGGATAAGGCAACAGGCATCATGAAAACAAATAAAACTTATCATGGAAAATGAGAGGGGACTGCCGGGTATAGAACCAAAACCTATTTGCAGTGCACTGGAAATCCCTTTACAGAAGAATCTCAGAGAGGAGATTAAAGAATACAGGTTATGAGACAGCAAAGATGAAACACAACTTTCCTCTAGTTCTTAATGCTTCCTCTTGCCCCACTATCATGATCCCAGTTCTACCATACTAATCTGGCCAAACTAGAGAAGGTATTCTAGTACCGATAGGAATTTCAAACACGGGGAATCCAGGGTGGATGGGCCCTTTAGGACCAGTGTTATGAGTGGAGATATTGGGAGGGTGGAGGAAGGGCAGAATGGAAAGTGGGTACCGATTACAAGGATCTTCATTGACCTCAAAAGAAAGGTGGGTGAAGATATGACAAAAGAATTAGTACATTTCAAAGGATTGATGAGGGATGGGTGGCGGGCATTGAGGGGGGAAAAATGAGGAGCTGAGCCCAGGGGCTTGGGTGAAGAGTAGATATTTTGAGAATAATGAGGGCACTTAATGTACAGATGTGCATCAAACAGCTGATGTATATATATTTTGTGGGTAGTGTTGTAGGAGCCACTAATGAAAAGATCATAAAAGAAACAAAAATAATCTTGGCAGAGGGCTCATGCAAGGATGATCTCAGGCTGGATTAGACCAGTCAAAACAGCTACTGGAGTCGCCTCACCCTGTGTCAATTCCTGAGTCAGGCATGAAGCTTAGGGCCCACAGCCCCAGCAGCTGGCTAGTGAGGGACGTGGGTCTCTGAGGCCATTCCACAGGGGGAATGGTCCTCTTTCCTGCAGGGCCCACCCTCCTATGTAAGCGTGCTGTCTGGGACAGGGCTTACATGGAGTCCACACCATGGGAGCTCTACTACTCATGGGGGATTGGCAGGAAGCCTCTGCTCATGCGCACTCACCACCAACTAGCTGGAGGATCTCTGTGAACAAAGCCTGAGGCAGACAAGAAGCCCACTAACTGATGCTGTAAGAGATACAATCAACATCCAGAAACCTGCAAGTGGGAGTAAGAGGCAGCATACCTTGGTCCCAGCTCCTCCCACTCTAATCTACAAGGAGTGACATTGCAAAGCAGAGGGTTTTCATAAAGCACTGCCAGGACTGTGAAATGAGCAGCCTCATTTGTGGACATGGATACTCTGTGATCCAGACGCACTACCTCCTCCCTTCCAGTCAGCTGAGACAAAAACCCTTGCAAGCAGAAAGCCATGCATCTGAACAGTATCCACCAGCCACTCTTGTGCAGCCCAGCTGCCTCCAAAGAGCCTTCCTGAGTTAGAGAGAAATCACGCAGAAGCCTGGTCAGTCACTCACGTGAGTTTTATGAGCGTTAGGGAGGTGTGGTGGGGAAGCCTGGCGGACCCCAGTGGATGAATTTAATTTACATGGCCTAGGTTGGTCAATCCAGGTACAGGACCCACCCAGGTGTACCTCCCCTTCATGGCCAGAACCTGGATCTCTGAGCATGCACCGGGTGCCTCTCCTAACTGGGCTCTTATCCTGGCCCTATGGGCATGCATAACGGATGCCCCAGTCCCTAGCATAGCTACCTAACATTTGCCCCCCTGAAGAGATATGGACCCAAATCTTTGGGGTACTGGCCGACCATATCTCTAGCTACTTCTTGCTGGCAAAGGGGGCAAAGTGGGGCTTTGGGTCCATACCCTTCCTACACTGCTGGGAGGGGTTGTCCATTGAGGGCAACTTTATCCAGGATGGATAAGGTTGAGGTGGTTCAGGAGATGGTAGTCGTGGAGCTGGCACACTTGGTTCGGAAGCTTTAGTCACCCGATAACTTCTGGGAAAAACAAACTGTCAAAAAGGTGAACATTTTGAATGCGACAAGGCTAAGCTTGTGAGGTGGCAGTGGCCTTGAAATTAGGTGAGTGTCACAGGAAACAAAAAAAATCTTAGGATTACCAGACATGTGTGTTTGTTCATTGGAAATACAGGAAGAGGGATAAAAGCATTCACACTTTCCCCTAGGAGGGCACAGGTTTGGGCACTACTAGGTGCAGTCGGATCACTGACACATTTATGATGTTAACGTATTGGACCCGCTGATAAGACCCATCCTTCTTTTTAACCCTATAACGCTTCAATTTTAATTTTGGGAAAAAATTTTCTTTTTGTTGTGGACTTTCATAGTTATAAATATATATATATGTATTAATATATACATTTTTAATGTTATGAAAACATCATGCTTCGCGTTATAGAGTTAAATGGAAATAATGGGCTAGTGCAGGACGAGTCAAAAGTGACCAAAATAGAGTAACTGCCTAAGTCATTTTGAATTTTCTTGGGTTCAATTGGAGTAAAGGCTTGTAAATTACCCGGGGTCCAAATTCCCATGGTGCCTCCTACAACGGGTAGAATGTTCAGGGATGTTTCAGGGCTGGGAGATTAATAACCCCTAAGTCCAGGATACCTTAGGGCAGGGGTCCTGAAACTGTTTACCCAGGGGGCCAGTTCACTATCCCTCAGGCCTTTTGAAGGAAAGACTATAGTTTAAAAAAACAAATATTACGAACAAATTCATGTACACACTGCACATATTGATTTGAAGTTCAAAAAAAAAATAAATGGGGCACATACACCCGGCAGAAAGGATCAACGTCCTCGGCTGTCTGCATGTGGCCCACAGGTTGTAGTTTGAGGACCCCTGCTCTCGGCATTCACCAAGAGGATGTGGTTTCAACCCAAAAGCTTGGAGACTCTACAATTTGTTTAAAAGTGATGGGGCAGAAGGAGTCCCTGATTGACCCACGCAAGACTAGTTTTCCCATCCCCTATTACTAAGAGTTCATAGTTATGGTTAAAGGGAACCAGGATATCCCGATCTGATCCCGTTACTTCAAGTGTGGGCTGACATTGCCACTAAGAAGCCTGCAAATATAAAAGACTTACTCCCTCCCGCAAAGAAAGGGCCCTTGTTTCCAAGGTTTCAGGAAACATGGAAGGACCGGAAAAACAAACGGTTCAAGTTCCCAAAACCACATAGGTGGAGGCCATCCCTCCCCATCACCCTCCCCTCCCCTCCCCCACCCCTCCCCTCCCCTCCCCCACCCCTCCCCTCTCCATCACCCTCCCCAACCCCTCCCCTCCCCAACCCCTCCCCCCTCCCCTCCCCTCCCCTCCCCTCCCCTCCCCTCCCCTCCCCTCCCCTCCCCTCCCCTCCCGATCTCTCTCCCCTAATCGGCTTTATCCCATTTTGCAGGAGAACTCTGAGAGTGGGAGAGCTGGCTTCAATCCCTTTCTTTCAACCCCCGCCCTATAAGGTTTCTAGGGTCCAGAAATAGAAAACTTCTAACAGGCCCTTATTGAGTCACTCCCTCCCCCACCGGCCCCACAACCTCACTCCCACCCCTAACAAGCAGCCCCCCACACACACTAGTACTGGTATGACTTCCATACTCATCAGCCCACCTGGAATGCTTGCCAACAACTTTTCCAGGTGCTGTTCACAACGGAGGAGGGTAGCCCTTCCAGACAGAGGCCCAGTAAGCAGTCAGTGAACCTGATGGTCAGCGAGCGGGCACTCCCCACTTGAGAGAAACTCTTTTGGCCACTACACCAACAATGTGGGATCTCAATTCCTAGCAAGGCCCAGAGGGCTTTACCAGGTATCACCCATTGCTCTTACATGACCCTCTGCGGAAGACCTAGGAAACCTATGAATTTATCTAAGGTCAGTGAGAATTTTCAGGTTCCTATAAGAGAATGTCCGCCTGCCTTTCTAGAGTGGCTGATGTAAGCCTACGGGCTTTATACCCCTAACGGCCCGGAGGCACTGAGAACAGGAGGGCAATAAGTATTGCCTTTATTACTCAGTCAGTCTGCCTCAGACATGAAAACGAAGTGGGAAGGGTTTGAAAGGAAAATCTTAGCGATTTGGTACAAGTGGCTCATTGAGTGTATAACAACAGAGATGACCCTAGCACGACAGAGACAAAGAAGCTAGCTAAAATAATCATAATTGCCATGAGATACCCCAGAGACTCAGGAAAAGGAGAGCATGGCTCACTCACGGAGAGACTAACCTGTGGGCACCGCCAAGCCATGGGGAAGGACCAATGTGCCTACTGCAGGAAAGAAGGACACTGGAAAAATCAGTGCCTTGAAAACCCCAGGAGAGGTGCACGACCCTCCACTAGAGTGGATGGGCCTCATCTGCACGTAGAAAGACCCAAGCAAGAGACAATAATGCTTGAAGAAGCTCAATGAAGGGGTCAGGGCTCTGTTTCGCTTCGCCGCCAAAAGCCCAGGCTAACTCTCCAAGTAGGAGGCCAGGCAGTAAATTTCTTGGTGGACACAGGGGCCACCTTCTCAGGTTCAGAAAGGAATATGGGCACATTTTCAAGAAGAAAGATGTGAATTACTGTGAGCCCATGATTCCTTCCACAGATAACTCACACCAGAAGGTTTGCATGGAGGGTAGGTGGGTTTCCCAAGACAACAAGATAACAAATATCTATCAGCCCTTTGGCCCAGTTAGCCACCTGGTTATGATATCACTGGCTTCTGGCTCAGCTGCTGAGCCAGTGAAGCAGTTATAGCAGGAGAAGACTAGGTGGCCGGTGGCCATCAACGGAAGGACCAAATCTCCACAGTGGGCTTCCTGTTTCAATATGGAGCCACGTATGTTACCTGCTGGACACCATCTCTATCCTGAGCTCATAATTGCCATCCCAGGTCTAGAATGCGGCGCGCAGGTACACACTATATGAAACAGTCTCTGATTAACTCCTCTGGATAACTTGCTGACATGGGAGTCTGGATAATCCTGTACATTTACTTTGCAGATTAGAAAACTCACTCAAAAACACACGGGAGTTCACCCAGAGACACACAACTGGTTAACAACAAAGTCATATTCAAACCAGCGTCTGGACCAAGAGCACGGTGCCCCACAGAACTGTGCCCATCGAGCAGTCAATATCTCCTGGACTCTCAAAAGATCTGAGCTGACACCCACCCCCCCCACATCCTTGCAGCCCCAAAAGATTGTATTTCACAGGATGGCACCGGATCTGCAGCTCGCGGAGAGGGACATATCTGATCAGAGAACACAGGGCAGAACAAGGGGGAGGAGGGAAGAATGGAGCACACCCTGGCCCAATACACCTTGAGGATGATGTTCCCAGTCAGAGAAGCCAATCCACAGAGAAGACCACATGGGCAGCCCCACGATGAGAAACGTCCCTCAAAGACCCATAGCCTTAGAGGGGACAACACTGGACACACAGTGTGGGAACTGCGCCCGAACTGATCCTGCCACTTCGAGGCATGATACTAAGAGAGTCAGCGGAAGAGAAAGAAAACGGAGCATCAAAGTCCCCGGTGAATGCCAAAGGTGGACTTTGTGGTCAGGGTTCGGTGCCCCCACAGACTGGACTGGAAAACACTCCTAAAGTTCACCACACAGTCCTTGTACTTTTCTTTCTGGTTAGTGTTGTTTTCTTTTAGTGTCATTGGATTTGGGTTGGGTTTTGTTTTCATTTTTGTTTGTTTTTCTTTTTGCTGCTTGCTTTAGCTCAGTCTTGTTTTGTGCATGTTATTACCTTTACAGGTCTGTCTAATTAAGAGAGGCTGGATGAAGAATCTGGAGGAGTAAACATGTGACCGGCCCTTTCCATTGGGCATGGGAGTGAGGAGGGTGGGGGGAAAGGAAGTGGTGTAAAGAAACCCAGAGACAAGGGTACAACAAGTGATGGAAAACGGTAGTGAGGGGGATGTAGGAGGCCTGGTAGGGCGTGATCAAAGGTAATGTAACCAAGAGGAATTACTGAAACCCAAAGGAAGACTGAGCATGTCAGTGGGCACAAGAGGAAAATCAAAGGGTATAGAAGAGTGAGCTGGGAAGCAAGGGTCAGTTATAGACGTCTAAAAAAAGGCATGTACATATGTACATATATTTACAAAGGGGCATGGGGAAATAGATCTATGTCCATATGTTTATAGATTTAGTATTGAGGTAGCAGATGGACATAGGGCCTCCGCTCAAGGAATCCCTCATTGCAAGAACACTGTTTTATAAAATTGGCATTCTAAGATGCTCACCTTTCCTACACAATCACTGACCACAAAGCGGCTGCATAAGCAAATGTGGTGAAGAAATCCGATGGTGTCCAGCTACCTAAAGATATAGCGTGTGGGGTCTTAAAGGCTTGAGGGTAAAGAAACAGCCATCTGGCTCTGAAGCAACAGAGCCCACATGGAGAAAGCATACCAGCCTGTGTGATCACAAAGTTTTAAAGGGATAAGGCAACAGGCATCATGAAAACAATAAATCTTATCATGGAGAATGAGAGGGGACTGCCGGGTATAGACCCAAAACCTATTTGCAGTGCACTGGACATCCCCTTACAGAAGGATCTCAGAGTGGAGATTAAAGAATACAGGGTAAGAGACAACAAAGATGAAACACAACTTTCCTCTAGTTCTTAATGCTTCCTCTTGCCCCACTATCATGATCCCAGTTCTACCATACTAATCTGGCCAAACTAGAGAAGGTATTCTAGTACCGATAGGAATTTCAAACACGGGGAATCCAGAGTGGATGGGCCCTTTACCAGTGTTATGAGTGGAGATACTGGGAGGGTGGAGGAAGGGCAGGATGGAAAGTGGGAACCGATTACAAGCATCTTCATTGACCTCAAAAGAAAGGTGGGTGAAAATATGACAAAAGAATTAGTACATTTCCAAGGATTGATGAGGGATGGGTGGCGGGCATTGATGGGGGAAAAATGAGGAGCTGAGGCCAGGGGCTTGGGTGGAGAGTGGATATTTTGTGAATAAGGAGGGCAATTAATGTACAGATGTGCTTCAAACAGATGATGTATTTATGGATTGCTGTTAGTGTTGTAGGAGCCACTAATGAAAAGATCATAAAAGAAACAAAAATAATCTTGGCAGAGGGCTCATGCAAGGATGATCTCAGGCTGGATGAGACCAGTCAAAACAGCTACTGGAGTGGCCTCACCCTGTGTCTATTACTGAGTCAGCCATGATGCTTAGGACCCACAGCCCCAGCAGCTGGCCAGAGAGAGAGGTGGATCTCTGAGGCCATTCCACAGGGGGAATGGTCTTCTGTCCTGCAGGGCCCACCCTCCTTTGTAAGCGTGCTGCCTGGGGCAAGGCTTTCATGGAGTCCACACCATGGGAGCTCTACTACTCATGGGGGATTGGCAGGAAGCCTCTGCTCATGTGCATACACCACCACCTAGCTGGAGGATCTCCGTGAACAAAGCCTGAGACAGACAACAAGCCCACTAACTGATGCTGTAAGAGATACAATCAGCATCCAGAAACCTGCAACTGGGAGCAAGAGGCAGCATACCTTGGTCCCAGCCCCTCCCACTCTAATCTACAAGGAGTGACATTGCAAAGCAGAGGGTTTTCATAAAGCACTTCCAGGACAGTGGAATGAGCAGCCTCGTTTGTGGACATGGATACTCTGTGATCCAGATGTACTACCTCCTCCCTTCCAGTCAGCTGAGACAAAAACCCTTGCAAGCAGAAAGCCATGCATCTGAACAGTATCCACCAGCCACTCTTGTGCAGCCCAGCTGCCTCCAAAAGCCTTCCTGAGTGTGAGAGAAATCATGCAGAAGCCTGGTCTGCACTCAAGAGAGTTTTATGAGCGTTAGGGAGGCGTGGTGGGCAAGTCTGGCCGACCCCAGTGGCTGAATTGAATTTACATGGCCTAGATTGGTCAATCCAGGTACAGGAACCACCCAGGTGACCTCCCCTTCATGGCCAGAAATCTGGACCTCTGAGCATGCACAGGGTGCCTCTCCTAACTGGGCTCTTATCTTGGCCCTATGGGCATGCATAACGGATGCCCCAGTCCCTAGCATAGCTACCTAACATTTGCCCCCCTGAAGAGATATGGACCCAAATCTTTGGGGTACTGGGCGACGACATCTCTAGCTACTTCCTGCTGGCAAAAGGGGCGAGGTGGGGCTTTGGGTCCATACCCTTCCTACACTGCTGGGAGGGGTTGTCCATTGAGGGCAACTTTATCCAGGATGGATAAGGTTGAGGTGGTCCAGGAGATGGTAGTCGTGGGCCTGGCACACTTGGTTCAGAAGCTTTAATCACCCGATAACTTCTGAGAAAAACAAACGGTCTAAAAGGTGAACAGTTTGACTACGACAAGGCTAAGCTTGTGAGGTGGCAGTGGCCTTGAAATTAGGTGAGTGTCACAGGAAACAAAAAAAATCTTAGGATTACCAGACATGTGTGTTTGTTCATTGGAAGTACAGGAAGAGGGATAAAAGCATTCACACTTTCCCCTAGGAGGGCACAGGTTTGGGCACTACTAGGTGCAGTCGGATCACTGATTCATTTATGATGCTAAGGTCTTGGACACGCTGATCAGACCCATCCTTCTTTTTAACCCTATAACGCTTCAATTTTAATTTTGGGAAAAAATTTTCTTTTTGTTGTGGACTTTCATAGTTATAAATATATATATATGTATTAATATATACATTTTTAATGTTATGAAAACATCATGCTTCGCGTTATAGAGTTAAATGGAAATAATGGGCTAGTGCAGGACGAGTCAAAAGTGACCAAAATAGAGTAACTGCCTAAGTCATTTTGAATTTTCTTGGGTTCAATTGGAGTAAAGGCTTGTAAATTACCCGGGGTCCAAATTCCCATGGTGCCTCCTACAACGGGTAGAATGTTCAGGGATGTTTCAGGGCTGGGAGATTAATAACCCCTAAGTCCAGGATACCTTAGGGCAGGGGTCCTGAAACTGTTTACCCAGGGGGCCAGTTCACTATCCCTCAGGCCTTTTGAAGGAAAGACTATAGTTTAAAAAAACAAATATTACGAACAAATTCATGTACACACTGCACATATTGATTTGAAGTTCAAAAAAAAATAAATGGGGCACATACACCCGGCAGAAAGGATCAACGTCCTCGGCTGTCTGCATGTGGACCACAGGTTGTAGTTTGAGGACCCCTGCTCTCGGCATTCACCAAGAGGATGTGGTTTCAACCCAAAAGCTTGGAGACTCTACAATTTGTTTAAAAGTGATGGGGCAGAAGGAGTCCCTGATTGACCCACGCAAGACTAGTTTTCCCATCCCCTATTACTAAGAGTTCATAGTTATGGTTAAAGGGAACCAGGATATCCCGATCTGATCCCGTTACTTCAAGTGTGGGCTGACATTGCCACTAAGAAGCCTGCAAATATAAAAGACTTACTCCCTCCCGCAAAGAAAGGGCCCTTGTTTCCAAGGTTTCAGGAAACATGGAAGGACCGGAAAAACAAACGGTCCAAGTTCCCAAAACCACATAGGTGGAGGCCATCCCTCCCCATCACCCTCCCCTCCCCTCCCCTCCCCTCCCCATCACCATCCCCCCCTCCCCTCCTCTCCCCAACCCGTCCCCTCCCCAACCCGTCCCCTCCCCTCCCCTCCCCTCCCCTCCCCTCCCCTCCCCTCCCCTCCCCTCCCGATCTCTCTCCCCTAATCGGCTTTATCCCATTTTGCAGGAGAACTCTGAGAGTGGGAGAGCTGGCTTCAATCCCTTTCTTTCAACCCCCGCCCTATAAGGTTTCTAGGGTCCAGAAATAGAAAACTTCTAACAGGCCCTTATTGAGTCACTCCCTCCCCCACCGGCCCCACAACCTCACTCCCACCCCTAACAAGCAGCCCCCCACACACACTAGTACTGGTATGACTTCCATACTCATCAGCCCACCTGGAATGCTTGCCAACAACTTTTCCAGGTGCTGTTCACAACGGAGGAGGGTAGCCCTTCCAGACAGAGGCCCAGTAAGCAGTCAGTGAACCTGATGGTCAGCGAGCGGGCACTCCCCACTTGAGAGAAACTCTTTTGGCCACTACACCAACAATGTGGGATCTCAATTCCTAGCAAGGCCCAGAGGGCTTTACCAGGTATCACCCATTGCTCTTACATGACCCTCTGCGGAAGAGCTAGGAAACCTATGAATTTATCTAAGGTCAGTGAGAATTTTCAGGTTCCTATAAGAGAATGTCCGCCTGCCTTTCTAGAGTGGCTGATGTAAGCCTACGGGCTTTATACCCCTAACGGCCCGGAGGCACTGAGAACAGGAGGGCAATAAGTATTGCCTTTATTACTCAGTCAGTCTGCCTCAGACATGACAACGAAGTGGGAAGGGTTTGAAAGGAAAATCTTAGCGATTTGGTACAAGTGGCTCATTGAGTGTATAACAACAGAGATGACCCTAGCACGACAGAGACAAAGAAGCTAGCTAAAATAATCGCAATTGCCATGAGATACCCCAGAGACTCAGGAAAAGGAGAGCATGGCTCACTCACGGAGAGACTAACCTGTGGGCACCGCCAAGCCATGGGGAAGGACCAATGTGCCTACTGCAGGAAAGAAGGACACTGGAAAAATCAGTGCCTTGAAAACCCCAGGAGAGGTGCACGACCCTCCACTAGAGTGGATGGGCCTCATCTGCACGTAGAAAGACCCAAGCAAGAGACAATAATGCTTGAAGAAGCTCAATGAAGGGGTCAGGGCTCTGTTTCGCTTCGCCGCCAAAAGCCCAGGCTAACTCTCCAAGTAGGAGGCCAGGCAGTAAATTTCTTGGTGGAAACAGGGGCCACCTTCTCAGGTTCAGAAAGGAATATGGGCACATTTTCAAGAAGAAAGATGTGAATTACTGTGAGCCCATGATTCCTTCCACAGATAACTCACACCAGAAGGTTTGCATGGAGGGTAGGTGGGTTTCCCAAGACAACAAGATAACAAATATCTATCAGCCCTTTGGCCCAGTTAGCCACCTGGTTATGATATCACTGGCTTCTGTCTCAGCTGCTGAGCCAGTGAAGCAGTTATAGCAGGAGAAGACTAGGTGGCCGGTGGCCATCAACGGAAGGACCAAATCTCCACAGTGGGCTTCCTGTTTCAATATGGAGCCACGTATGTTACCTGCTGGACACCATCTCTATCCTGAGCTCATAATTGCCATCCCAGGTCTAGAATGCGGCGCGCAGGTACACACTATATGAAACAGTCTCTGATTAACTCCTCTGGATAACTTGCTGACATGGGAGTCTGGATAATCCTGTACATTTACTTTGCAGATTAGAAAACTCACTCAAAAACACACGGGAGTTCACCCAGAGACACACAACTGGTTAACAACAAAGTCATATTCAAACCAGCGTCTGGACCAAGAGCACGGTGCCCCACAGAACTGTGCCCATCGAGCAGTCAATATCTCCTGGACTCTCAAAAGATCTGAGCTGACACCCACCCCCCCCACATCCTTGCAGCCCCAAAAGATTGTATTTCACAGGATGGCACCGGATCTGCAGCTCGCGGAGAGGGACATATCTGATCAGAGAACACAGGGCAGAACAAGGGGGAGGAGGGAAGAATGGAGCACACCCTGGCCCAATACACCTTGAGGATGATGTTCCCAGTCAGAGAAGCCAATCCACAGAGAAGACCACATGGGCAGCCCCACGATGAGAAACGTCCCTCAAAGACCCATAGCCTTAGAGGGGACAACACTGGACACACAGTGTGGGAACTGCGCCCGAACTGATCCTGCCACTTCGAGGCATGATACTAAGAGAGTCAGCGGAAGAGAAAGAAAACGGAGCATCAAAGCCCCGGGGAATGCCAAAGGTGGACTTTGTGGTCAGGGTTCGGTGCCCCCACAGACTGGACTGGAAAACACTCCTAAAGTTGACCACACAGTCCTTGTACTTTTCTTTCTGGTTAGTGTTGTTTTCTTTTAGTGTCATTGGATTTGGGTTGGGTTTTGTTTTCATTTTTGTTTGTTTTTCTTTTTGCTGCTTGGTTTAGCTCAGTCTTGTTTTGTGCATGTTATTACCTTTACAGGTCTGTCTAATTAAGAGAGGCTGGATGAAGAATCTGGAGGAGTAAACATGTGACCGGCCCTTTCCATTGGGCATGGGAGTGAGGAGGGTGGGGGGAAAGGAAGTGGTGTAAAGAAACCCAGAGACAAGGGTACAACAAGTGATGGAAAATGGTAGTGAGGGGGATGTAGGAGGCCTGGTAGGGCGTGATCAAAGGTAATGTAACCAAGAGGAATTACTGAAACCCAAAGGAAGACTGAGCATGTCAGTGGGCACAAGAGGAAAATCAAAGGGTATAGAAGAGTGAGCTGGGAAGCAAGGGTCAGTTATAGACGTCTAAAAAAAGGCATGTACATATGTACATATATTTACAAAGGGGCATGGGGAAATAGATCTATGTCCATATGTTTATAGATTTAGTATTGAGGTAGCAGATGGACATAGGGCCTCCGCTCAAGGAATCCCTCATTGCAAGAACACTGTTTTATAAAATTGGCATTCTAAGATGCTCACCTTTCCTACACAATCACTGACCACAAAGCGGCTGCATAAGCAAATGTGGTGAAGAAATCCGATGGTGTCCAGCTACCTAAAGATATAGCGTGTGGGGTCTTAAAGGCTTGAGGGTAAAGAAACAGCCATCTGGCTCTGAAGCAACAGAGCCCACATGGAGAAAGCATACCAGCCTGTGTGATCACAAAGTTTTAAAGGGATAAGGCAACAGGCATCATGAAAACAATAAATCTTATCATGGAGAATGAGAGGGGACTGCCGGGTATAGACCCAAAACCTATTTGCAGTGCACTGGACATCCCCTTACAGAAGGATCTCAGAGTGGAGATTAAAGAATACAGGGTAAGAGACAACAAAGATGAAACACAACTTTCCTCTAGTTCTTAATGCTTCCTCTTGCCCCACTATCATGATCCCAGTTCTACCATACTAATCTGGCCAAACTAGAGAAGGTATTCTAGTACCGATAGGAATTTCAAACACGGGGAATCCAGAGTGGATGGGCCCTTTACCAGTGTTATGAGTGGAGATACTGGGAGGGTGGAGGAAGGGCAGGATGGAAAGTGGGAACCGATTACAAGGATCTTCATTGACCTCAAAAGAAAGGTGGGTGAAGATATGACAAAAGAATTAGTACATTTCCAAGGATTGATGAGGGATGGGTGGCGGGCATTGATGGGGGAAAAATGAGGAGCTGAGGCCAGGGGCTTGGGTGGAGAGTGGATATTTTGTGAATAAGGAGGGCAATTATGTACAGATGTGCTTCAAACAGATGATGTATTTATGGATTGCGGTTAGTGTTGTAGGAGCCACTAATGAAAAGATCATAAAAGAAACAAAAATAATCTTGGCAGAGGGCTCATGCAAGGATGATCTCAGGCTGGATGAGACCAGTCAAAACAGCTACTGGAGTGGCCTCACCCTGTGTCTATTACTGAGTCAGCCATGATGCTTAGGACCCACAGCCCCAGCAGCTGGCCAGAGAGGGAGGTGGATCTCTGAGGCCATTCCACAGGGGGAATGGTCTTCTGTCCTGCAGGGCCCACCCTCCTTTGTAAGCGTGCTGCCTGGGGCAAGGCTTTCATGGAGTCCACACCATGGGAGCTCTACTACTCATGGGGGATTGGCAGGAAGGCTCTGCTCATGTGCATACACCACCACCTAGCTGGAGGATCTCCGTGAACAAAGCCTGAGGCAGACAACAAGCCCACTAACTGATGCTGTAAGAGATACAATCAGCATCCAGAAACCTGCAACTGGGAGCAAGAGGCAGCATACCTTGGTCCCAGCCCCTCCCACTCTAATCTACAAGGAGTGACATTGCAAAGCAGAGGGTTTTCATAAAGCACTTCCAGGACAGTGGAATGAGCAGCCTCGTTTGTGGACATGGATACTCTGTGATCCAGACGTACTACCTCCTCCCTTCCAGTCAGCTGAGACAAAAACCCTTGCAAGCAGAAAGCCATGCATCTGAACAGTATCCACCAGCCACTCTTGTGCAGCCCAGCTGCCTCCAAAGAGCCTTCCTGAGTGTGAGAGAAATCATGCAGAAGCCTGGTCTGCACTCAAGAGAGTTTTATGAGCGTTAGGGAGGCGTGGTGGGCAAGTCTGGCCGACCCCAGTGGCTGAATTGAATTTACATGGCCTAGATTGGTCAATCCAGGTACAGGAACCACCCAGGTGACCTCCCCTTCATGGCCAGAAATCTGGACCTCTGAGCATGCACAGGGTGCCTCTCCTAACTGGGCTCTTATCTTGGCCCTATGGGCATGCATAACGGATGCCCCAGTCCCTAGCATAGCTACCTAACATTTGCCCCCCTGAAGAGATATGGACCCAAATCTTTGGGGTACTGGGCGACGACATCTCTAGCTACTTCCTGCTGGCAAAAGGGGCGAGGTGGGGCTTTGGGTCCATACCCTTCCTACACTGCTGGGAGGGGTTGTCCATTGAGGGCAACTTTATCCAGGATGGATAAGGTTGAGGTGGTCCAGGAGATGGTAGTCGTGGACCTGGCACACTTGGTTCAGAAGCTTTAATCACCCGATAACTTCTGAGAAAAACAAACGGTCTAAAAGGTGAACAGTTTGACTACGACAAGGCTAAGCTTGTGAGGTGGCAGTGGCCTTGAAATTAGGTGAGTGTCACAGGAAACAAAAAAAATCTTAGGATTACCAGACATGTGTGTTTGTTCATTGGAAGTACAGGAAGAGGAATAAAAGCATTCACACTTTCCCCTAGGAGGGCACAGTTTTGGGCACTACTAGGTGCAGTCGGATCACTGATTCATTTATGATGCTATGGTCTTGGACACGCTGATCAGACCCATCCTTCTTTTTAACCCTATAACGCTTCAATTTTAATTTTGGGAAAAAATTTTCTTTTTGTTGTGGACTTTCATAGTTATAAATATATATATATGTATTAATATATACATTTTTTAATGTTATGAAAACATCATGCTTCGCGTTATAGAGTTAAATGGAAATAATGGGCTAGTGCAGGACGAGTCAAAAGTGACCAAAATAGAGTAACTGCCTAAGTCATTTTGAATTTTCTTGGGTTCAATTGGAGTAAAGGCTTGTAAATTACCCGGGGTCCAAATTCCCATGGTGCCTCCTACAACGGGTAGAATGTTCAGGGATGTTTCAGGGCTGGGAGATTAAAAACCCCTAAGTCCAGGATACCTTAGGGCAGGGGTCCTGAAACTGTTTACCCAGGGGGCCAGTTCACTATCCCTCAGGCCTTTTGAAGGAAAGACTATAGTTTAAAAAAACAAATATTACAAACAAATTCATGTGCACACTGCACATATTGATTTGAAGTTCAAAAAAAATAATAAATGGGGCACATACACCCGGCAGAAAGGATCAACGTCCTCGGCTGTCTGCATGTGGACCACAGGTTGTAGTTTGAGGACCCCTGCTCTCGGCATTCACCAAGAGGATGTGGTTTCAACCCAAAAGCTTGGAGACTCTACAATTTGTTTAAAAGTGATGGGGCAGAAGGAGTCCCTGATTGACCCACGCAAGACTAGTTTTCCCATCCCCTATTACTAAGAGTTCATAGTTATGGTTAAAGGGAACCAGGATATCCCGATCTGATCCCGTTACTTCAAGTGTGGGCTGACATTGCCACTAAGAAGCCTGCAAATATAAAAGACTTACTCCCTCCCGCAAAGAAAGGGCCCTTGTTTCCAAGGTTTCAGGAAACATGGAAGGACCGGAAAAACAAACGGTCCAAGTTCCCAAAACCACATAGGTGGAGGCCATCCCTCCCCATCACCCTCCCCTCCCCTCCCCTCCCCTCCCCATCACCATCCCCCCCTCCCCTCCCCTCCCCAACCCGTCCCCTCCCCAACCCGTCCCCTCCCCTCCCCTCCCCTCCCCTCCCCTCCCCTCCCCTCCCCTCCCCTCCCGATCTCTCTCCCCTAATCGGCTTTATCCCATTTTGCAGGAGAACTCTGAGAGTGGGAGAGCTGGCTTCAATCCCTTTCTTTCAACCCCCGCCCTATAAGGTTTCTAGGGTCCAGAAATAGAAAACTTCTAACAGGCCCTTATTGAGTCACTCCCTCCCCCACCGGCCCCACAACCTCACTCCCACCCCTAACAAGCAGCCCCCCACACACACTAGTACTGGTATGACTTCCATACTCATCAGCCCACCTGGAATGCTTGCCAACAACTTTTCCAGGTGCTGTTCACAACGGAGGAGGGTAGCCCTTCCAGACAGAGGCCCAGTAAGCAGTCAGTGAACCTGATGGTCAGCGAGCGGGCACTCCCCACTTGAGAGAAACTCTTTTGGCCACTACACCAACAATGTGGGATCTCAATTCCTAGCAAGGCCCAGAGGGCTTTACCAGGTATCACCCATTGCTCTTACATGACCCTCTGCGGAAGAGCTAGGAAACCTATGAATTTATCTAAGGTCAGTGAGAATTTTCAGGTTCCTATAAGAGAATGTCCGCCTGCCTTTCTAGAGTGGCTGATGTAAGCCTACGGGCTTTATACCCCTAACGGCCCGGAGGCACTGAGAACAGGAGGGCAATAAGTATTGCCTTTATTACTCAGTCAGTCTGCCTCAGACATGACAACGAAGTGGGAAGGGTTTGAAAGGAAAATCTTAGCGATTTGGTACAAGTGGCTCATTGAGTGTATAACAACAGAGATGACCCTAGCACGACAGAGACAAAGAAGCTAGCTAAAATAATCGTAATTGCCATGAGATACCCCAGAGACTCAGGAAAAGGAGAGCATGGCTCACTCACGGAGAGACTAACCTGTGGGCACCGCCAAGCCATGGGGAAGGACCAATGTGCCTACTGCAGGAAAGAAGGACACTGGAAAAATCAGTGCCTTGAAAACCCCAGGAGAGGTGCACGACCCTCCACTAGAGTGGATGGGCCTCATCTGCACGTAGAAAGACCCAAGCAAGAGACAATAATGCTTGAAGAAGCTCAATGAAGGGGTCAGGGCTCTGTTTCGCTTCGCCGCCAAAAGCCCAGGCTAACTCTCCAAGTAGGAGGCCAGGCAGTAAATTTCTTGGTGGACACAGGGGCCACCTTCTCAGGTTCAGAAAGGAATATGGGCACATTTTCAAGAAGAAAGATGTGAATTACTGTGAGCCCATGATTCCTTCCACAGATAACTCACACCAGAAGGTTTGCATGGAGGGTAGGTGGGTTTCCCAAGACAACAAGATAACAAATATCTATCAGCCCTTTGGCCCAGTTAGCCACCTGGTTATGATATCACTGGCTTCTGGCTCAGCTGCTGAGCCAGTGAAGCAGTTATAGCAGGAGAAGACTAGGTGGCCGGTGGCCATCAACGGAAGGACCAAATCTCCACAGTGGGCTTCCTGTTTCAATATGGAGCCACGTATGTTACCTGCTGGACACCATCTCTATCCTGAGCTCATAATTGCCATCCCAGGTCTAGAATGCGGCGCGCAGGTACACACTATATGAAACAGTCTCTGATTAACTCCTCTGGATAACTTGCTGACATGGGAGTCTGGATAATCCTGTACATTTACTTTGCAGATTAGAAAACTCACTCAAAAACACACGGGAGTTCACCCAGAGACACACAACTGGTTAACAACAAAGTCATATTCAAACCAGCGTCTGGACCAAGAGCACGGTGCCCCACAGAACTGTGCCCATCGAGCAGTCAATATCTCCTGGACTCTCAAAAGATCTGAGCTGACACCCACCCCCCCCACATCCTTGCAGCCCCAAAAGATTGTATTTCACAGGATGGCACCGGATCTGCAGCTCGCGGAGAGGGACATATCTGATCAGAGAACACAGGGCAGAACAAGGGGGAGGAGGGAAGAATGGAGCACACCCTGGCCCAATACACCTTGAGGATGATGTTCCCAGTAAGAGAAGCCAATCCACAGAGAAGACCACATGGGCAGCCCCACGATGAGAAACGTCCCTCAAAGACCCATAGCCTTAGAGGGGACAACACTGGACACACAGTGTGGGAACTGCGCCCGAACTGATCCTGCCACTTCGAGGCATGATACTAAGAGAGTCAGCGGAAGAGAAAGAAAACGGAGCATCAAAGTCCCCGGGGAATGCCAAAGGTGGACTTTGTGGTCAGGGTTCGGTGCCCCCACAGACTGGACTGGAAAACACTCCTAAAGTTCACCACACAGTCCTTGTACTTTTCTTTCTGGTTAGTGTTGTTTTCTTTTAGTGTCATTGGATTTGGGTTGGGTTTTGTTTTCATTTTTGTTTGTTTTTCTTTTTGCTGCTTGCTTTAGCTCAGTCTTGTTTTGTGCATGTTATTACCTTTACAGGTCTGTCTAATTAAGAGAGGCTGGATGAAGAATCTGGAGGAGTAAACATGTGACCGGCCCTTTCCATTGGGCATGGGAGTGAGGAGGGTGGGGGGAAAGGAAGTGGTGTAAAGAAACCCAGAGACAAGGGTACAACAAGTGATGGAAAACGGTAGTGAGGGGGATGTAGGAGGCCTGGTAGGGCGTGATCAAAGGTAATGTAACCAAGAGGAATTACTGAAACCCAAAGGAAGACTGAGCATGTCAGTGGGCACAAGAGGAAAATCAAAGGGTATAGAAGAGTGAGCTGGGAAGCAAGGGTCAGTTATAGACGTCTAAAAAAAGGCATGTACATATGTACATATATTTACAAAGGGGCATGGGGAAATAGATCTATGTCCATATGTTTATAGATTTAGTATTGAGGTAGCAGATGGACATAGGGCCTCCGCTCAAGGAATCCCTCATTGCAAGAACACTGTTTTATAAAATTGGCATTCTAAGATGCTCACCTTTCCTACACAATCACTGACCACAAAGCGGCTGCATAAGCAAATGTGGTGAAGAAATCCGATGGTGTCCAGCTACCTAAAGATATAGCGTGTGGGGTCTTAAAGGCTTGAGGGTAAAGAAACAGCCATCTGGCTCTGAAGCAACAGAGCCCACATGGAGAAAGCATACCAGCCTGTGTGATCACAAAGTTTTAAAGGGATAAGGCAACAGGCATCATGAAAACAATAAATCTTATCATGGAGAATGAGAGGGGACTGCCGGGTATAGACCCAAAACCTATTTGCAGTGCACTGGACATCCCCTTACAGAAGGATCTCAGAGTGGAGATTAAAGAATACAGGGTAAGAGACAACAAAGATGAAACACAACTTTCCTCTAGTTCTTAATGCTTCCTCTTGCCCCACTATCATGATCCCAGTTCTACCATACTAATCTGGCCAAACTAGAGAAGGTATTCTAGTACCGATAGGAATTTCAAACACGGGGAATCCAGAGTGGATGGGCCCTTTACCAGTGTTATGAGTGGAGATACTGGGAGGGTGGAGGAAGGGCAGGATGGAAAGTGGGAACCGATTACAAGCATCTTCATTGACCTCAAAAGAAAGGTGGGTGAAAATATGACAAAAGAATTAGTACATTTCCAAGGATTGATGAGGGATGGGTGGCGGGCATTGATGGGGGAAAAATGAGGAGCTGAGGCCAGGGGCTTGGGTGGAGAGTGGATATTTTGTGAATAAGGAGGGCAATTAATGTACAGATGTGCTTCAAACAGATGATGTATTTATGGATTGCTGTTAGTGTTGTAGGAGCCACTAATGAAAAGATCATAAAAGAAACAAAAATAATCTGGGCAGAGGGCTCATGCAAGGATGATCTCAGGCTGGATGAGACCAGTCAAAACAGCTACTGGAGTGGCCTCACCCTGTGTCTATTACTGAGTCAGCCATGATGCTTAGGACCCACAGCCCCAGCAGCTGGCCAGAGAGGGAGGTGGATCTCTGAGGCCATTCCACAGGGGGAATGGTCTTCTGTCCTGCAGGGCCCACCCTCCTTTGTAAGCGTGCTGCCTGGGGCAAGGCTTTCATGGAGTCCACACCATGGGAGCTCTACTACTCATGGGGGATTGGCAGGAAGGCTCTGCTCATGTGCATACACCACCACCTAGCTGGAGGATCTCCGTGAACAAAGCCTGAGGCAGACAACAAGCCCACTAACTGATGCTGTAAGAGATACAATCAGCATCCAGAAACCTGCAACTGGGAGCAAGAGGCAGCATACCTTGGTCCCAGCCCCTCCCACTCCACTCTAATCTACAAGGAGTGACATTGCAAAGCAGAGGGTTTTCATAAAGCACTTCCAGGACAGTGGAATGAGCAGCCTCGTTTGTGGACATGGATACTCTGTGATCCAGATGTACTACCTCCTCCCTTCCAGTCAGCTGAGACAAAAACCCTTGCAAGCAGAAAGCCATGCATCTGAACAGTATCCACCAGCCACTCTTGTGCAGCCCAGCTGCCTCCAAAGAGCCTTCCTGAGTGTGAGAGAAATCATGCAGAAGCCTGGTCTGCACTCAAGAGAGTTTTATGAGCGTTAGGGAGGCGTGGTGGGCAAGTCTGGCCGACCCCAGTGGCTGAATTGAATTTACATGGCCTAGATTGGTCAATCCAGGTACAGGAACCACCCAGGTGACCTCCCCTTCATGGCCAGAAATCTGGACCTCTGAGCATGCACAGGGTGCCTCTCCTAACTGGGCTCTTATCTTGGCCCTATGGGCATGCATAACGGATGCCCCAGTCCCTAGCATAGCTACCTAACATTTGCCCCCCTGAAGAGATATGGACCCAAATCTTTGGGGTACTGGGCGACGACATCTCTAGCTACTTCCTGCTGGCAAAAGGGGCGAGGTGGGGCTTTGGGTCCATACCCTTCCTACACTGCTGGGAGGGGTTGTCCATTGAGGGCAACTTTATCCAGGATGGATAAGGTTGAGGTGGTCCAGGAGATGGTAGTCGTGGGCCTGGCACACTTGGTTCAGAAGCTTTAATCACCCGATAACTTCTGAGAAAAACAAACGGTCTAAAAGGTGAACAGTTTGACTACGACAAGGCTAAGCTTGTGAGGTGGCAGTGGCCTTGAAATTAGGTGAGTGTCACAGGAAACAAAAAAAATCTTAGGATTACCAGACATGTGTGTTTGTTCATTGGAAGTACAGGAAGAGGGATAAAAGCATTCACACTTTCCCCTAGGAGGGCACAGGTTTGGGCACTACTAGGTGCAGTCGGATCACTGATTCATTTATGATGCTAAGGTCTTGGACACGCTGATCAGACCCATCCTTCTTTTTAACCCTATAACGCTTCAATTTTAATTTTGGGAAAAAATTTTCTTTTTGTTGTGGACTTTCATAGTTATAAATATATATATATGTATTAATATATACATTTTTAATGTTATGAAAACATCATGCTTCGCGTTATAGAGTTAAATGGAAATAATGGGCTAGTGCAGGACGAGTCAAAAGTGACCAAAATAGAGTAACTGCCTAAGTCATTTTGAATTTTCTTGGGTTCAATTGGAGTAAAGGCTTGTAAATTACCCGGGGTCCAAATTCCCATGGTGCCTCCTACAACGGGTAGAATGTTCAGGGATGTTTCAGGGCTGGGAGATTAATAACCCCTAAGTCCAGGATACCTTAGGGCAGGGGTCCTGAAACTGTTTACCCAGGGGGCCAGTTCACTATCCCTCAGGCCTTTTGAAGGAAAGACTATAGTTTAAAAAAACAAATATTACGAACAAATTCATGTACACACTGCACATATTGATTTGAAGTTCAAAAAAAAATAAATGGGGCACATACACCCGGCAGAAAGGATCAACGTCCTCGGCTGTCTGCATGTGGACCACAGGTTGTAGTTTGAGGACCCCTGCTCTCGGCATTCACCAAGAGGATGTGGTTTCAACCCAAAAGCTTGGAGACTCTACAATTTGTTTAAAAGTGATGGGGCAGAAGGAGTCCCTGATTGACCCACGCAAGACTAGTTTTCCCATCCCCTATTACTAAGAGTTCATAGTTATGGTTAAAGGGAACCAGGATATCCCGATCTGATCCCGTTACTTCAAGTGTGGGCTGACATTGCCACTAAGAAGCCTGCAAATATAAAAGACTTACTCCCTCCCGCAAAGAAAGGGCCCTTGTTTCCAAGGTTTCAGGAAACATGGAAGGACCGGAAAAACAAACGGTCCAAGTTCCCAAAACCACATAGGTGGAGGCCATCCCTCCCCATCACCCTCCCCTCCCCTCCCCTCCCCTCCCCATCACCATCCCCCCCTCCCCTCCCCTCCCCAACCCGTCCCCTCCCCAACCCGTCCCCTCCCCAACCCGTCCCCTCCCCTCCCCTCCCCTCCCCTCCCCTCCCCTCCCCTCCCGATCTCTCTCCCCTAATCGGCTTTATCCCATTTTGCAGGAGAACTCTGAGAGTGGGAGAGCTGGCTTCAATCCCTTTCTTTCAACCCCCGCCCTATAAGGTTTCTAGGGTCCAGAAATAGAAAACTTCTAACAGGCCCTTATTGAGTCACTCCCTCCCCCACCGGCCCCACAACCTCACTCCCACCCCTAACAAGCAGCCCCCCACACACACTAGTACTGGTATGACTTCCATACTCATCAGCCCACCTGGAATGCTTGCCAACAACTTTTCCAGGTGCTGTTCACAACGGAGGAGGGTAGCCCTTCCAGACAGAGGCCCAGTAAGCAGTCAGTGAACCTGATGGTCAGCGAGCGGGCACTCCCCACTTGAGAGAAACTCTTTTGGCCACTACACCAACAATGTGGGATCTCAATTCCTAGCAAGGCCCAGAGGGCTTTACCAGGTATCACCATTGCTCTTACATGACCCTCTGCGGAAGAGCTAGGAAACCTATGAATTTATCTAAGGTCAGTGAGAATTTTCAGGTTCCTATAAGAGAATGTCCGCCTGCCTTTCTAGAGTGGCTGATGTAAGCCTACGGGCTTTATACCCCTAACGGCCCGGAGGCACTGAGAACAGGAGGGCAATAAGTATTGCCTTTATTACTCAGTCAGTCTGCCTCAGACATGACAACGAAGTGGGAAGGGTTTGAAAGGAAAATCTTAGCGATTTGGTACAAGTGGCTCATTGAGTGTATAACAACAGAGATGACCCTAGCACGACAGAGACAAAGAAGCTAGCTAAAATAATCGTAATTGCCATGAGATACCCCAGAGACTCAGGAAAAGGAGAGCATGGCTCACTCACGGAGAGACTAACCTGTGGGCACCGCCAAGCCATGGGGAAGGACCAATGTGCCTACTGCAGGAAAGAAGGACACTGGAAAAATCAGTGCCTTGAAAACCCCAGGAGAGGTGCACGACCCTCCACTAGAGTGGATGGGCCTCATCTGCACGTAGAAAGACCCAAGCAAGAGACAATAATGCTTGAAGAAGCTCAATGAAGGGGTCAGGGCTCTGTTTCGCTTCGTCGCCAAAAGCCCAGGCTAACTCTCCAAGTAGGAGGCCAGGCAGTAAATTTCTTGGTGGACACAGGGGCCACCTTCTCAGGTTCAGAAAGGAATATGGGCACATTTTCAAGAAGAAAGATGTGAATTACTGTGAGCCCATGATTCCTTCCACAGATAACTCACACCAGAAGGTTTGCATGGAGGGTAGGTGGGTTTCCCAAGACAACAAGATAACAAATATCTATCAGCCCTTTGGCCCAGTTAGCCACCTGGTTATGATATCACTGGCTTCTGGCTCAGCTGCTGAGCCAGTGAAGCAGTTATAGCAGGAGAAGACTAGGTGGCCGGTGGCCATCAACGGAAGGACCAAATCTCCACAGTGGGCTTCCTGTTTCAATATGGAGCCACGTATGTTACCTGCTGGACACCATCTCTATCCTGAGCTCATAATTGCCATCCCAGGTCTAGAATGCGGCGCGCAGGTACACACTATATGAAACAGTCTCTGATTAACTCCTCTGGATAACTTGCTGACATGGGAGTCTGGATAATCCTGTACATTTACTTTGCAGATTAGAAAACTCACTCAAAAACACACGGGAGTTCACCCAGAGACACACAACTGGTTAACAACAAAGTCATATTCAAACCAGCGTCTGGACCAAGAGCACGGTGCCCCACAGAACTGTGCCCATCGAGCAGTCAATATCTCCTGGACTCTCAAAAGATCTGAGCTGACACCCACCCCCCCCACATCCTTGCAGCCCCAAAAGATTGTATTTCACAGGATGGCACCGGATCTGCAGCTCGCGGAGAGGGACATATCTGATCAGAGAACACAGGGCAGAACAAGGGGGAGGAGGGAAGAATGGAGCACACCCTGGCCCAATACACCTTGAGGATGATGTTCCCAGTCAGAGAAGCCAATCCACAGAGAAGACCACATGGGCAGCCCCACGATGAGAAACGTCCCTCAAAGACCCATAGCCTTAGAGGGGACAACACTGGACACACAGTGTGGGAACTGCGCCCGAACTGATCCTGCCACTTCGAGGCATGATACTAAGAGAGTCAGCGGAAGAGAAAGAAAACGGAGCATCAAAGCCCCGGGGAATGCCAAAGGTGGACTTTGTGGTCAGGGTTCGGTGCCCCCACAGACTGGACTGGAAAACACTCCTAAAGTTGACCACACAGTCCTTGTACTTTTCTTTCTGGTTAGTGTTGTTTTCTTTTAGTGTCATTGGATTTGGGTTGGGTTTTGTTTTCATTTTTGTTTGTTTTTCTTTTTGCTGCTTGGTTTAGCTCAGTCTTGTTTTGTGCATGTTATTACCTTTACAGGTCTGTCTAATTAAGAGAGGCTGGATGAAGAATCTGGAGGAGTAAACATGTGACCGGCCCTTTCCATTGGGCATGGGAGTGAGGAGGGTGGGGGGAAAGGAAGTGGTGTAAAGAAACCCAGAGACAAGGGTACAACAAGTGATGGAAAATGGTAGTGAGGGGGATGTAGGAGGCCTGGTAGGGCGTGATCAAAGGTAATGTAACCAAGAGGAATTACTGAAACCCAAAGGAAGACTGAGCATGTCAGTGGGCACAAGAGGAAAATCAAAGGGTATAGAAGAGTGAGCTGGGAAGCAAGGGTCAGTTATAGACGTCTAAAAAAAGGCATGTACATATGTACATATATTTACAAAGGGGCATGGGGAAATAGATCTATGTCCATATGTTTATAGATTTAGTATTGAGGTAGCAGATGGACATAGGGCCTCCGCTCAAGGAATCCCTCATTGCAAGAACACTGTTTTATAAAATTGGCATTCTAAGATGCTCACCTTTCCTACACAATCACTGACCACAAAGCGGCTGCATAAGCAAATGTGGTGAAGAAATCCGATGGTGTCCAGCTACCTAAAGATATAGCGTGTGGGGTCTTAAAGGCTTGAGGGTAAAGAAACAGCCATCTGGCTCTGAAGCAACAGAGCCCACATGGAGAAAGCATACCAGCCTGTGTGATCACAAAGTTTTAAAGGGATAAGGCAACAGGCATCATGAGAACAAAAAAATCTTATCATGGAGAATGAGAGGGGACTGCCGGGTATAGACCCAAAACCTATTTGCAGTGCACTGGACATCCCCTTACAGAAGGAACTCAGAGTGGAGATTAAAGAATACAGGGTATAAGACAGCAAAGATGAAACACAACTTTCCTCTAGTTCTTAATGCTTCCTCTTGCCCCACTATCATGATCCCAGTTCTACCATACTAATCTGGCCAAACTAGAGAAGGTATTCTAGTACCGATAGGAATTTCAAACACGGGGAATCCAGAGTGGATGGGCCCTTTACCAGTGTTATGAGTGGAGATACTGGGAGGGTGGAGGAAGGGCAGGATGGAAAGTGGGAACCGATTACAAGGATCTTCATTGACCTCAAAAGAAAGGTGGATGAAGATATGACAAAAGAATTAGTACATTTCCAAGGATTGATGAGGGATGGGTGGCGGGCATTGATGGGGGAAAAATGAGGAGCTGAGGCCAGGGGCTTGGGTGGAGAGTGGATATTTTGTGAATAAGGAGGGCAATTATGTACAGATGTGCTTCAAACAGATGATGTATTTATGGATTGCGGTTAGTGTTGTAGGAGCCACTAATGAAAAGATCATAAAAGAAACAAAAATAATCTTGGCAGAGGGCTCATGCAAGGATGATCTCAGGCTGGATGAGACCAGTCAAAACAGCTACTGGAGTGGCCTCACCCTGTGTCTATTACTGAGTCAGCCATGATGCTTAGGACCCACAGCCCCAGCAGCTGGCCAGAGAGGGAGGTGGATCTCTGAGGCCATTCCACAGGGGGAATGGTCTTCTGTCCTGCAGGGCCCACCCTCCTTTGTAAGCGTGCTGCCTGGGGCAAGGCTTTCATGGATTCCACACCATGGGAGCTCTACTACTCATGGGGGATTGGCAGGAAGGCTCTGCTCATGTGCATACACCACCACCTAGCTGGAGGATCTCCGTGAACAAAGCCTGAGGCAGACAACAAGCCCACTAACTGATGCTGTAAGAGATACAATCAGCATCCAGAAACCTGCAACTGGGAGCAAGAGGCAGCATACCTTGGTCCCAGCCCCTCCCACTCTAATCTACAAGGAGTGACATTGCAAAGCAGAGGGTTTTCATAAAGCACTTCCAGGACAGTGGAATGAGCAGCCTCGTTTGTGGACATGGATACTCTGTGATCCAGACGTACTACCTCCTCCCTTCCAGTCAGCTGAGACAAAAACCCTTGCAAGCAGAAAGCCATGCATCTGAACAGTATCCACCAGCCACTCTTGTGCAGCCCAGCTGCCTCCAAAGAGCCTTCCTGAGTGTGAGAGAAATCATGCAGAAGCCTGGTCTGCACTCAAGAGAGTTTTATGAGCGTTAGGGAGGCGTGGTGGGCAAGTCTGGCCGACCCCAGTGGCTGAATTGAATTTACATGGCCTAGATTGGTCAATCCAGGTACAGGAACCACCCAGGTGACCTCCCCTTCATGGCCAGAAATCTGGACCTCTGAGCATGCACAGGGTGCCTCTCCTAACTGGGCTCTTATCTTGGCCCTATGGGCATGCATAACGGATGCCCCAGTCCCTAGCATAGCTACCTAACATTTGCCCCCCTGAAGAGATATGGACCCAAATCTTTGGGGTACTGGGCGACGACATCTCTAGCTACTTCCTGCTGGCAAAAGGGGCGAGGTGGGGCTTTGGGTCCATACCCTTCCTACACTGCTGGGAGGGGTTGTCCATTGAGGGCAACTTTATCCAGGATGGATAAGGTTGAGGTGGTCCAGGAGATGGTAGTCGTGGGCCTGGCACACTTGGTTCAGAAGCTTTAATCACCCGATAACTTCTGAGAAAAACAAACGGTCTAAAAGGTGAACAGTTTGACTACGACAAGGCTAAGCTTGTGAGGTGGCAGTGGCCTTGAAATTAGGTGAGTGTCACAGGAAACAAAAAAAATCTTAGGATTACCAGACATGTGTGTTTGTTCATTGGAAGTACAGGAAGAGGGATAAAAGCATTCACACTTTCCCCTAGGAGGGCACAGGTTTGGGCACTACTAGGTGCAGTCGGATCACTGATTCATTTATGATGCTAAGGTCTTGGACACGCTGATCAGACCCATCCTTCTTTTTAACCCTATAACGCTTCAATTTTAATTTTGGGGAAAAATTTTCTTTTTGTTGTGGACTTTCATAGTTATAAATATATATATGTATTAATATATACATTTTTAATGTTATGAAAACATCATGCTTCGCGTTATAGAGTTAAATGGAAATAATGGGCTAGTGCAGGACGAGTCAAAAGTGACCAAAATAGAGTAACTGCCTAAGTCATTTTGAATTTTCTTGGGTTCAATTGGAGTAAAGGCTTGTAAATTACCCGGGGTCCAAATTCCCATGGTGCCTCCTACAACGGGTAGAATGTTCAGGGATGTTTCAGGGCTGGGAGATTAATAACCCCTAAGTCCAGGATACCTTAGGGCAGGGGTCCTGAAACTGTTTACCCAGGGGGCCAGTTCACTATCCCTCAGGCCTTTTGAAGGAAAGACTATAGTTTAAAAAAACAAATATTACGAACAAATTCATGTACACACTGCACATATTGATTTGAAGTTCAAAAAAAAATAAATGGGGCACATACACCCGGCAGAAAGGATCAACGTCCTCGGCTGTCTGCATGTGGACCACAGGTTGTAGTTTGAGGACCCCTGCTCTCGGCATTCACCAAGAGGATGTGGTTTCAACCCAAAAGCTTGGAGACTCTACAATTTGTTTAAAAGTGATGGGGCAGAAGGAGTCCCTGATTGACCCACGCAAGACTAGTTTTCCCATCCCCTATTACTAAGAGTTCATAGTTATGGTTAAAGGGAACCAGGATATCCCGATCTGATCCCGTTACTTCAAGTGTGGGCTGACATTGCCACTAAGAAGCCTGCAAATATAAAAGACTTACTCCCTCCCGCAAAGAAAGGGCCCTTGTTTCCAAGGTTTCAGGAAACATGGAAGGACCGGAAAAACAAACGGTCCAAGTTCCCAAAACCACATAGGTGGAGGCCATCCCTCCCCATCACCCTCCCCTCCCCTCCCCTCCCCTCCCCATCACCATCCCCCCCTCCCCTCCCCTCCCCAACCCGTCCCCTCCCCAACCCGTCCCCTCCCCAACCCGTCCCCTCCCCTCCCCTCCCCTCCCCTCCCCTCCCCTCCCCTCCCGATCTCTCTCCCCTAATCGGCTTTATCCCATTTTGCAGGAGAACTCTGAGAGTGGGAGAGCTGGCTTCAATCCCTTTCTTTCAACCCCCGCCCTATAAGGTTTCTAGGGTCCAGAAATAGAAAACTTCTAACAGGCCCTTATTGAGTCACTCCCTCCCCCACCGGCCCCACAACCTCACTCCCACCCCTAACAAGCAGCCCCCCACACACACTAGTACTGGTATGACTTCCATACTCATCAGCCCACCTGGAATGCTTGCCAACAACTTTTCCAGGTGCTGTTCACAACGGAGGAGGGTAGCCCTTCCAGACAGAGGCCCAGTAAGCAGTCAGTGAACCTGATGGTCAGCGAGCGGGCACTCCCCACTTGAGAGAAACTCTTTTGGCCACTACACCAACAATGTGGGATCTCAATTCCTAGCAAGGCCCAGAGGGCTTTACCAGGTATCACCCATTGCTCTTACATGACCCTCTGCGGAAGAGCTAGGAAACCTATGAATTTATCTAAGGTCAGTGAGAATTTTCAGGTTCCTATAAGAGAATGTCCGCCTGCCTTTCTAGAGTGGCTGATGTAAGCCTACGGGCTTTATACCCCTAACGGCCCGGAGGCACTGAGAACAGGAGGGCAATAAGTATTGCCTTTATTACTCAGTCAGTCTGCCTCAGACATGACAACGAAGTGGGAAGGGTTTGAAAGGAAAATCTTAGCGATTTGGTACAAGTGGCTCATTGAGTGTATAACAACAGAGATGACCCTAGCACGACAGAGACAAAGAAGCTAGCTAAAATAATCGTAATTGCCATGAGATACCCCAGAGACTCAGGAAAAGGAGAGCATGGCTCACTCACGGAGAGACTAACCTGTGGGCACCGCCAAGCCATGGGGAAGGACCAATGTGCCTACTGCAGGAAAGAAGGACACTGGAAAAATCAGTGCCTTGAAAACCCCAGGAGAGGTGCACGACCCTCCACTAGAGTGGATGGGCCTCATCTGCACGTAGAAAGACCCAAGCAAGAGACAATAATGCTTGAAGAAGCTCAATGAAGGGGTCAGGGCTCTGTTTCGCTTCGTCGCCAAAAGCCCAGGCTAACTCTCCAAGTAGGAGGCCAGGCAGTAAATTTCTTGGTGGACACAGGGGCCACCTTCTCAGGTTCAGAAAGGAATATGGGCACATTTTCAAGAAGAAAGATGTGAATTACTGTGAGCCCATGATTCCTTCCACAGATAACTCACACCAGAAGGTTTGCATGGAGGGTAGGTGGGTTTCCCAAGACAACAAGATAACAAATATCTATCAGCCCTTTGGCCCAGTTAGCCACCTGGTTATGATATCACTGGCTTCTGGCTCAGCTGCTGAGCCAGTGAAGCAGTTATAGCAGGAGAAGACTAGGTGGCCGGTGGCCATCAACGGAAGGACCAAATCTCCACAGTGGGCTTCCTGTTTCAATATGGAGCCACGTATGTTACCTGCTGGACACCATCTCTATCCTGAGCTCATAATTGCCATCCCAGGTCTAGAATGCGGCGCGCAGGTACACACTATATGAAACAGTCTCTGATTAACTCCTCTGGATAACTTGCTGACATGGGAGTCTGGATAATCCTGTACATTTACTTTGCAGATTAGAAAACTCACTCAAAAACACACGGGAGTTCACCCAGAGACACACAACTGGTTAACAACAAAGTCATATTCAAACCAGCGTCTGGACCAAGAGCACGGTGCCCCACAGAACTGTGCCCATCGAGCAGTCAATATCTCCTGGACTCTCAAAAGATCTGAGCTGACACCCACCCCCCCCACATCCTTGCAGCCCCAAAAGATTGTATTTCACAGGATGGCACCGGATCTGCAGCTCGCGGAGAGGGACATATCTGATCAGAGAACACAGGGCAGAACAAGGGGGAGGAGGGAAGAATGGAGCACACCCTGGCCCAATACACCTTGAGGATGATGTTCCCAGTCAGAGAAGCCAATCCACAGAGAAGACCACATGGGCAGCCCCACGATGAGAAACGTCCCTCAAAGACCCATAGCCTTAGAGGGGACAACACTGGACACACAGTGTGGGAACTGCGCCCGAACTGATCCTGCCACTTCGAGGCATGACACTAAGAGAGTCAGCGGAAGAGAAAGAAAACGGAGCATCAAAGCCCCGGGGAATGCCAAAGGTGGACTTTGTGGTCAGGGTTCGGTGCCCCCACAGACTGGACTGGAAAACACTCCTAAAGTTGACCACACAGTCCTTGTACTTTTCTTTCTGGTTAGTGTTGTTTTCTTTTAGTGTCATTGGATTTGGGTTGGGTTTTGTTTTCATTTTTGTTTGTTTTTCTTTTTGCTGCTTGGTTTAGCTCAGTCTTGTTTTGTGCATGTTATTACCTTTACAGGTCTGTCTAATTAAGAGAGGCTGGATGAAGAATCTGGAGGAGTAAACATGTGACCGGCCCTTTCCATTGGGCATGGGAGTGAGGAGGGTGGGGGGAAAGGAAGTGGTGTAAAGAAACCCAGAGACAAGGGTACAACAAGTGATGGAAAATGGTAGTGAGGGGGATGTAGGAGGCCTGGTAGGGCGTGATCAAAGGTAATGTAACCAAGAGGAATTACTGAAACCCAAAGGAAGACTGAGCATGTCAGTGGGCACAAGAGGAAAATCAAAGGGTATAGAAGAGTGAGCTGGGAAGCAAGGGTCAGTTATAGACGTCTAAAAAAAGGCATGTACATATGTACATATATTTACAAAGGGGCATGGGGAAATAGATCTATGTCCATATGTTTATAGATTTAGTATTGAGGTAGCAGATGGACATAGGGCCTCCGCTCAAGGAATCCCTCATTGCAAGAACACTGTTTTATAAAATTGGCATTCTAAGATGCTCACCTTTCCTACACAATCACTGACCACAAAGCGGCTGCATAAGCAAATGTGGTGAAGAAATCCGATGGTGTCCAGCTACCTAAAGATATAGCGTGTGGGGTCTTAAAGGCTTGAGGGTAAAGAAACAGCCATCTGGCTCTGAAGCAACAGAGCCCACATGGAGAAAGCATACCAGCCTGTGTGATCACAAAGTTTTAAAGGGATAAGGCAACAGGCATCATGAGAACAAAAAAATCTTATCATGGAGAATGAGAGGGGACTGCCGGGTATAGACCCAAAACCTATTTGCAGTGCACTGGACATCCCCTTACAGAAGGAACTCAGAGTGGAGATTAAAGAATACAGGGTATAAGACAGCAAAGATGAAACACAACTTTCCTCTAGTTCTTAATGCTTCCTCTTGCCCCACTATCATGATCCCAGTTCTACCATACTAATCTGGCCAAACTAGAGAAGGTATTCTAGTACCGATAGGAATTTCAAACACGGGGAATCCAGAGTGGATGGGCCCTTTACCAGTGTTATGAGTGGAGATACTGGGAGGGTGGAGGAAGGGCAGGATGGAAAGTGGGAACCGATTACAAGGATCTTCATTGACCTCAAAAGAAAGGTGGATGAAGATATGACAAAAGAATTAGTACATTTCCAAGGATTGATGAGGGATGGGTGGCGGGCATTGATGGGGGAAAAATGAGGAGCTGAGGCCAGGGGCTTGGGTGGAGAGTGGATATTTTGTGAATAAGGAGGGCAATTATGTACAGATGTGCTTCAAACAGATGATGTATTTATGGATTGCGGTTAGTGTTGTAGGAGCCACTAATGAAAAGATCATAAAAGAAACAAAAATAATCTTGGCAGAGGGCTCATACAAGGATGATCTCAGGCTGGATGAGACCAGTCAAAACAGCTACTGGAGTGGCCTCACCCTGTGTCTATTACTGAGTCAGCCATGATGCTTAGGACCCACAGCCCCAGCAGCTGGCCAGAGAGGGAGGTGGATCTCTGAGGCCATTCCACAGGGGGAATGGTCTTCTGTCCTGCAGGGCCCACCCTCCTTTGTAAGCGTGCTGCCTGGGGCAAGGCTTTCATGGAGTCCACACCATGGGAGCTCTACTACTCATGGGGGATTGGCAGGAAGGCTCTGCTCATGTGCATACACCACCACCTAGCTGGAGGATCTCCGTGAACAAAGCCTGAGGCAGACAACAAGCCCACTAACTGATGCTGTAAGAGATACAATCAGCATCCAGAAACCTGCAACTGGGAGCAAGAGGCAGCATACCTTGGTCCCAGCCCCTCCCACTCTAATCTACAAGGAGTGACATTGCAAAGCAGAGGGTTTTCATAAAGCACTTCCAGGACAGTGGAATGAGCAGCCTCGTTTGTGGACATGGATACTCTGTGATCCAGATGTACTACCTCCTCCCTTCCAGTCAGCTGAGACAAAAACCCTTGCAAGCAGAAAGCCATGCATCTGAACAGTATCCACCAGCCACTCTTGTGCAGCCCAGCTGCCTCCAAAAGCCTTCCTGAGTGTGAGAGAAATCATGCAGAAGCCTGGTCTGCACTCAAGAGAGTTTTATGAGCGTTAGGGAGGCGTGGTGGGCAAGTCTGGCCGACCCCAGTGGCTGAATTGAATTTACATGGCCTAGATTGGTCAATCCAGGTACAGGAACCACCCAGGTGACCTCCCCTTCATGGCCAGAAATCTGGACCTCTGAGCATGCACAGGGTGCCTCTCCTAACTGGGCTCTTATCTTGGCCCTATGGGCATGCATAACGGATGCCCCAGTCCCTAGCATAGCTACCTAACATTTGCCCCCCTGAAGAGATATGGACCCAAATCTTTGGGGTACTGGGCGACGACATCTCTAGCTACTTCCTGCTGGCAAAAGGGGCGAGGTGGGGCTTTGGGTCCATACCCTTCCTACACTGCTGGGAGGGGTTGTCCATTGAGGGCAACTTTATCCAGGATGGATAAGGTTGAGGTGGTCCAGGAGATGGTAGTCGTGGGCCTGGCACACTTGGTTCAGAAGCTTTAATCACCCGATAACTTCTGAGAAAAACAAACGGTCTAAAAGGTGAACAGTTTGACTACGACAAGGCTAAGCTTGTGAGGTGGCAGTGGCCTTGAAATTAGGTGAGTGTCACAGGAAACAAAAAAAATCTTAGGATTACCAGACATGTGTGTTTGTTCATTGGAAGTACAGGAAGAGGGATAAAAGCATTCACACTTTCCCCTAGGAGGGCACAGGTTTGGGCACTACTAGGTGCAGTCGGATCACTGATTCATTTATGATGCTAAGGTCTTGGACACGCTGATCAGACCCATCCTTCTTTTTAACCCTATAACGCTTCAATTTTAATTTTGGGAAAAAATTTTCTTTTTGTTGTGGACTTTCATAGTTATAAATATATATATATGTATTAATATATACATTTTTAATGTTATGAAAACATCATGCTTCGCGTTATAGAGTTAAATGGAAATAATGGGCTAGTGCAGGACGAGTCAAAAGTGACCAAAATAGAGTAACTGCCTAAGTCATTTTGAATTTTCTTGGGTTCAATTGGAGTAAAGGCTTGTAAATTACCCGGGGTCCAAATTCCCATGGTGCCTCCTACAACGGGTAGAATGTTCAGGGATGTTTCAGGGCTGGGAGATTAAAAACCCCTAAGTCCAGGATACCTTAGGGCAGGGGTCCTGAAACTGTTTACCCAGGGGGCCAGTTCACTATCCCTCAGGCCTTTTGAAGGAAAGACTATAGTTTAAAAAAACAAATATTACAAACAAATTCATGTGCACACTGCACATATTGATTTGAAGTTCAAAAAAAAAATAAATGGGGCACATACACCCGGCAGAAAGGATCAACGTCCTCGGCTGTCTGCATGTGGACCACAGGTTGTAGTTTGAGGACCCCTGCTCTCGGCATTCACCAAGAGGATGTGGTTTCAACCCAAAAGCTTGGAGACTCTACAATTTGTTTAAAAGTGATGGGGCAGAAGGAGTCCCTGATTGACCCACGCAAGACTAGTTTTCCCATCCCCTATTACTAAGAGTTCATAGTTATGGTTAAAGGGAACCAGGATATCCCGATCTGATCCCGTTACTTCAAGTGTGGGCTGACATTGCCACTAAGAAGCCTGCAAATATAAAAGACTTACTCCCTCCCGCAAAGAAAGGGCCCTTGTTTCCAAGGTTTCAGGAAACATGGAAGGACCGGAAAAACAAACGGTCCAAGTTCCCAAAACCACATAGGTGGAGGCCATCCCTCCCCATCACCCTCCCCCACCCCTCCCCTCCCCTCCCCCACCCCTCCCCTCCCCAACCCCTCCCCTCTCCCCTCCCCAACCCCTCCCCTCCCCTCCCCTCCCCTCCCCCACCCCTCCCCTCACGATCTCTCTCCCCTAATCGGCTTTATCCCATTTTGCAGGAGAACTCTGAGAGTGGGAGAGCTGGCTTCAAACCCTTTATTTCAACCCCCGCCCTATAAGGTTTCTAGGGTCCAGAAATAGAAAACTTCTAACAGGCCCTTATTGAGTCACTCCCTCCCCCACCGGCCCCACAACCTCACTCCCACCCCTAACAAGCAGCCCCCCACACACACTAGTACTGGTATGACTTCCATACTCATCAGCCCACCTGGAATGCTTGCCAACAACTTTTCCAGGTGCTGTTCACAACGGAGGAGGGTAGCCCTTCCAGACAGAGGCCCAGTAAGCAGTCAGTGAACCTGATGGTCAGCGAGCGGGCACTCCCCACTTGAGAGAAACTCTTTTGGCCACTACACCAACAATGTGGGATCTCAATTCCTAGCAAGGCCCAGAGGGCTTTACCAGGTATCACCCATTGCTCTTACATGACCCTCTGCGGAAGAGCTAGGAAACCTATGAATTTATCTAAGGTCAGTGAGAATTTTCAGGCTAAGAGAATGTCTGCCTTCCTTTCTAGAGTGGCTGATGGAAGCCTACGGGCTTTATACCCTTACAGCCCGGAGGCCCCGAGAACAGGAGGGCAATAAATATTGCCTTTATGACTCAGTCAGTCTGCCTCAGACATGAAAAAGAAGTGGGAAGGGTTTCAAGGGAAAAATCTTAGTGATTTGATACAAGTGGTTCATTGAGTATATAACAACCGAGATGACCCTAGCACGACAGAGACAAAGAAACTAGCTAAAATACTAGGAATTGCCATGAGAGACCCCAGAGACTCAGGAAAAGGAGAGCATGGCCCACTCACGGAGAGACTAACCTCTGGGCACCTCCAAGCCATGGGGAAGGATCAATGTGCCTACTGCAGGAAAGAAGGACACTGGAAAAATCAGTGCCTTGAAAACCCCTGGAGAGGTCCACGACCCTCCACAAGAGTGGACGGGCCTCATCTGCAACAAGAAAGACTCAAGCAAGAGACAATAAGGCTTGAAGAGCTGAATGAAGGGGTCAGGGCTCTGTTTCACTTCGCCGCCAAAACCCAGGCTAACACTCCATGTAGGAGGCCAGGAAGTAAATTTCTTGGTGGACATAGGAGCCACCTTCTCAGGTTCAGAAAGGAATACGGGCAAATTTTCAAAAAGAAAGATGTGTATTACTGTGAGCCTATGATTCCTTCCACAGATAACTCACACCAGAAGGTTTGCATGGAGGTTAGGTGGGCTTCCCAAGACAACAAGATAACAAATATCTATCTGCCCTTTCTCCCAGTTAGCCACCTGGTTATGATGGCACTGGCTCCTGGCTCAGCTGCTGAGCCAGTGAAGCAGTTATAGCAGGAGAAGACTAGGTGGCCGGTGGCCATCAACGGAAGGACCAAATCTCCACAGTGGGCTTCCTGTTTCAATATGGAGCCACGTCTGTCACCTACTGGACACCATCTCTATTCTGAGCTCATAATTGCCACCCCAGGTCTTGAATGCAGCGCGCAGATACACACTATATGAAACAGTCTCTGATTAACCCTTCTCAATAACTTGCTGATATGGGCTTCTGGATAATCCAGTACATTTACTTTCCAGATGAGAAAACTCCCTCAAAACACACAGGAGTTGACCCAGAGACACACAACTGGTTAACAACAAAGTCATATTCACAACCAGCTTCTGGACCAAGAGCACGGTGCCTCACAGAACTGTGCCCATCGAGAAGTCAATATCTCCTGGACTCTCAAAAGATCTGAGCTGATGCCCCCCCTCCCACCTCCTTGCAGCCCCCAAAGATTGTATTTCACAGGATGGCACCGGAGCTGCAGCTCGCAGAGAGGGACATATCTGATCAGAGAACACAGAGCAGAACAAGGCGGAGGAGGGGAGAATGGAGCACATCCTGGCCCACTACACCTTGAGGATGATGTTCCCAATCAGAGAAGCCAGTCCACAGAAAAGACCACATGGGCAGCCCCACGATGAGAAACGTCCCTCAAAGACCCATTGCCCTAGAGGGGACAACACTGGAGACACAGTGTGGGAACTGCGCCCGAACTGATCTTGCTACATCGAGGCATGACACTAAGGGAATGCAGCGGAAGAGCTAGAAAACGGAGCATCAAAGTTCCCGGGGAATGCCAAAGGTGGACTTTGTGGTCAGGGCTCGGTGCCCCAACAGACTGGACTGGAAAACACTCCTAAAGTTCACCACACAGTCCTTGTACTAACTATGAGCTTTTCTTTCTTGGTTAGTTTTGTTTTCTTTTAGTGTCATTGGATTTTTGTTGTCTTGGTTTTTTTGCGTAGCTTGTCTTGGTTTTGTGCATGTTATTTCCTTTTCTGGTCTGTCTAAATTAGATAGGCTGGATGTCCAATCTGGAGGACAAAACCCAGGACCAACACTTCTGGGGGGTGGGGCATGGGAAAGAGGGAGGTGGGCATAAAGGAAGCGGTGTTAAGAAACCCAGAAACAAGAGAACAGGAAGTCATGCATATCCGTGGTGAGGTAGATGTAGGAGGCCTGGTAGGGTGGGATCAAGGGTAATGGAACCAAGAAGAATTACTGAAACCCAAAGGAAGACTGAGCATGGCAGTGGGCACAAGAGGAAAATGAAAGGGAAATAGAAGAGCAAGCGAGGAAGCACGGGCCTGTTATAGAGGTCTTTAAAAAAGTATGTCCATATGTAAATATATTCATATATGAGCATGGGGAAATAGACCTACGTCCATATATTTATAGGTTTCGTATTAAGGTAGCAGATGGACTCTGGGCCTCCACTCAAGTACTCCCTCATTGCAAGAATACTTTGTTCTATTAAATTGGCATTCTATGGTGCTCACCTTCCCCACAGGTACACTGAAGACAAAGCTGATGGTGCCCAGCTGTCAAAAGATATAGCGTCTGAGGTCTTAAAAGCTTGAATGTAAACAAGCGGCCACCTAGCTCAGAAGCAACAAAGCCCACATGGAATAATCACATCAGCCTATGAGATCACGAGGTTTCGAAGGGATCAGGTGTCAGGCATCGTCAGAACAAAAACATCTTATTGGGAATGAGAAGAGTGCTTGGTAGAGACCCAAAGCCCATTTCCAGACCACTGGACAATACCTTACAGAAGGGTCTCAGAGAGGAGATGAGCCAAGACTAGGTACGAGATAGCAACGATGAAACACAACTTTCCTCTCGTTGCTAAATGCTTTCTCTCCCCCCATTATCATGACCCCAATTCTACCTTACAAATCTGGCTAGACCAGAGAATGTACACTGGTACAGATAGCAACTGGAAACACAGGGAATCCAGGGTGGATGAGTCCTTTAGGACCAGTATTATGAGTGAAGACACTGAGAGGGTAAGAGGGAGGGCAGTTTGGAAACGGGGAACTGATTACAAGGATGTACATTTTACTTCAACAGAAAAGTGGGTGAAGGGGGATATCAGACAGTGCAAGATATGACAAAAATTAGTAAATTACCAAGGATTGATGAGCGAGGGGTAGCGCACATGGGGGGTGGGGATGGGAATGAGGAGCTGAGGCCATGGGCTTGGGTGGAGAGTGGATATTTTGAGAATGAGGGAAATGAATGTACAAATGTGCTTTACACAACTGATGTATGCATAGAATGTGTTTAGTGTTGTATGAGCCCCTAATAAAACGTTAAAAAAAAAGATCTGGGCAGAGGACTCATTCAAGGATTATCTCAGGCTGGATTAGACCCTTCTAAGTAGAAAGTCCTGCATCTGAACAGTATCCACCAGCCATTCATGTCCAGTTATGCTGCCTCCAAAGAGCCTTCCTGGGTTTGTCAGATCTCTCTGAGGACAGACAGACCTTGGTCCTCTGCTCTGCGTGAGAAAGAATGCATGTAGAAGCCTGATTGTCATCCAAGTGGGTTTTATGAGCATTAGGGAGGCATGGTGGGCAACCCTGGTCAACCCCAGCAGCTGAATTTAATTTACTTGGCTTTGGTGGGTCAATCAAGTTGCAGCACTCACCCAGGTGTACCTCCTCTTCCTGGCCGGAAACCTGAACCTCTGAGCATGCACAGTGTGCCACTCCTTCTTGGGCTGCTACCTTGGCCCTCTGGGCATGCATAATGGACACCCCAGTCCCTAGGATAGCTACCTAACATTTGCCCCCTGAAGAGGTATGGACCCAAATCTTTGGGGTACTGGGCGACGACATCTCTAAGTACTTCCTGCTGCAAAAGGGGCAAATGGGGCTCAGAAGGGATTGTCCACTCAGGTCCCAGGATGGATAAAGTTGAGGTTGTTCAGGAAATCGTGGTCCTGCAGCTGGCACACTTGGTTTGGAGGCCTTGGTAACCTTAGAACTTCTGGAAAAACAAACAAAAAGACAAAAGGTTGAAGAGTTTAAGTGAGACAAGTCTAAGATTCGGAGGAGGTCGTTCCCTTCAAGTTAGGTGAGTGTCACAAGAAATAAATATACTTAGGATTATCAGGCATGTGTTTGTTCACTCTAAGTACAGGAACGGGGATTAAAGCATTCACAATTTCCCTAGGAGGGCACAGGGTTTGGGCACTACTAGGTGCAGTGGGATCACTGCTTCATTTATGATCCTAAGGTCTTACACCTGCTGATAAGACCCATCCTTTTTAACCCTATAATGGCTCAATTTTCAATTTGGGGGAAATGTTTTTGTTTTTATTCTTTATTTTCAAAGTTATCTACCTATTTATCTGTCTGTTTATCTATCTATCTATTAATATATACATTTCTTTATATGTTATGTAAATATGCTCAGCGTTATAGAGTTAAATGGTAATATTGGGGTACTACAGGGGGAGTCAACCGTAATCAAAAGTAGAGTAACTGCCTAAGTCATTTTTAATTTTCTTGGCTTCAATTTGAATAAAAGGCTGGTAAATTACCCAGGGACCAAATTTCCCTGGTGCCTCTACTATGGGTAGAATGATCAGGGGTGTGTCAGGGCTGCGAGAATAGTAACCCCTAAGTCCAGGATCCCTTAGGGCAGGGGTCCTCAAACTGTTTACCTAGGGGGCCAGTTCTGTCCCTCAGATCATTGGAGGGTCAGACTATAGTTTTTTAAAAACCTATGAACAAGTTCCTATGCACACTGCACGAGTCGGCTGCTAAGCAGGACAGGCAGAGGCAGCAAAAACACCCTGAGGGTGGAATAAATATCGTCAGGCCACATGTGTCCCACGGGCCACAGTTTGAGGACGCCTGCCTTAGGGGTTCCTGTGTGCACTGGGGATGAAGGTCTCTACTGCTCCTCAAAAGGAGAAATGCTCTAACTTCTGGCATCTCCGCCCATTTCCCATCACTCTACAGAACTGTTCCAGGTGAATCAGGGTTGGAAGGAAAAGTGTGCCATTCTCTGGCCACCATTCTCCTTTCTCAAATAAAGTTGCATAGTGTATCAGCTTTTGTTTGTCTAGCCTCTGTGTCAACTCTATCCCAATTGGACAGGATTCATGCAAGGGGGCAATTCCTGAGTATGAAGCTGCTAAGTCCCATCTGGAAAGCACAAAACAAGGCTATTTAGAGCTTGCTGCCTCAAGGTCAATAACCCCGCTTCAGAGCAGACCCCTGGTGTGCTATTAAACTGATGCCTCTGACAGGTGCCCCCACCATAGACAAAGGGTCAAAGAGCAGTCGCTGTGGGTGACTTTAGGTCCAACCATTTTCTAGACAATAAGCTAGGAGGACCACTGCTTGGGATGGCCCCACAGCCTTCTAAGATGCCTGCTGGCAGGAGCAGACTCTCAAATCTCTGAAGGGAAGGGGCATCTGGCAGCTCAGGGAACCTTTAGGAAAATAGGAATTTCTGGCTGGAACATCATGGCAGCTGAGCTATATTAAGAGCTGTCCCCAAAAGTGCATGAAGAAACACCACTGAAAGCCTAAAAGTAAGGGTTACCCAGGCTAGGCTTCCGAACGCCTTTGTCTTAAGACTGAGCAACGGAAAACCAGCCAGTAACAAGGAACAAACCTACACTGGTAGAACACTAACCCTAGAACACCTGAAGTTTTCAATGCAGGAAATAATATTTTTTTGTTTTTATTCTTTACTTTCATTGTTATCAATATATATGACAACCAAAGTATATTTTAAAAGTATAAATTTTCAAAAATATAACCAAATTGTCATATTTATAATATATAATTTTGGTACCAGATACATTTTAATTAAATGTTACAAAAAAGTCCTGCTCAGTGTTATAGGGCTCAAGCAGCTTGTTTTAAAAACCAGGAGAAAGGCAAAGGGAACGGAGGGGAAAAGGGAAACATTTGGCTGCCGGGACAAGGCAGGGCTATCTCCCAGGCCTAAATCAACCAGCTCCCGAGGCAGTGCCCTTCCACGTGTTTGGACTGGTGGGCACCATTTTGGCCAGGGTCATAGGCCCTGTTTCCCCATGGCGGCTATGTAGGTTCTCTGGTAAAACCATAAAGAGCCTTGATAATGGTGAAGCCATTCTGAACTGACAGAAGCCACCATGAAAGGTAAATAAAGTAGCTATGAACTGTCAATGAACTAGCTGATATTGGGGTGGTAGGTCGTGCAGACGTAGCCCAAGGGAATGTCCCAAAGGAAATGGATGTTCAGAAGGCTTTTGAGAACAAGAGCAGTTTTTGTTCAACTAAGAATGGCTAACCGCAACACCCCACTTCTCTACTCTGCCTGCTTGCACACCTGCACATTGCACAAGTATAAAAACCTTTGGAAAATTCAACTGGGGGCTGCTCAGTCTCCTCTCAAGAGGGCTGACAGACCCTGTGCAGAAAATAAAACTTTTTCTGTTGAACTTGCCGGTGGTCGGAGATGCTTTCTTTCTGGGAATGGACAGTAGCTACAACATTTCGAGGTGCACCGAGATCCGAGTGCCACTGTCGGAGCCTGCTTAGAAAGGGGAACCAGGACATCCTGATCTGATCCCTTAAATTCATGTGTGGATTGACATTGCCACTAAGAAGCCAACATATATAAAAGACTTCCTCCCCCAACATAAAGAGTTCTTGTTTCCAAGATTTCAGTAAACATGGCAGGACCGGAAAAACAACCTGTCCAAGTTCCTAAAACCACCAAGGTGGAGGCTGTCCCTGTCCCTCCCCCTCCCTTCCCCCTTTCCCTCCCTGTCTGATTTATCCCATTTTGCAAGAGGACTCTGGGAGCAGGAGAGCTGGCTTCCGACCCTTGGTGCCGCTGCCACCCTATCAGGTTCCCAAGGGGCCGGAGAGAGGAATACTCACAGCCTCTTTTTGAGCCCCCCCACCCCACAACAAATACACTAGGGCAGGCATGTCTTAACAACCCCCAGAGAAAGATCACTCAGCAGCAGCCATTCTCCCCTTAAGGCAAGCAGCCCCCAAACCTGGGAAGACTCCCGAATCCCTTTTTCAGTATATGTTCCCTTTTGTTCCAGGGATTTGTATAATTGGAACCAACAAAACCCCTTTTTTCTGACAAACCATTAGGTCTGATTTCTTTGCTAGATATGGTTTTCCATACGCATCAGCCCACCTGAGGTGATTTCCTGCAACTTCTCCAGGTGCTGTTCATATCAGAGGAATGGGACCCCTTCCAGAGAGGCCCAGAAGGCAGTCAATGGACCTAATGGTCAGCCAGCGGGCACTCCCCACTTGAGAGAAATTTTTTTCCCCACTGCACAACCAATGTGGGATCCAAACTCCTAGCAAGGCCCAGAGGGCTTAAGCAGATATCACCAGTTGCTCTTGCAGGGCCTCCGCTTAACCTCTAGGAAGCCTATAAATTTATCTAAGGTCAGTGAGAATTCTCAGGCTCCTACAAGAGAATGTCCGCCTGCCTTTTTAGAGTGGCTGATGGACTCCTACGGGCTTTATACCCCTATTGACCTGAAAGCCCCCTGAGAACAGGAGGGAAGTAAGTATTGCCTGTATTATTCAGTCAGTCTGCCTCAGACATGAAAAAGAAGTGGGAAGGGTTTGAAGGGAAAAATCCTAGTGATTTGGTAGAAGTGGCTCATTGAGTGTATAACAACAGAGACAAAGAAACTAGCTAAAATACTAGTAATTGCCATGAGAGACCCCAGAGGCTCAGGAAATGGAGAGCATGGCCCACTCACGGAGAGACTAACCTGTGGGCACCACCAAGCCCCGAAGAAGGATCAATGTGCCTACTGCAGGAAAGAAGGACATTGGAAACATCAGTCCCTTGAAAACGCCAGGAGAGGTGCACGACCCTCCACTAGAGAGGACGGGCCTCATTCACACCTAGAAAGACCCAAGCGAGAGACAATAATGCTTGAAGAAGCTGAATGAAGGTGTCAGGGCTGTTTCACTTGGCCTCCAGGATCCCACGCTAACACTCCAAAAAGGGGGCCAGCCAGTAAATTTCTTGGTGGACACAGGGGCCACCTTCTTGGTTTTGGAAAAGACTACAGGTGCATTGTCAAAAGGAAAGATTTTAATTACAGGTGCCACATGGCAGACCCAAGCATACCCATGGACAACAGCCAGAATAACAGATTTAGCACAAGAGACAGTTCCACACTCCTTCCTGGTAATGCCTCAGGGCCCCTTTCCCCTAATTGGTCGGGATTTATTCGATAAATGGTGGCCATGATTACTTTCTCATCTGCTGCAACCACCTTAACCCTTGAACTTGAAAAGGCAAAGGTTTTGCTCACCGCTCCACTGCCAGAGGGATATGTGTTTTATCAAAGAGCAGAAGAAACCTCCTCAAAGGAACTTCTTGATAAATGGCTAAAAGATATTCCTTTTGTTTGGGCAGAGAACAACCTGCCAGACCTTGCTGAACATCAGGTGCCTGCGGTCGTACAACTTCTGAGCTCAGCCACACTGGTGAGTGTCAAGCAAAACCCTACTCCCTGGAAAGCACAGGTGGGTATTGCTGTTCACATATGCAGACTAAAGAGGACAGGCATTTTGGTGCCCTGCAAGTCCACATGGAACGCTCCCCTGCTGCCCATGCCGAAACCGGGAACTGAGGACTTCCAAATGGTGCAGGATCTCGGAGAGGTAAATGCGAGGGTAGAAACTGTCCGCTCCACGGTACCAAACTCCGAGACCCTCCTGAGTACTATCCCATCAAACTGAATTTGTTATACTGTTTTGGACTTAAAGGATGCTTTGTTCTCCATACCCTTGTCCTCTGTACGTCAACCCAATGAAGACTTACAGGAATACAAGGAGGAACACCCCCAAACCCCCTTGCTCCAGTATGCAGATGACCTCCTCCTGGCCTCCGAAACCCTGGAGGAATGCCCAAGTGCTACCGAGGACCTGTTAATAGTCCTTGGCCAATTGGGGTCCAGGGAATCTGAAAGAGAGGCTTAACTGTGTGTCAATAAAGCTGTATACCTAGGCTACCAACTGGAGGAGGGAAAACAGACCTTGTCCCCCAGCCGCACTGAGGTGATCCTCAAAATCCCAGTCCCTGAGACTAAGAGGCAGGTGTGAGAGTTTCTAGGATTTGTGGGGTACTGTCCATTGTGGAATTTGGGATTTGATGGATTAGCCAAACTCCTATATGCAAGTACTGGGGAAAGGAAAAAACTTCAATGGACTGAAGTAGAACAGCAAGCCTTTGAATCCTTAAAAACGTCGTTCATATGGGCACCCTCTCTTCCCCTTCCAGACATAGAAAATCCCTTCCAATTGTCTATCAGGCCAGGGGCACAGCAAAAGGAATGCTAACTCAGAACTTGCAGCCATGAAAGAGACCTGTGGCCGATCTTTCAATCACACTAGACTCTGCAACTGCAGGATGGCCGAGCTGCATGCGAGCTGAGGCTGCCATGGCCATCCTAGTTATAGAAGCTAGGAAGCTTACACTGGGGCAGGATATTGCTGGGGTAGGGGGACCTATGGTTGAGCCCCTACTAACAAGTCCCCTGGACCGGTGGATCTCGAATGCCAGGATTATACCACAAATCCCCAAGGTAATGGCCATGACCATGCCATCCCCAGTGTTACTGCCACAACCTACATACTCGGAAAATGATCTAAAGGTAAGCCAAGAGCTGGGCTGCCAAAGAAACTCGGAGCATCCAGGTGGCTGCTGCATCCTGATGGAAGAAGATTCATGCCAGAAGCTCTGGGAGAGATCTGATTCAAGGACTACATGAAGGTATGCACTCAGGATCCTCTAAATGGTCTCAGTTGCTCCTCAGGTACTTTTACATACCCAGGCTTGGACACTGGGTGGCAGATGACACCACTGTTGCTTGCACTGTGCTCGCTCGGGGAAACATCCCTACAAAAGAAAAGGAGCAACCCCAACCACAAGCTCGAGGTAGTACTCCTGGAGAATTCTGGGAGGTGGACTTTATGGATATCAAACTTAGAAAGTATGGCTACGGGTATTTGCTGGTGCTAGTGGACACCTATTCTGGATGGGTGGGAGCCTTCCCAACGAAGAAGGACACTGCTGCCACTGGGTGTAAATTATTAGTAACTAAAATTGTCCCTAGATTTGGCTTCCCACCACCTTGGGGTCCAACAATGGCCCAGTATTCATTGCTCAAATTACTAAAGTATTAGCAATGCTTCTAAATATTAACTGGAAGCTCTACTGGGCTTATAGGCCCCAAAGTTCAAGGCAAGTAGAAAGAATAAACAGAACCCTAAAGGAATTGTTAGTTAAGTTGCATTTAGAAACTGGCGAGAACTGGATTGATCCTTTCTTTACCTTTTGCCCTACTTCGAGTCCGATGCACTCCCTATGTGAAAAGCACGACCCCGTTTGAATTTAAGTTTGGCAGACCTTCCCCAATCCTCCCAAGACTGAAGGAAGTAGAAGTAATGGAAGTCACTACTTGTTCCTTCATGAAGTGCCTGCAGGCTGTCCAGCAGGTGAGACAAATCATCTGCTCCGACACCTTCATTTTGGGCCCAACCAAGGGAAAAGTGAAGAGGCAGCCCACAACTTGCAACCTGGAGACTGAACGTGGGTAAAGAAGCACTGACCCGAGACCTTAGAACCTAGGGGGAGTGGCCCATACTAGGTGATACTTATAACACCAACTGCTATTAAAGTAGTGGGGAAGGGGCCGTGGATTCATCAGTCACAAGTCAAAAAAAGCCCTCCCTGAGCATATCCTGAAAAGATGAACACTCAGAAAGACAGAAAAACCCTCAAAATTAAGGCTTTACAGAACTTAATTGTTTTTGTCTGAGCATTGCTGTCAGCACCCGCCATTTCGCCCAACCACAAACACATCTGTGGACTGCTACTCGAACCTCCAACAGTGAATATGTAACTTCTTACACTGGGTCTGACCCCCGTTTCTGCTTTGATTTGTTTGATTTGCTAGGAAAGAGCTGGCATTCCGGATCCTTTAAAGGTAAAGGGCACAATGGGGCCCATAACCGGAATCCCGTCCTATGGGTGCGGAATACCCTCTATAGAAAGAAGGCTCCAAACACACCATTTCTATAGATGCCCGGCTCATGGGCTCCCTAACTGCCAAGGGGAGGGACATTGCCATTGTGCAGCTTAGGGTTGTGAAACTATCATCTTCAGGGTGGAAACTTGTTAAAGACGACCCTATTGTTTTTACAAGAATGGGACTCAAGTCGGAGGGGTTTGATCCCACCACGTGTATGGTTTCCAAATGTAACCCAATAAGAACTGGATTCAAGCGTTATTGGGTTCACTGGGAACACATGGGGAATTCAGTATTATGTAAATGATAGAGATCCCGGGACAACCTTTACTATGCAGCAAAGTAAAATATGGCAACTTCCTGTCCATAAATAGGCCCAAACCTGGTGATAAATCCTGAAGAGCCACAGCTGGGTATCATTAAGATTCCTTTGCCGCACCCTCCAGACTCTTCAGTAACTTTCCCGTTCACTGCCAGCCCAACTCAAAGGGCCCTTCCCATTCAGGAGCCACCTCAAGGTTCTGTGTTTGATACTCTGGATGCTGTATTCCAATTTATGAACTCAAATCCTAACCTCGAAACTGATTGTTGGCTTTGTCTGAACCCTGCTCCCCCTTACTCGGTAGGCACAGCTACAAATAGCACTATTGGTGCAGAGCGTAATCCAATTAGAAATGTTAGTAAGAAGGATTACACGAAGCAGCAGTCTGTAGGTGAGGTTAGAGTGGACTCAACTCTAGCTCACTTTAAAAGATTACCAAGGGCGAAGACTGTTTTTATTCATCTAATTATCCCTTTAATATATCAAAATATCAAGATTTTTGCCTTCAAGCTGTTCCTATTGAACCAAATGGTGATCCTTATTTGTTATCTGCCACAACGGGTACTTGCTTTACTTGTTCCACAGGACTAGCACCCTGTCTCCTTTCCCCAGTATTAGCAGCAGACCCGGGTATTTGTGTCCTAGTGCATGTTATTCCTCAAGTGTACCTGTGTTCTGGTGAAGGAGGTAGGGATAACTTTGGAATTTCTGGATGAGCTAAAAGAGCCCCAATGTCAGTCCCACTGTTAACGGTGCTTGGGATTATGGGATTAGATGCAGTCGGGTCAGTTGCTTTAATACAAGGAAACTTAAACTATCAGACTCTTTGTCAGCAAATTGCTTTAGATATACAGGGATAAAAATACCATGTTTCCCATTTAGAAAGATCCTTACACTCCCTTGTAGAAGTGTGTTGCCAAACCGCCGACGGCTTGACTTGCTCCTTTTGAAACAAGGAGTGTTGTGCATGGCATTAGGAGAAACTTGTTTTAGGCAAACCATTCAGGAATCATTAAAGATAGTTTAGCCCTGGTTAGGAAAAGATTAGAGGAAAGAGTCAAGAAAAGAAATGAAGAAACCAATTGGTTTGAAAAGCTACTTAATTGGGCAACCTGGCGAACCACCCTAGTAACGCCCCTAGCCGGACCCCTAATCCTCCTCCTGCTAAACCTCACGTTTGGACCAATAATAACCAATAAGCTAGTGGCAGTCCTCACACAGAAAGTACAAACCATAAAACTCTTAGTGCTGAGCCCACCATACACTGGGCTGGCTACCGCAGATTCAATGATTTGAACTCGGCTAAGAAGAGGAGGGAATGTAGCAGCTCTGGGCAAAGCTTAAACAGCCTTGACAAGAGAAGTCATTTTGAGCTGATAGAAGCCATTATGAACAGTAAATAAACTAGCTATGAACTGTCAGTGAACTAGCTGATATTGGGGAGGTAGGCTGTGCAGACATAGCCCAAGGGAACGTACAGAAGGAAAGACCAGAGCATGTAATGTTCAACTAAGAATGGCTAACTGCAACACCCTGCTTCTCTACTCTACCTGCTTGCACACCTGCACATTGCAAAAGTATAAAAACCTTTGGAAAATTAGACTGGGGGCCACTCAGTCTCCTCTCAAGAGAGCTGACAGTCTCTGCGCAGAAAATAAAACTTGTTCTGTTGAACTTGCCCGCGGTCTGGGTGACTTTCTTTCTGGGAAGAGACAGTAGCTACAACAGACACAGGTGGCGCCATTCTGCCTGGGAGTGGAGTCATGTGGCTGGGAAAATGGAAGCCGCAGATTGTGGCCTAGCCGAAAGCCAGCCTGGAGCCAACCACCCAGCCAGAGACCTGCCCAAACCAACAGGGTAGATGTGGGCGCTCCCAGCCATCTTGCTTGGCGGAGCCGCAGCACACCACTGTGCCCCAGTCTTGGTGCAACAGACTCCATTTAGAGGCCTGCACCTCCATCTTAGCTCTCAAGACTGACCCCTAACCGACCTGACCTCCCCTCCCCTGCTCTACCCCAAATTCCTGGAACCAGCTCGTCCCAAAGCCAGAATGTTTTCTGAATATATGGTCACTCCAACCCTCCCTCACATATAGATAAGATTAACGACCCCTCTGAAGCACCTATGTGTGCAGATCCTCCCCAGCCATGATCGAAATACTCTACGGACAACCTTTTCTTTTCTCGCCTCTTCCTGCAACTGATTGCCCTCCGCTAGCTTCGTACCTTCCATACTTGTCCTTGCTCCGCAACCTTCTTAGACAACACGAAAACTCCCCCATCCCTGAACCATCTCCGACCACTGCTGATCACCAAAAACCAGTGCATCCTGGAAATGCTGTGTTAATTAAATCCCTAGCACCCAGACCCTTAGCACCCCGGTGGGAAGGCCCTTACACCGTAGTGCTCACCACTCCCTTGGCAGTCAAGGGTCTTGGAATAGATTCCTGGGTACATTTGTCCCGAGTCAAGGCAGCAGTGAACTCTGACCATGGCTCCCAGTGGTCTGGCTCAGTCTACTGGTCCTATGTCTCTCCACCTCACTCGCCTCACCAAGCCAGCCAGCTAAACCTAATATAATTTCCCCTTTTGCTGGCGATTTTACTTGACTGAAAACTATACCAATTACGCCCGCACTAAGCGTTATGATTATTTGCTGGCCACCGCTGACTGCCCACCCACAGGGTGCAGAACACCCATATACTTAAATTTCACTGACTTTAAGCGGCATCAAGGAAAAGCTGATCCCATCATTTGCTACCTGTATGACCAGAAGGCAACTACCCAATGTGCAAAAAGGTGAATACAGAAAAATGTAGGGTGTCCTTGGTCTTCCTGCCAGATACTTTACCTTTCCCTTTGTCCCCAGGGATGATTCTACTACCATCAATCTAAATACACTCTCACAATCCCAGACCCCTGGGATAGCCGCTGGACACCTCTGGTTCCAGGAGCGTGGTACGCCACTCGCCGAGAGAAATTTCCAGACGCCAAACTCTATGTATGGAGGTCGCTACTCCAGGTCCAATCCACCATCCACTGTAATATTCAGATCCAAGACCTTCAACTCACTAAGCAAATTTCTAAACCTTCTGAGTCTCCCTTCTCCCAGCTTACCCTGCTACAGCAGGGACTGGCCATCGCCACTTTGCTGGACTAGGCAACCTCTCCACCTGCTGCATGTGTGCAGCCCTAGAACGCCCTCCTCTGGTAGCAGTACCAGGTCCTGCCCTGTCATTTTCATCCAACGTAAAGACCACAAAACCCATAACCATCCCCAATATTCCTCTGTACATCCAACCAGAAAACACTCAAGTGCCCTTTTGCTACTCCAATCCATCGACACAGACATGTAATGTCACCCAAATCCCCTCCAAACCGCTAACAGCGCCAGAAAAAAATTTTCTTTTGGTGCAACTATACACTAAGCATTTAAACATCAGTTCTACCTTACCCTTTTGTGCCTGCCCGTCACTCTGGTTCCGCAGCTCACTACATACACTCCGGCTGAGGTCCAGGACAAATACATCCAGGTATACAGTCGCCAAACTAAAAGAGCAGTTTTTCTTCCGATAGCAGTGAGAATCTCCTTAGCCTCAGCAGCAGGTGCAGTAGGACTCAGCGGCGGGACCCTTAGACCCTCTATCACCACAGCAGACAAGTTATCCACACGCTTCCAGCTGGCAGTCGATGCCTCTGCCAAATCTCTAGCCTCCCTGCAGAAACAAACAACCTCTGTTGCCCAAGTTGCCTTGCAGAGCCGTTGCACTTTAGACCTCATCACTGCTGAAAAAGGAGGAACCTGCTTATTCCTCCAGGAGGAATGCCGTTATTACATCAATAAGCTGGGAATTGTGGAAACTAGAGTCCAGACCCTCAACAAGCTAAACCGTGAGCTGCAAAACAACAGATTCAGAACAGACGGATCCTCTTCCTGGTGGAACTCTTCTCTGTACTCCTTCCTAGCCCCCATACTAGAACCCATAATTTTAGTAGTAATTTTGCTCTTAATTGCTCCTTGTCTCATTCAGCTCCTGCAAAGTCGACTCCGCGAAATCACCCGTATAGCAGTCCACCAGCAACAACAACCTCTCCACCCTGTGCCAGGCCGCAACTCCCAGTACTCTGCCTGGAAAAGCCCCTCCCCTTGCTCTTCGCCCACTACCCACAGGAAGCAGTTACAGAAATGGACTAATGTTGTCCCTTTTCCCTATAGGGTCAGTCTAAAACGTCCTGTCTTGGCACAACAGACTCCATTTTAGCTCTCAAGACTGACCCCTAACTGACCTCCCCTCCTCTGCTCAACCCCAAATTCCTGGAACCAGCTCCTCCCAAAGCCAGAAGGTTTTCTGAAGATATGGTCACTCCACGCGTCCCTGACATATATAGGTAAGATTAACGACCTTCTCCCTTCGGAAGCACCTGTGTGCGCAGATCCAAACCCCCCCCCCCAAGCTATGATTCTCCCCAGCTGTGCCTGCCAGCAGTGGGCATAAAAACGCCGCCAGGATTTTTTCCCTGGCGTGGCTTCAATAGCTCAATACCCTGTGTTGCTGAACCCACCACAAGTTCGCAATAAAGCCTGCTTCTAAAACTTAATTAATTGGGTCTTTGATTCTGTTTTCGAGTCCAAATAAACTTTTACACTGAGCCTCGAGAAGGCTTTGGGAGTCAAAATACTCCCAGCCTCCAGGCAGCAGCGTCCCAGCCCCCTCCCAAATGCAGCCCGGGAAGGCAGGCACAGAGAGGCACATCAAGTCCCGCACACCAGCAAGGAACGGCGCAAAGACCGACACCAGCAAGAAACGGCGCAAAGACAGACACCAGCAAGAAACGGCGCAAAGACAGACACCAGCAAGGAACGGCGCAAAGACCGACACCAGCAAGAAACGGCGCAAAGACAGACACCAGCAAGGAATGGCGCAAAGACAGACACCAGCAAGGAACGGCGCAAAGACCGACACCAGCAAGAAACGGCGCAAAGACCGACACCAGCAAGAAACGGCGCAAAGACCGACACCAGCAAGAAACGGCCCAAAGTCCGACACCAGCAAGAAACGGCGCAAAGACCGACACCAGCAAGAAACGGCGCAAAGACCAACACCAGCAAGAAACGGCGCAAAGACCGACACCAGCAGGAAACGGCGCAAAGACTGACACCAGCAAGAAATGGTGCAAAGACCGACACAAAAGGCTGGGGCTGCAGCAATACGCTACAAGCGTCCCCAGGGGCCTCCACCGTATTGGGTGGGGCGCCACTTGGATTGGCTCACCTAGGCCAGGTGAACTCAACCCAACAATTCTCCCAAGGGTGGTGAGGTGAAAGGAGCCCAGAGGGGCCCACAACCCGTGAGACCAGCATGGGAAGGCCCACTCCTGGGGCCGGCTTACCTCATAGCTTCCAGTCACACAGCACCGCTTCTGTTGGACCTCACCTGGGGCAGGTGTGCCTCGGTCCACGGCTCCACCCAGAAACAGCTCACGCCGAGGCCTGGTTTGGGATCCTCTTGAGTTTTTTGAGCGGTTAGGGAGGCGTGGTCGATGACGTAGTTCGACCTCATTGGCTGTATTGTTGAAATGAATTCACCTGGCCTAGGTGAGCCAATGCAGGTACAGCGCCCACCCAGGCGTAGCTCCCCCTGCTGGCTGGAAACCTGAACTTCTGAGCATGCAGTGAGCCTCTACTTCATGAGCCCGTAGCTCAGACCTCTGAGCTTGTGTAATGGGCCTGCCAGTCCCTATGCTAGCTCCCTAACAGGTTTTCCAGCCAAAGGTCTGCCTTCTGGGGCTGTTCTACAGAAAGCACTTGGTTCCTGACCCCTACGCATTCGGGGTGGTGGATGCCCTTGCTTCCATGCTTGCTTCTATGTAATTCTGGAATGGTCCTTGTTTCACACGGTCGGCGAGGTCAGGAATTCAAAGAGAGCGAGCTTGTCTTTGAAAAAGGTGCCTGGGTCTCTTTTCCGGTTGCCGCAGCGCTAGGAACCATGAGTACCAAAGTCTCTCGCGACACCCTCTACGAGGCGGTGCGGGAAGTCCTGCACAGGAACCAGCGCAAGTGCCGGAAGTTTTTGGAGACGGTGGAGCTGCAGAGCAGCCTTAAGAACTACGACCCTCAGAAAGACAAACGCTTCTCTGGCACCGTCAGGCTTAAGTCCATCCCGCGCCCCAAGTTCTCAGTGTGTGTCCTTGGGGACCAGCAGCACTGCGACAAGCGAAGGCCGTGGAGATCCCTCACATGGACATCTAGGCGCTCAAGAAGCTCAACAAGAATAAGAAGTTGGTCAAAAAGCTGGCCAAGAAGTATGATGCCTTTTTGGCCTCAGAGACCCTGATCAAGCAGATTCCTCGAATTCTGGGTCCGGGCCTGAACAAGGCCGGGAAATTCCCTTCCCTGCTGACCCACAATGAGAACATGGTGGCCAAGGTCGACGAGGTGAAGTCCACCGTCAAATTCCAGATGAAGAAGGTGCTGTGTCTGGCAGTGGCAGTTGGCCATGTGAAGATGACAGATGATGAACTCGTGTACAACATCCACTTGGCTGTCAACTTTTTGGTTTCGCTGCTGGAGAAGAATTGGCAGAATATCCGTGCTTTGTACATTAAGAGCACCGTGGGGAAACCCCAGCGCCTGTACTAAGCTACGGTTCAATAAACTTTATTGTTCCTGTTAAAAAAAAAAAAAAAGAAAGAAAAAAGTGCCTGGGTTTGGTAGCTGCTCACAGGATGGCAGGTGTAACGTATTATGAGAATTTAACAAGGCTCTGAGAAGACGGTTATTGGAAGTTCTGGCTGGAGGGCAAGGCCATGACTCCTGAAAGATTCTGGATCCAAAAGTCAAGTCAGAACTGGATGCCACAGACTTTCTCAATCCAGCCCTCTTTGCCCCTCCCCTAAGGCCAATACATTTCTTTTTTTTTTTCTTTCATTCTTTATTTATTTATTTTAATCGTTTTATTGGGGCTCATAAGGCTCTTATCACAATCTGTACATACATCAATTGAGCAAAGCACCCTTATACATTCGTTGCACTCATCACTCTCATAATTCACCTTCCACTTGGGTTCCTGGAATCAGCTCGGTTTCCCTTTTTTTCCCCCCATCCCCCTCCCTCCCCGATCCCACCCCTGGTCCCTTGATAATTTATAAATAATTATTATATCTTATCTTACACTCCCCGGCGTCTCCCCTCACCCGCCTCCCCCTTGCCAATCTCCCAGAGAGGAGGTAACACATAGATCTCTGAGATCGGTTCTCCCTTTCTACATGCCCTTCCCTCCTGGTGTCGCCACTCCCACAGCTGGTGTTGAGGGGTTCGTCTGTCCTAGATTCCCTGTGCCTCCAGATCCCCACTGCACCGCTGTACATCCTCTGGTATAACCAGGTCCGCAAGGCAAGGTAGGATTGGGGTCATGATGATTGGGAGGGGAGGAAGCATTCAGGAACTAGAGGAAGGTTTTGAGTTTCATTGTTGCTACACTGAACCCTGAGTGGCCCATCTCCTCCTCACTACCCCTCTGGAAGGGGTGTCCAGCTGTCTACAGGTGGGCGTTGGGTCCCCATCATGCACTCCCCCTCTTTCACGGTGATGTGATTCTCACCACCACCCCACCTTTGATGTTGGAGACCTGGTCTCCTCTGTCCTTCATGATCACCTATGTTGGTGTGCTGCTTCCGTGTGGGCTCGGTTGCTTCTGGGCTAGATGGCCGCTTGTTTGCATTCAAGCCTTTAAGTCCCCAGACGCTATATCTCTCAGTAGCCGGGCACCATCCGCCTTCTTCACCACACTTGCTTATGCACACTTTCGTCTTCAGCCATTATGTGAGGGAGGTGATCACACAATGATTGTTTTTGTTCCTTTGTATCTGCTACATGGTCCATTCAACACTTTGTATTCGCTTAGGCCGTGTGCTTCTTCTCTGTGGGCTTTGTTGCTTCTGAGCTAGATGGCCGCTTATTTGCCTTCAAGCCTTTAAGACCCCAGACGCTATATCTTTTTTTGATAAGCCGGGCACCATCAGCTTTCTTCACCACATTTGCTTACACACACGGCTGTCTTCAGTGATCATGTCGGGAAGATGGGTATCCTGCAATGGCTGCTTAGCAGGGCGAGGTGCTATTGTATTGGGGGATTATGCATGAGGAGGCCCAATGTCCATCTGCTACCCTACTACTGAACCTATAAATATATGCATATAAATCTATTGCCCCCATAATCATAAATATGTTTACATATGTACATGTCTGTATTTAGGCTTCTCTGTATGCACTTTGCCTCCTACTCCTTTCCTCTATTTCCTTTCGCTTTCCTCCCGACCCATTACCATGTTTAGCCTTCATTCTGGATTCAGTAGTTCCTCTCAGTTACCTTGCTCTTGGTCACTCCCTTCCAGTCCTCCCCTCCCCTCCCTCCTCTGGTTTTGAACCATTCGCTGTTCCCTTGTCCCTGTTGTGTTGGGCGACACCTCCTCCCTTCCCCTACCTCCCACGCTCTCATGTCCCTCCACGACCGTTGGTCCTGTTGTTTTCTTCTCTCATTATTTGTCCAGCCTATCTTGTCTAGGTGGACCTGCTGACATAGTAATACGTGCATACAAATGGATATGACTTTGACTGCGCCCAAGTGGCCCATAAGAACATGGCTTTGACAGAAGCAACATCGACACGCTGATAAGCAGAAAAGCCACTAACATACAAAATTTACTGGGTAAAAAAACAAAACAAATTTTAAAAGACTAAACAAAAAGATAGCAAATATTAAAAGAAAAAATTGCTAGTAGTTCAAGGTCCTTTCATTGGCCTTTAGGAGTGTTTTCTAGGTGTAGCTTGTGAGGCGCCACGTCCTGGCCCAGAAGACCATCCTTTCTACTCCCTCGGGCTCCCTTTGCTCTGCTTCCTCCGCTGCTCCATTGCATGTCCCCAGTGTTTGCCTCAGTGTGGCGGGGTCAGCTCAGTTGCCCATCCCCCATTGTGTCTCAGGTGCTGTCCCGTGTAGGGCCATGTGTTGGTGCAGGATGTCATATCTCGTAGTGTGGTCAGCTGAATGGTCCTCTCTGTATGATGGGCTCTTCTAGCTGGTCTATCGACTTTGGGCTTGGTGGACCCAGGTGTACTCCACTATGTCCTTTCTCCTTCTTTTGTTTCAGCTTCCTTCTGGATGTGGTGTGGTGGGTCAGTTCCTTTCCCACTCCAGACAATCTATTTTTGTTTTCTGTGGTATTCCCTTCGAGTGTGGGGGTCGGCCTAATTCTGGTTTGGGCCGGCTTGTCGTCCAGCCTCTTTGTGTAGACCTCTGTACTTTGCGTTGTCCTCCTTGTTTGGTGTGTCGTGTTGGGGTCCGTATGCATGTTCCAAATCTGTGGGGACATAACCGATACTCTCCCCCGGGTGGGTTAGTACCCTGCCCCCCCCCCCATACCATCCATTCGGATTCTCCCCCTCCCGGTTCTCCCTCTCCCTACCCCACTACCCCTTCTTTATGCTGGGCTCTTATGTACCTCCCTAGGTGTGGCCTGTCCTCCCTCCAACTATCTATGCTTCCTCCCGTTTACTGTGGGATGGATGTTTATTCTTCTATTTCTGTCATGCTGATTGTACTTACCTCAGGGGACTCATGTTGTACCTGTCCCTTTGGGTCTGGCTTACCTCGCTTAACATAATTCCTTCCAGCTCTTCCCATGAAATAACGTGTTTCATGTGCTCATCGGTGCTTTTCAGTGCTGCATAATACTCCATTGTGTGTATGTGCCAAAGTTTGCTAATCCACTCGTCTGTCGATGGAAACTTAGGCTGTTTCAAAGTCTTTGCCATTGTGAATTGTGCCGCAATAAACATTGGAGCGCATATGACTGGTCGTGTTTTATTTGCTGCTTCAACCGGGTATATGCCCAGTAGAGGGATGGCTGGGTCATGAGGTAGATCAATTTCCATTTTCTTTAGGTATCGCCAGATTGCTTTCCACAGTGGCTGTACAAATGTACACGACCACCAGCAGTGGAGGAGGGTTGCTACTTCACCACAGCCCCTCCAACACTTGTTGCTCTCTGATTTACTGATCTGGGCTAGCCTCAGGGGTGTTAGGTGGTATCTCATGGTTGTTTTGATTTGCATTTCTCCTATGGCAAGGGACTTCGAGCACTTTCTCATATGTTTATTGGCCATATTGATCTCCTCTCTAGTGAAAGTTCTTCTCATTTCTTTTGCCCACTTCCTTAGGGGGTTAACTGTTTTCCTCTTTTTGCAGGTCACGATGGTGTTGTAGATTTTAGTAATGAGCCCTTTGTCTGATGTGTCATTACTAAAAATCTTCTCCCAGTCTGTGGGTTGCCTTGTCACCCTCTTGGCAAAGTCTTTCGAGGTGCACATGCATTTTATTCTTATTAGATCCCATTTGTCGATTTCCAATTCACCTGTGTGTGTCCCCTTCCCTGTTGCAGTGAGCCTATGTGCTCCCTGGGCCAGTACTCTGAGATTAGTCCCGATTCCCTCCTTAATGGTCCTGATGGTTTGGGGTTTGACTTCTAGATCTGTGATCCACCTTGAGTGTATTCTTGTGCATGGGGTGAGGTAGACGTCTTATTTCAACTTTCTACATGTGGATATCCATTGTTTCCAGCACCACTTATTAAAGAGGGCATCTGCTTCCCACTTGACATTTTTGGGACCCTTGTCGAAGATCAGTTGTCTATATGCTGATGATTTTACTCCTGGGCTTTCTATTCTTTTCCACTGGTCTGAGTGTCTATCATTGTGCCAGTACCATGCTGTTTTGACCACTGTAGCTGTGTAGTAGGCATTGAAATCAGGTAGGGCGAGTCCTCCAATTGTGTCCTTCTTCTTGAGGAGTTCTCTGCTAATTCTGGGTTTCTTCCCTCTCCATATGAAGTTGGTGGTCAGTTTTTCCAATTCTTTGAAGAAGGTTGAGGGTAATTGGATTGGTATAGCAGGCCAATACATTTCTAAGGGTTATGGATTCTACTTCAGAATCATTCTCAACCTCAATCCCAGGGCCCTCTTCACCATTGCTGGCTAGCACACACACACACACACACACACACACACACACGGGTTTATTGTAAGTCTGGGTCTGTAGGTTTCTCGGGTGGGAAATGTCTCGGTCCTTGGCTACACACTAGAAAGAAATTCACACCAAAGCCTGGTTGGTGATCCGAGTGGGTTTATATACAGGAGAGAAGAAGGTTCCGGCGTTACAGTAAACTGAACACGGGCACCCTCATGACACTGTACACCCAGCCCTGCTGAGCGGAAGGCAGAGAAGCAGCTGAAGGGAAGGTTCCAGCCTTTTAAGGGCTTTCAGCTGTGAGGCGTCAATTAAGCTCTCCTGGCTTGGCCTTGAATTGGTGCATGCCCTTTAGCCTGCATTGGCTTCCAACCTCCTGTAGGGGGCCCCCTAAGCATGGAGAGGAACAACCCCTTGTCTTGCTACCTAACAGGTCTACATTCCTGTATGGTTACATTGAGATGGAAGTAGCCCCTTTAGACAGCCTGTGAGGTTCACCAGGAGCCACAGGCCCCAGCGTTCCCTGTTACCACCTTAACCTTAAACTACTGTTGGAGTTTATATTATCTGTGCGGGTCTGTGGACATGGAATGTTTCCATGCCATACCCTGAAGTTGCACAAATAGGCATCCAGAACAGAACTCATACAGGCTCTAATAAGATGCTCAGATGCTTCTTGCTAGGATGAGAATTCATCGAAGTTTGTGAGCAGTTCAGATCTTGTAAGGGAGAACAGGTCAGTAGTGTATCCAGAGAAGAGAGCAAAGGTCAGGGGAAAGGGAGGAGGCCCACAGACATCTGTGCTCTGTGTTTGGCCACAAGACAAGAAACCAGGTCTCCCTGAAAAAGAAAGCAGAACAGCAAGTCCCTCGGAACTAGGACATCTTTAAACCTGACCTATACAACACTCGGCTCAGGGAGGCGCCTTGGAAAACCGTAAAAGCCCAAAAAGAGGGACAAGGAGGAAGCCCAAGTCTTTGGTTTTCCCTGCTGTGCTTTCAGTGTTGAAATGTCTGTGCACGGAGCCTTTGAACTTTCAGAATCAGAGAGTGGATTCATAAGCCAAGCTCCTGCTTTATTCTTCAATGCATTTTAGCCCAACTCCTCCTTGGTGACACATGTAACAGAAATTCTGGACTTAGGAGCCACTTGGTCCTTGGACACTAGGAGATTACAGTGGAATCTGAAACAGGGCTCTAACCACCAACTGGACTGGCCTAGGAAGCCCAAGTATTCAGTCTCCCAAACACCAACCTCCCGTTGCTCTTCATCTGCCTCCACCTTGTTCAGCTTTAGTTGTCCGTGGAAGCGTTTGGCACCCATCTGATGCTTCAGAACCCAGAAAGGAGGAAAGGTAAAACTGGGATTCAAATGAAACAAGATGTGCCCGGGGCTCCTCGTGGCATTTGTCACCTTCAGTTCCCTCTTCGGACGCAGATGTGGCAAGGTTCACAAACAAGCTTTACCAGAAAGAACAGCCTGCTTCCAAGTGAGAAAAAGCCCTTTACACATGAGTTCCTGAGGTCAGCCCAGCCCTGTGCGCCCCCCACCCCTCCCAGAGTCCCCTGCTCTCCGGCGAAGCATTAAAGCAAGTGGAAGCAGAGATTTGCTCAGAATAAAAAATCATTTTTCACAATAGCATGCCACATTCTGGATGGCAATCACGGCTGCACAAACCGTGTCCGTCCCCCAGTCATAATGTTGCCGCCTCAGTGACCACACACACACATTGTGTGGTGAGACTCAGAGTCTATTCCATTTGTGATCAATTGTTTCCTCCCTCTCCACACTTTGCACTTAGGAGACATGCTCTCTGGAGGCGGTTGAGGCTTGTCTTGTGGCCAATAATCATCTCCTACGCCTTCCTTTCCAGTCACTAATTTGATGTCTTCACTCAAAGAAATGCCCATAAGTTGAGGTTTCAGAGGAGAGCTCCTTGAGCTCCCCAGACAACAAGGGGGCCGAGTGTCACCGTCATTATCCTGAGCTGGGAGGGAACACTAGTGTTCCGGAGGCTGGGAATCCGTCACTGCCTGCCCATCGCACAGACAGAGCAGGTGCTGGTTATAATTGCTTCTAGACGTCCTGCCATGCTCAGTTGAACGTCAAAGCCATAAACGCTGCCCGACTACAATAAAACTGGAGTACGCAGACATTTCTGCATCATTGCCGGGTGAAAATACACTGAGTGGAGTTGGATGAGATGGCAGCAAGCGCTTAAGGAGGGGGTGCTGTGGGAATACCAACAAGATGACTGCCAGTCTCCGTTTCCTCCTCTCGTCTGCTTTGTGTTTTCTTTCAGGACCAGAAGAAATGATGCATATGTAAGGATAAAAAAATTTTCCATTTCCAGAGGAGTTTTCCACCCCCCAATCTACCCACAGCCTCCTTTGAGCAAGCCAGTAAAAGCTTTTTTTTTTTTCTTTTAAACCTGCCTTCTCACTATGGCAATTTCCGGAGCTGCTATGTGGCTGTGTTTAAAAGTCCCCCTTGGGATCCAGAGTGCAATCCATATCACAAAGGCATCCTCCCAGTCCCAAATATCAATGCGACCTCAATTCAGAAGGTTGTTCTTGTTTCCATAGACCCAGAATGGAGTTTAAGCTGTTGATCTTGACTGTGGTTGTCGCGTCAGCCTCTCATGGGCACCTCATGGGCAGTGGAGCAAACTGTGCCTATCTGTGCTACCACCAGGACTGGGAGAGGAAGCCAACAGTGGTGGGCCATAGGTCAATGTGTGGATGGGGATGATCAGGTCTTTCTTCATTATTCTGTTTCAGTCTGGAAACACCACTGAAGCCTGCTCAGTGTCATAGCAACACACAAACCTTCACTGACAGTCTGGGGCACATTGGCTGCAAATCAAACCCGGGTCTTCCCGGTGAAAGTCGATGAGAGGTCTACCACTGAAGCACCGTGGCCCTCACCTCAAACCAGGGCAGTCATTTCCGGAGTTCAAACCAGACCACAATGCAGGATGACTGAGATTGCCACCAGAATCTGATACTGATGCAGAAAAAAACCTAACTACCATTTTATTGACTCCCAATAGGACAAAGATCTGCCCCTTTGGGGTTTTGAGACTTTAAATCCTTACAGCAGGGGTCGCAACCTGTGGGTCGCGACCCCTTTGGGGATCAAATAACCCTTTAACAGGGGTCATCCAATTCATAACGATAGCAAAATTACAGTTATAAAGTAGCAATGAAAGTAATTTTATGGTTGCAGGTGACCACAACATGAACTGTATTAAAGGGTGGCGGCATTCATAAGGTTGAGAACCATTGCCTTACAGAAATAGACAACCTCATATTTCTCCCACGGACGGGCTAGTCAGTTCAAACCCCTGACCTTGCGATTAGCAGGTTAATGCATAGTCCACTACACCACCAGGGCTCCTAATGATATAATAAGAGATACTATTGTTAGATCTCTCGTGGGAGAAATATACCTCAGTCCTTGGCTTCGCGTGAGAAAGAATTCACTCCGCAGCTTGGATTGTGATCCAAGGGAGTTTTTTGAGAGAAGAAGTTTCAGGTTTACACAGGCACCTCAGGGCCCCTCACCCCTGCACAGCTTGCCTAGAAGCTGCTGGAGAGAAAGTCACTACGTGGGCTCCAGGATCCTGCCTTTTTTTTTTTTTTTTAAATCGTTTTATTAGGGGCTCATACAATTCTTATCACAATCCATACATACATCAATTGTGTAAAGCACATTGTACACTCACTGCCCTCATTATTCTCAAAACATTTGCCTCCACTTAAGCCCCTGGCATCAATCAAGTCCTCATTTTTACCCCTTCCTCCCCGCTCCCCCATCCCTCAAGAAACCTTGATAATTTGTGAGTGGTGATAGTGGGAGGGTAGAGGGAGGGTGGATTGGAAAGAGGAAACCGATTACAAGTATCTACATGTGACCTCCTCCCTGGGGGACGGACAACAGAAAAGTGGGTGAAGGGAGACATCGGAGAGGTCAAGATCCTGCCTTTTCAATTCCTCCATAGGGAGGCATGGTTGATGGTCCTGGTCAACCCCATTGGCTGGATTGAATTCACCTGGCCCAGATGGGCCAATCCAGGTGTAACACCCACCTAGGTGTACCACCCCTTCCTGGCCGGAAGTTTGAACCTGAGCATATGTAATGGATGACCCAGTCCCTATGCTAAGCTACCTAACAGTATTTGCAAGATGCCGAGCAATGTTCTAAGCTTTTTGTATATAATAATTCAATTATTTCACTTAACAAGCCTATGTGTGGACTCTATTCTTGCCTCATTTTACAGATGAAAAATCAGTGGCACAGGATGATAAAGTCATGAGCCTATGACCACACAGTGAGGAAGTGGAAAGGAGAGATTTGAACCCAGGCTGCAGAGTCCATGCCTTGGGTGCCTACAGCGCCACATAGGACACAGGAAAGCATGGAGCAGACTCGGCGTAAGACCTAGCATGTATGTGCTAGCACTGCATGAGAGTAGCTGCTACTCAGATCCAGAAGAGAATACAAGGCTATTGCAAAAATTATTTTTTCCAAGAGAGGGTGGAATTCTGCATCTTGTGCAAAATCCCCCAACCTGCACATGGCACAGCTACTTCAGAAGGTTCCCAACAATGTGTGCTGTGTGGCAAACCAAACTGAGCTCAGGGGGAGCTGGTCAGTGGGTTATGTTACCCAGAAGGTGAGCAGTTTGAACTCACCAGCCACCACTCCAAGGGAGAAAGAGAAGGCTTTCTGCTCCCATGGACTTACAGTCTTTGAAGTGGCAGGGAGCATTTCCATGCAGCCTATGATTAGGATCTAGGAGGGTGAGGGTGGATGGAGTTGGTTGAGACCTGGCTTCAGGGCATTTCCCAGAAGGGCTTCCTGCAGTGACTCTGCCTTCAGGAATGTCTGGTGACCCTGAGGGCAGCAAAGTCCTAAGCACACTCAGGCAGTGGTTCTCAACCTTCCTAATACAGGTCCTTTTGTTGTGGTGACCCCCCGACCATTAAATGATTTTCTTGCTACTTCATCACTGTAATTTTGCTACAGTTATGAATTGGACGAGCCCTGTGAAAGGGTCATATGACTCCCAAAGGGGTCGCAACCCACAGGGTGAGAACCACTGCACTAAGGGTTCCCCTTCCGGGCAGCTCTACCAGTGTCTGGTGTGCATAGTTCTGTGAGGTGAGAGAAATGAACTTAGTGTCTGCTTCTGGTGACAGTTGATGTGGGTGGGCTTTCTCCCTATGTCAAATCCCTCTCAAGCCATTTGTCACCACAACATAAAGCAAGAAGAGGAGGCAGCATAGCAGGACGGTAAGCAGAACAAAGATTGAATAAACACAATTCACTTCAATCATGAATCGGGTGCCCTTGAGATGTGAGGAAGACCCCAGTCTAGTGACATTAGATCAGGTTTAGGGATTGAGTGACGGGACCCTCTTGGCTCCCCTCAGCCCCTATCTTGCTTTCCCATTGACCCTGCCCCTTACATCGTGATTGGTCCTTATTCCAGCATGATGGTTGGTTTCATAAGCACGACATGTGGGAATGTGTTAGTCGATAGGTTATACAGGCACAGTCTCTGGAATGGGTAAGTGAGGAGGCGTGACTGGTGACATGACTGGTGGAATGGATCATGTGAAGTGATTTGAGATCGTTGTTCAGACCTGATAGGTCATCCAGGCCTCTAGTTGATCCTGGCAGTACTCTAGTTTAAGGAAACAGAATGTTAGGCATTTAAGTCATATTTGAGCTTAAATTTTGAGCAATAGGCTGTGGCTCACAGTGAGAGTCTATGTGGAGACCCTGAATCCATTTTGAGGGGCCACACATTCAGCCACCATTGAGTTCTTTCCTACTGCTGACTGGCAGTAGAAAGCTTGTCCATCAGGCAGTGTGCTTGCGTCCACTCCCCGGGCCAGACTCAGCGATATACGGTCGTGTGCACATCCCAATGAAGGTCCCGCTCATGCTCTCACAGGCCCTCCCGCAACTCCATGAATTGATCCGTCTTCAGGGACAGTTTTGTGACAAAGGTGTTTGTTTTCCATGTCTCATTTAAGCTTTCAGGAGCTCAGGTGGTGATGCTGGATAGTGTTGGACTATTAACAGCAAGGTCGCTGGTTCAAAGCCACTAGTCATTCCACAGGAGAAAGATGAGGTTATTGCTTCCTGTAAAGGTAGCAACTTCAGGATCCCTACACAGAGTCACTATGAGTCAGAGTCAGCAGGACAGAATGGGTGTCATTTTATTTAAGTAACTGTGGCTGTGGGTCCTTCCGACACCATTGGGGCCTCATGCGGATGCCCTCCTTCATCCAGAACAGCGGTTTGTGCCTTTTTCTTGTGTAAAACATAGCAAAGGAGTTCCTAATAAAATAAAGTTGAATTGGGAGTCTTTTTTCCCTCAAACAAAGTAAATCCATAAATAGAAATGAGACTATGGTGCTAATAACCAGTTGGAGAGTTGAGAGAGCTGAACTCTCAATCCTGGTAGAAACCCATTGTGACTTTAAAAACTTGCTCAAGGTCATCCATAGCCTATGAGGTTGAGTTGAGCAGACACAAAACAGATGTGTTGGGGAGTAATTGTGTACATTAAGTAAACAATTTATCTTTCTAAAGATTCTGTCTAAAACTTACTTTAAATAGTAAGTTTTCCCCTGGGCTAGGGAAAGGTCAGGGAGCTTAACCCCCTAGTATCCACCCCCTCTCAGCATTCATCATGTTAGGCCAGAGGAGCCAAATCACACCCACTACCCAGGGAGCACTGCTTCCAAAAGCCCATTGCCTGTGCCGGGGCAGAGGGCAGGTACCCGGACCAGAAATGCTGACGGAGTGGAACCAGCGGGCTCAGCCCCCAGCTTCCTGAGAGAGCAGCTGTGATGGTTCACTTTTGGAAAAATGTCAATGCATGACTTGGGCAGCACGAAAAGCAGATGTGCAGAGGTTGTTCGCTGTATTCCAGAAGTTCACACACTCTCCGGAGGCTCCTTGGCTCAATGGCAGGAAGTCGTTGGTGGCTTCCACCTTCAATCCCAAAAGGCCACTGCCGTCCAGTGGATTCCAACCACAGTGACCCTATATGGAGTTTTCAAGACTGTAAATCTTCATGGGAGCCAGCAGTCTCATTGTCCTCCTTGGGACAGGGAGCTAGCAGCCCGTTTCACCTCCAGCACCCCTTCCTCTCTAATTCTGGATCCAGTCCCTCCAAATATCCTGCCCTGCCCTTGTCTAGGCTTCTTAAATGCGTTCCATGCTGCTTATGTTAGTCTGGGTGCCTTAGCGAAACAAATCCACAGAAACGCGTATGTATAAGAGAGAGTTTTATGTAAAGGGTGAGTGCACATCAAGAAAACATGCCCACATTTGCTTATGCACCCACTTTGTCTTCAGCGATCATGTTGGGGTAGGCTGGTGTGCTTTTTCCATGTGGGCTTTGTTGTTTCTTAGCTAGATGGCCCCTTGTTTATCTTCCAGTCTTTAAGACCCTGGATACTATATCTTTTGATAGCCGGGCCCCAGGGTGCTTAACCAATACACCACAAGGGTTCATTAGCATGTGACTTATCTCCTGCCATTCACACTAGATGCTCAAAATAGCAGGAAACCAGGTTTCTCCTTTGTGGCCACACCAGGTACTGACAGAACCTAGAACAGAGACATGCTTAGTTATATATCTTGACTATCATTAGCATATTATATGCCAGGCAATCTGTAAGCCTTCGCTCCCCTGACCTCTCACAGCCTTGGTAAAATGAAGCTAACAAAAGTAGTGCTCTCACAAGCTTGGTAGGAGATTAAACAACTCATGTAAGGCTACACAGCCTATCAACGAGGAAGCGAGATGAGGCAGTGTGTGGCTGCTGAACCCACACCCTTCACAACACCTCCATTAAAATGACTGAGGGCTATGAGGAACCAGACAGAAGCAGGTTCACACCCCAGATTGAGTCAATTTAACTGCCTATTGTGCCTGACCCTTCTATCTCTGATCTTAGAAATGGGGTTAACAACAACAAAACACTGTAGAAGAAATGTCCAGCAGATGACAGGCATGCGATTAAACAACAAAAAATAAATCACTTAAGTTGAAATTCGAACTCCTGGAAACCCCTCACATGCGTGCAGAGAAGGATTGAGCCCATACGGTGTTTCCAGTGCCCCCGTCCTTCCCACCTAAAATGAGCAGTTGATAAGGTAATGCCTGGATTGTTCCAAGCCCAAGACTGTGGAGAACTAAAGGAAAACCCAGCATTATGAATCTTTGAGCACAGCCCTGCTGGGAAACCGCCCTGCAGTCACTTGTTGAAGACTGGAGGAGGGACAAGAGTAGGGAGAAGAACGAGGACTGAATGTGACACATAAGCAGGGGTGGCCTACATTCCATAAAGGAAAAAACTCAAGGTCTGCTTTTCTGGTGCCGGAAAGTTAAAACCCATCTGGTGCAGTTGAAAAGGTGTGTGTGTGTAGTGGGGGGGGGGGGGGGGGTGTGTTAGGGAGGAGGGGCGATGAGTCCAAAGGATGAACTCTCCATCTGCAATTGTGTCCTCAACTGCTTTCCCCTGCTAGCCACACGATATTTGTGTCTGGCCTGCCCTGCTTTTGTTATCAAGCCCAGAGAGGGCAAGAGACTAGCTCGAAGTCACACTGCAAGTTGGCAGCAGAATCAGGCCGAGAACTCTGGATGCTTAGAAAGCTTCACACAGACCTGAGAAAGTACCAAGGGAAGACCTGTTCGCTAACTGGGCAGCACTCACTGCATGCCAGCGCTGTTCCAGTGCCCCAGCCAGGGCATTGCTCCCTGTGTCCGTGTGTCTTCAGTGATGCACACAGGTGACGGATTGGCTTTTAATAGCATGCTTGGAAGGTTGAGGCCACCCAGCGGCACGTAGAAAGAAGGGCCTGCAAATCTACTTCAGACCAAGCAGCCTTTCAAGACCCTGGGGAGCACAGTTCTTCTTGGACACACAAGGAGGCCAGGAGTTGAAGTTGATTCCATGCTGTAGTTGATTCCATGGTTACCGGTTGTAGCTATACCTAGAGTCACATCCACATTCATGTTTATATCTCTTCACTCCATGGGGTGTTCATGGCTCCAACTCTTCTGAAGCAGACCACCAGGATTTTGTTTAAGAGGCCTCTGGATAGGTTTGAACTGCCAACCTTTTAGTTTGTAGCTGAGTGCTAAACAACTTGTGCCATGCAGGGTGCTAAGCTCAGAAACTCAGTCGGTGCTTCATGATCTCAGTTGGAATTATAGAGAGGGTCAGTGATGACCCATTGACTGCTGGGTAATTGTTGATGTAGTCTCCCTGTGCAGACATGTAAAGTACCTGAAAACTTAAAATCCAACTCATTGAGTGCATCATCCTGCCGTGCGCCAGCCCAGCAGCATGCTCTGCTGGGGACATTTGCCATGCCTGGAGACATTCTGAAGAAGGGAGCCCCACTGCCATCTAGTGGGCTGAGACCAGGGATGCTCGCTTAGCATCCTGGTGCAGGGAACAACACAGCCCCACAAAAATGATGTTGACCAAAATGTCAGCAGAGCTGCCACTGGGAAAATGGTCTAGTCCAAGCGCTGACCTTCATAGAGGAAGAAAGCCAATCCAGAGCAGCTAAGTGACCTGCTGTGGGTTGCACAGCCTGATTCCAAGCCCAGTACTATACCCATAGCTGTTACCACGCCCAAAATTAAACATCAATAGCTGCCCAAAGGCCTCTTAGTTTGAGGACCAAGTAAGACAGTAAATGAGAAAGCCCTTTGACAAATGTGGCATGCTGCACAAACATGAGATGTTATTACCCAGGATCTTTTGATATATGTAAATAGATCTTGTACCAGGTCAGTTAATTTTCCAACTGCTCTATCTGAGCTTTCAGATGGCAGCACCTCTGTCCAACCCAGGAAAGGACTCCTGTGCAGGCTGAGCAGCCCTGGAAAGCCTCATGCCTGGCTTCTCCCACCCCTCAGCTAATCTCCAAATGATTAATAAGGGCTCTCACTATGTTGTGGTTCCCAGCTGACAGATACTAGGCTATCAATGCATTCGTATCACCTCCTTCATGCCAGAGGGACTCAGTTATTCGAGGGGTTCCAAGGAGGACCCAGCCTGAAAGAGAAACGGGCGAGAGAGAGGAGCGAGACCAAGCAGATTCTTGTCAAGGTCTGAGTTTATTGCTACACTAGCCTCTCTATAAAGGGTGAGACAAACAAGGGAGTTCAAAGGGGAGATAAAAAAAAAGGAAGGGCGGGGGTGTAGAGCACACAGGGCAGGCGGCCGCAAGTCTGCAGTTGGAATGTCCGGTGCTGGAGCAGACAAGGGTGGGCCATCTGGTGTGTGTCAGGGTAAGATAAGGTTGAGGTGACGTGGCTTTAGCCCTGCTGGGCAGGCAATATGGCCTTGGTTTTGTCAGGCTGATTATGTCCGGTTCCCAACATGAGAGAAGCCAGGAATATCTCCTCTCACAACTGTGCAGCAAATGAGATCAGATCTCCCAATCTGATTTTCAGCCCTCCTGTCTTTCCAAGTGAAGTGGATGGTCCATTTCACGTTGTCTCAAGTCTTTGCACATTGCATGCCAACATTGCAACACAGGGCGCGGCTGTGGGTCTTAGTAGACAAAGCCGCCACCCAGAACCCTGCCCCCAGAGCTCCTTAGTCACCCTTCACAACGCAGGTCCAGGCCGGGCTCCACACTGCAAGGCGATCAACCCTGACCCTCCAGTGTGGCCGTCCTCACACGCTCCCACATCCACCTAGAAGGACTGGAGATGAGAGATTCCGGAAGCTCCCTGCCTCATCTGCCTCCCTCTCCAGAGTGACAGAGCAACTGTAACTGATTAGGCAGGATGCAGCCTGTTCCCAGTCCCCACCCTCTCTGGGAAAGCAGGGCTGTCTGGCACCTCATCCAAGGCCTTTCCCCTGTTATCTCATTACTGAGTAGCTGCTCCTCTACCACCCACCTCCGTCACCTCATCTAAATACGGGGGAGATGAGTATGTCTTCTTTGCTGCTCCTTCCCTGAGTCCACCCCAGGAGCTCCCTGAACAGATCATCAATCACTTCTCATTACCCCTGCAGCAGCCGTCAGATACTGCTGAACAGAGACAGGCGCCTCCCCTGCTGCTGCCAGGCTCCAGTGCACATGTGCACACACACGTGCACACACATTGTACAGGCCCACTCACATGGACACACAAGCATGCACACCCATGTGCACAAACTTTGTTCAGAGGTGGGAATTCTGCCCATTTTAGCCTCTAATATTGCAATCAGAGAGTGATAGAACAATGAAAGATGAAGGTGGATGAAGGAAGATCTATTTATTCCCTTACTTGTTACATAACCATTCAGGGCTCTTTTTTTATCCGTACAAACACACCACCACCACCATCAACAATCATCAAGTAGCTGTCATGTATGCAGTCCTGCCCTATTCAAGGCAGTGCTGAGTATGTGAGGAGGATTCTCTCTAAAGCACAGCTCTGAGGAAGTCTGTCTCCTTCGCACTTTTACACACACAGGGTGAGGAGCCTGCAGGAGGCTCCGTGCGTTGGGTGAAGCCACACGATGAGTGAGGAGACCGAGGGTGAAGCCAGGGGAGTGAGAGCGCAGAGTTCACCACTTCACCACCATGCTGGTGTGCACAATCGATGAAAGGGTGGCTGCCAGCAGCAGGACAGAAAAAAAGTAAAGCATGTAACTTGTGGTTTTAGCTCTGGCTTACTTCCAAAAGGAATTGTTTTTGTTGTTCTAAAAAGCTTTATACCAAAAAAAAAAAAAAGAAAGAAAGCTTTATACCTCTATAAAAACAAAAGGCTACTGCTGTCAAGCACCTTCAGACTCAAGCCAGAGGAGAGCTCTCCCAGTGGGCTTCCAAGCTGTATATCTTCACAGAAACACAGTACCTCCTGTGGAGTAGCTGGTTGGTTCAAGCCAGCAACCTGGCAGTTAACAAGTACGTCCCTTGTACCTGTAATACCTGTATAAAGTGTATTAAATATGAACTACTCCTGGTGTGTAATTTTAAATTGAATTATTGTGCCTGGAACTTTTTTTTAATAGCTAAGAATGGTGAAATCAGACTCCTTTAGATGTTATGAGAAGAATAGACACTACACAGGGCTTGGACCCAACCCAGCTTAATTCAAAGGAAGGCAGATTTATTTTCTTCTGCTTCCCAGAAGGTTCCTCAGCAGAACGTGTGTTAAACAAAATTGTTTAGCTATGGAAAAGAGCAATCTCCTCTTGGGAAGATTCTGGTAGAAAGGGGCTTTGGTTACATATCCAGCTCAACCCAGCCCCAGAGCCCTCGTCATGTTTTATTTTGTTTTGCCCTTGACACTGATTGTCTTGGGAACTGTGGCCCCCGAGCAATGGCCAGGAAGTCAGGTCTTCTTGATGTAAATCCTCTAATATCCCCTACAATGATTTTCAGTGCCAATGGTAAGGCCCGCCCAGTGGCTGCCACATGCCCCTGAGCAGACACGTCAGAGCAGATGAGAGCATGAGACAGCATTTAAGAGAATGGTAGGCTGGCCTTGACTTAGCTGTTTGGCCTCTCCTCAGAAGTCATTTGTGACACTGACTGTCATGGGTTTCATTAAGAACAAGTCTATCTCTACCAAAGAAAACTGCAAGGTAAGAGGACTTTCAGCTCCAGCTACATATGTCTCCAAACTTACTTACATATTGTCCTGTTTTCAGAAGAAAAAAAATGTACTCAGTGCCTCCCGGGCAAATAAAAACTTTGGTACTACAACCTACAATCCCAGATAAAGTGTAGGTATCTGCTTTGGCAGCTCCCCTGGATCGAGCTGCTCCAGTAGCTCTCCACAAAAACCCTGTGAAGAGATGATCAGGCAGGGTAGCCTAGTCTGTTCTGCAGAAAGAAGCTACCCCTGGAACCTCAGTGGCTTAAAATCTAGAAGTTTATTCTTGTTCATGCAAATTCTGACACTGGAAGGGCAATTCTACAGGGTGTTTGTCCTGCACACCGTCCGTCAGTGATTCGGGCTGCTTCACAAATATGGTGCCACCAGATCAAAAGGTGGATTCCAGGTCATCACAGAAGAGGAAGAGAGAAGTGGGGGTTGTGGATCAGTCTTTACATGCTTTGACACTTTAGTTGACATAGATCGCTGGATAGGGCTGCTTATATAAAGGTTATCAGTTCAAACCACCTAGCTGTACCACAAAAGGAAGGAGTCATCTGCTTTCATAAAGGGTACAGCCTAGCCAACCTCATGCAACAATTGTACTCTGTACCACAAGGGGTGAGCATGAGTCAGAACTGACTTGAAGGCAACAGGATTTGGGTTTTTTTTTGTTTGTTTGTTTGGTTGGTTGGTTGGTTGGTTGATTGGTTTGGTTTGGTGAGTGGGAGCTGGTTCTACCTACAGCATATTAATCTGAAGTAGTCACTTTAGGTTTTTTTGTTTGTTTTTTGAGAGATGTGGAAAAGCTCATTGGCTTTAATGGGGAGTTAACTCTGCCGCAGACGGCCTCCTCAAAATTTCCCTCCCGCTTCAGAAACTAGCAGAGATTTTCAATGAAGGAGCCTGCTGGCACCCGCTGGACATCTCCTTGCAAGGTCAGTCCTTTGGAGCCATTGGGAGGGAGAAAAAAGAGACTTTTATTCCTGTAAAGAATTCCAGCCCCAGAAATCCTGAGGGGGAAATTCTGCCCTGTCCTCTCGGGTCGCTATGAGTCCGAATTGAATTTATGGCTATGAGTTGAGTTGTAATTCCATTCACTTACTGCTCTTGACAGGTTGCTAGATTAGGGCTTGTCTTCCCAAATGCCAGCACTAAACGAAAATGAGCTGTCCGGGCCACAATAAAGGGGTTGGAAATACATCAGGCACACTCATTAGACACCTATGGCAAAATTCAGAACTGAGCATGCTCTGACCCAAGTCATGTAGACCCAGGTGGAAGGTCCACCTGGTCATACAGAATAGGACTTCACAAAAGTGCACCGAAATCAACCAATACGATCGACCAATGTCCTCCAGTGGTGTTGGGAGGTGATAGAAGTAGGCCTGGGCTCCTTGTCGCCCTCCCTTGTTCACGTGCTCTGCAAGTGGAGGGTGAGGCCCTTGGGGGTTCCTGCCGTGGCTCCTCAGCTGGTTCTGCACTCCTGCTCAGGTATTCCTCCCATGAAACCGCCATATTCAGCTGCAAACTTTCCCCACCCCTGCCATGCAGCCCGGCGTGCTTTCCGGAGATACTGGGGACTTTTGGGGACTGCGATACCGGAAACTTTCTTCCATAACATTCACTTGGATTTACAAAACTGCTTCTGCCATATGAATTCTTTCAGCATTGCTAAGCAAGAACTGAGGTCAACCACCCCAGAAACCTAACACTATCAAGTCAATTCTGACTTATATCAATCTAGGGGGTCCTCAAACTATGGCCTGCGGGCCGCATGGCCCTCAGAGGACATTTATTCAGCGCGCCGGGTGTTTTTGCCCCGTTTTTTTTTTTAACTTCAAATTAGGTATGTGCAGTGCGCATAGGCATTTGTGCATAGTTTTATTTTTAAACTATCGTCCGGCCCTCCAGCGGGTTTGAGGGACAATGAACTGGCCTCCTGTTTAAAAAGTTTGAGGACCCCTGAAAGGACAACGTAGAACTATGCCTGTGGGTTCCCGAAGTTCTAAATCTTTACAGGAGCTGAGAACCGCATCTTTCTCTGTGAGCCACTAGCGTATTCCAACTGGCCGGCCTCATGGTCACACACATTCCACCAGGCTCCTTGAGCCTTAACTTGATAATTTAATGAAATGATACTTCTCCAAGTCACACTGTATCATGGTCTATAATCTTGCTATTCTAATATCAAATTTAAAATAAGGAATATAGTTAAGCTCCAAATCCATAAGCAATAAGATCATTGAATCTCTTTGGACACTATTACTTAAAAAAAGAAAAAACTCTGTCCAATTATTTTCAGCACAGAAAAGCTTCCAGTGTTTACAGCTTAGTATTTAATTGCTTTTTCTCTTCTTCTTTTGCATTGGTGAATCATTTTGAGCTTATAATAATGTCAAAATAAATAGTTTCCAGAGCCTCCAGGCATTCACTGTGTAATGATCATTTAAAAGATTTCTTGGTTAGAGGGTCCTCAAAAGAATAAAAAGCGTGTCCGCATCCCTGGTCATTTCTATATTCAAAAGAAGAAATTGCTCATCAAATGCTACAAGCCAATTTCTTTCTTCAGCCAAACTGCCCATTTTAGCATCACTGAATTAAGCAAATGGTTCTACATTTCAAAGTCAACAATGATACTCTTTTCCCTTTAACACGAGCATCTTAAACAGCTCAAAAAGTAGTCGAGCTCTTTATTATGGCTTTTCCTGAGAAAGCTGTTTCGTTGTTTATTTTATTTATTCATCTAGACTTTCATTTTAAGATTTGTGTATTTTAAGTTCTGCTAGTCAGGACATTTTAAATGGAGCCAGATTTTTTTTTATACTTTGTCTTTTAAAATATAATGAGGCTGAGCCGTACATCCCTTAATAAAATATAAAGTCTTCCTATTTCTGTTTGTTTGTAATTTCCCTAAGGATAACTCTTAAAGTAGTAAAACCAAAACCCGCCATAATGAATTACATTTGGTCTACTGGGGGTTGTGGCCAACCTTTAGATAGAAAAATCCAGAGACTCCCTTCTGCATCTCCTTTCCCAACCAAACCCCGGTGGCTGGAGGCTGGAAGGAAGAAAGAGGCTGGGCTGCTGGGGCAGGGTGGGGAAGGGGTAACCTTGCAGATTATTTCAAATTCTACTCTGAAGGCAGAAAGTTATCCCAATGAGATAGCTAGAGATTCACTTCCTTAGAAAAAGATTGAAATTAATGTGTCCCTTAGAAAAGCCAAAGGAAAAAAGTCGTTATTAATTTAGGCAATTGAAGAACTTTGAAAGCCATGTCTAGTACATAAAAACACCTGTCCCTAGAGCCCATCGGCCTAGGAAACTGAATTTTTATGCCATGTAAAATAAAGGAAGGTCATTTCTTAGACTTGCTCAACAGAAGATTGTCATTTTAAACCGGTTACTGTAATGAGAAGCTGGGTTTTCGTAAAAAGGACTGAATGCTTGAGTCAGTGTGAAATGAAATTAGAGATGCATGTTCTGCGCATGGCAGCATTTCCGGAGGAGTCTGTGTTCCCGTGACTGCTCTCAATCTGTGTCGTGCCTTCTGGGAAACTCACAGCGTGGTGCCCACATCTAGTCTCTCGGACTTTCATGCCAGCTTTGGAAAGGTGTTGAGTCTGTTGGATCTGCTGCACAGAGACAGCATGCAAGTGGACCCTTCCCACATTCCTCAGAGAGCAGCCCCCCAGTGTAAAGCTGTGGGTGAGGTTTGATGACCTTTGCCCCTTCATCATCCCGCATTCTTTGACGGACCCAAGCGCTCCCCTGAGGCATTACCGGAGAAGCAGCTACCCCATAGTTTCCAGATGGTGGGTATCAGCCTGTGTGCTCATTGGGATCGCCAGAGAGCTGTCCAAAAGACATCTTTGTCCCATCTCCACTGAGTCCGATTTTATTGGCCTGGAATGCAGCCTAGGTGCTTGGATATTTTTCTCTCTCATTAAGTTTTTATTGTGAATTGGGTGAAGGTTTACCAAGATCATCAGTTTTTTATTCAACAATTCATACACATTGTGTTTTATGCCACTTATTGCAATCTCCACAATATAATATGACTTATTCCACTCCCTACTTATGTCTTCTGTTTCCCTTCCTCCTCTCTTCCTACCCTTCTGAACTTGGGCCTTGGATTAATACTGCCCTTTTGAGATCAAATGGTTTGCTGTTTTCAGGTTTGTGTGCCTCACTTGTGTAATTGCTCCCATTGTAGACCAATCTATTATTTGGCTGAATATTGAACCACAGGTAGGAGTTCATTTTCAAACTTAGTGAATAAGGACCATCATTTCAGAGGTTCTGTTAGTCCCTATCCAGCCAATAAGCCTGGTCTCTTTTATGACTGTGAATTTTGCTTCACTATCTAGGACCTTTTGATGTGATCCCTTTCAAAGAAGTTGGAATTGATAGTTGGAGATCATCTAGTTATTCTGTGCTCAGAGTCATGAAGTCTAATTTTCATGTGGTCCACTCACCACTCTTTCCTCCAGAGTGAGGGTGACAATACTTGCCACCTAGATGGCCACTTGTGAGCTTCTGAGATCCAGCTGCTACTCACCAGCGTGGATGTCGACCATAGTCTTTACAGTCTAGGTAATGACAATTGTTCTTGGTGTCCTTCACAACTATAATCCCCAGCCCCCAAGCCCAATAAAGCACTCCCTCCAGTTGTTCGGTTATGCCTAAGGAGTTTTGATAACTTCATCTTCTGTGTGCTCCGGAATATTCAATTCCCTGGATGATCAGAATGCTCAGTCAGGGCTCAGAATCTTGGTGTTAAGGCTCCTGGTGAGATCCTGGCACATCAGACACAGAGGTTGTGAGGCTAGAGGATGGGCAGAAGGGGATCATACTGAGTCTAACAAGGAAAGAAAAGGAAATGAAGGATATAAGCAATTAAAAGCAAGCGCATAAATAGATACAAATACACAGATGGCCCTTGCAACATTATTCCCAATCTCGCAAACGTGTCAACGGTCTAAATACCCATCAATAGGTGAATGGATAAGTCAAACATGTTGCCTACGGTATATACAATGGACTACTACTCAGCCATAAAGAGAAATGAACTCTTGACACAGGCTACAAGAGGAATGAACCTCATAAGCATTATGCTGAGTGAAATAAATCAGCTTCAAAAAGGACACATTTTGCTTAATTCCACTTACAAGAAATATCTAGGCTAGGAAAATGAATAGAGACAAACATCTCCCAATTGTTTCCAGGGATAGGTAGGAAGGTAAGTATGGTTGTTACATAATGCCATGTCAATTGGACAAATAAGTGAGGTGGAGTCTTTCTTATACCTATATGAGTGTCCTTGGATTTATTTCTCTAGTCAACCCAGCCTAACCCAGTAGGGCCTGGAGGGGAAGTGCCATCCCTGAGACGATACTGAGCTTCCATAGGGTGATGACATAATTTTGGAATGGGTAAGGATGATAATATGAACAACATGCAGAATGCCACTTAGTTATAATCTTGTAGAGCGTGGAAGTGACGAATGTTTTGATGCATGTATATTTAGTACGATTTTTAAAGAGTGTACGCAAAAGAGCAATATGGCAAGTCTGTGTTGCCATTTGCTGTTGCTCAGCTAAAAGCGATTCGGGCCTGTGTAGTCCAAAGGGAACCACAGAGGCTCAGGAGGAAAGCTGGTACCATCTCCAACTAAGACTTGTCTGACCAAATGCAGAGTCTCCCTTCAAGTAACTGACAGGTCAGAGGCAGCTCATCTCTGCTGCAGAAGCAATGATTTGTCTCAATTCCCAGACCACTGTCACAACCATGTCTTGTTGCCCTCGGTGCCCCCCTTCCCCACCACAATAAGTCACTAGAAAGCCATGCTTCATTTAAAAACAAACAAATAAACCCCTTCTGCCTCCATCCTGGCACTGTTTCAGCTTATTTAGCATCATAACATATGTCATCTGTTTCCCTAAACAATCTAACATGGACATGGCACGATGGGACTGAGGAGTTAGGCAAATGAGTACCAGCCTGCCCTCTGAACACACACGATGGCATTTGACTTGCTGTCAGTAGATGCTGTCGCGTTTCTTCTCCTCTTTCCTGGAAAATAAATATAGAAAAGAAAGAGGCCATGAAAAGGGCTGCAAGATGTTTAGCTCTGGTCTTTCTAGAAAGTGTAGAAAAAAAGCATGTGACCCCTGCCTGCCTTTAGATGCCCCACTCCTCTGGCTAACAAGGACTGCGCACTGACCATGGACAAGACATCTGGATCTGGGGGGAGGATAAAACAATTGCCCCCACCAGCAAAGAGTTTCCAGATTTACGGGACTGCACAGGCCAGGGAGCAGCTCATAAAAAGAACAAGAAGAATCGCAAAGGAGGGTGTGCTCCAGCACCACTTCGTCCAGCTGCAGACACATGAAGGCAAAGTTTCCTTTGCTTTCAGTCAAGTTTATGATTTCCACGGCATCCCTTACCAACACCTTCACAAAGATCTAGGTTCTTGGGTTGTTTCGTTCCAGGGCGGACATCACCTTGGTAAAGCCACACTTTATGGACAGCTCATGGTCCAAGAATTCCACCTATATGTTTTGAAAGGGGCCACGTTAAAACCCCTGGCTCAGACTTTCAGGACTGGGCACAATACAGCTAACCCACCATGGGGACAGCAGGATTTGGTAACACTCTCATCTCCATCACAACCTGGACCTGGCAAAGCTATTTTCTTCCACTCACCATCTTTCAATCAATATTTACTCAGCTATTAGTTGCTCCCCAGGCTCAGCATCAGAAAAGTGTTCAAACGTTACCGAATTGTCCATCTAATGGTAGAGGTCTGTGCAAGGGATATGAGAGCAAGAGGCTCAGAGATGATCAGTGGGTAACGAGAGAGGGATTCACCTTTATCATTTGTAGAAAGCCCCTGAGGCTTAGTCACATTGGCAGACTTTCCCTGGAGCAAGCAAATAAAGCTGCTCCCGGCTCAGCTCCATTCCTGATCTGGTCTTGCCATGAGACTATCCAGGCTTTGTCCCAACCCCACATTCTGGAAAGCACGAGTGGAAGGAGGTGGATCTTGGGGATACCATGGAAAAGAATGGGCATTGCACAACACTTCATTGTACTCATATGGAGCTTATACAAAGGCCAAGAGATAGAACCAGGTGAGACTGTGAACAGGACAAGGTGATACTGCATGGTTTAAAATCAGAAAAGGTGTGCATCAGGGTTGTATCCTTTCACTGTTCTTATTCCATCTGTATGCTGAGCAATTTATACAAGAAGCTGGTCTATGTGAAAAAGAACATGGCATCAGGATTAGAGGAAGACCCAAGTAATGTCATTAGGAACATTTTCTCACTAAAAATTTTAGGTCATGGCATCAAAAAAGTGTCATTTTAACCTAAATGGGTTTTTAGACCAGTGAAATAACAGCGAGAGTGAGTCAGCATTGTGCACAGAATTGAGCGATACTGGTTCTTTGGGAAATTCATAATCCAACACTGGCACTGCTGAGATAAAGGATGACAGTGAGGAAGATTCTACACCTGAGCTCTGTGATGGGCCAACGTGGTGCTCTACTCTCTTCAGGAATGGATGAGCCAGCTCCACCAAGATTCCCCTTTACTGGAGCACCTGCTATGTATGTAGACGTTGAACACAAGAACGCTTTGGCGTTCCTACAATGATTTCTGACCGATGAGGTCATCGAAAAATTGATTATGATAGCCCGGAGGTTTACTTTCAGGTTTTAACCCCTCTTCAGTTAATTTCTGTGCATGGGGGAAGGTTTGGGGCTTGCTTCATTTTCCTACATACGGTATCTCAGTTTGTCCAACACCATTTGTTGAGCAAGCAGAATTTGTCCCTTTGGATATTTCTGTGTCCTTTTTCGAAGGCTAGTTTCCTGTTGACTGGTGAATATATGTGTAGCTTTTCTGTTCGAATCCATTGATCTATATACCTCTCAGTGTACCAATACACTGCTCTCCCTTAGGGAAAAACAACAACAAAAGTTGTATGAGCCCCTATATAATGATTTTTTTAATGGACGATGAACTATTTTCCAGGCCAGCACTATCCTATGTTTGAGCACATTGCTGCAGCCACTGTGTCAATCCATCATGCCTGCGGTACTCATGTTCAGGTATAGTGTTCTGCCATTCACAAGGTTCACACTGGCCAGTTCTTTCAGAAGTGGAAGACCAGGTCCTCGTCCCTCGTCTCTCTGTCTGGAAACTGCTGAAGTCTACCTGCAGTGAGTGACCCAGCAGGCATTTGAACTACTGGCTGCAAAATTTCCACCATTACAGCCAAATGCAGGCCACCACAGTACAACAGACAGTAACAGCATCTTAACACCACACAAAGGCTCCTCCCTGGGGAGACCACGTGTTCAGGCAATTGCTGCTGTTACACATGTAAGTGGGGGCTACATGAAGTCGCACCATCTCCCGTGGCCCTTCCAGGAACAGGCCATTCTTCTGTTGTTTCTACTGGACTTAGGCTCAGCTGCCAACCTGCCCTCTGCACGCATTCTTCTCCTTACCCTTCCATGTCACCTTCTCTTTGCCCAAGTCAATACTGCTGGTCAGTCACCTACTGGTGGATGCTTGCTTCTGAAGTTTCTGAACCACATTTCCCCATGGTTATGAGACATTGCTGCTGCCACTGCGAGCATTTAACAGGTTACTTTACACCTTCAATGAGAAATCTAGGGGAATAGAAAGAAAGTTTCTTCTTTCTCCCAAGGAGTGGGTGGTGGTTTTGAACCGTTTCCCTTGAGGTTAGCAGCCCAATGTGTAACCCACTACACCAGTAGAGCCTTGGTGGCACTGTCCAGCAATTATTAGACTGCTAAACATGAGGTCAGGGTTTCAAACCTACCAACTTCTCCTTGGGAAAACGATAAAGCTGTTCCCATAAAAGACTGACAGCTCCAGAAGCCCACTATAGGCTGGCTATGAGTTGGAATTTTGCGGTCATTTAGGGCTTTTTGGTGGCATGTGATTTTTTAGGTCTTTTAGGTTGTTTGTGGACGTTCAAGGTGTGTTTTGGGCATTCGGGTGGTTTGGGGTTTTTAGGGTGTTTTATAAGATTTTAGGGAGTGTTTAAGGGATTTAGGGGTGGTTTTTTAGAGTGTATAGGTATTTTTCAGCACAGTATGGTGTTTTTAGTGATGTTACAGAGTTCCTTAGGGATTTTAGGGTATTTTTAATATTATATGTGTTTTTTTCCCCCAGCATTTTAGGTTTTCTTAGGGCTTTCATGGTGTTTTCAGGGCATATATGGGGTTTAGGAATGTTTAGGGTTTGGGAATCTTCTAAGGATGATTTTTTGAAGTTTCACATGTTTGGGTGGGCATTTGGTGTTTTTTTGTGACTTTAGAGTGTTTATGGGATCCTGTCAATTTGCAGCTTTAATTCCACAAAGAAAAGTCAGACAGCAAGCCAGAAAGGAGCAGGAAATGAAGGGGAAGCCCAGGCCACATGTTACAGCTGCCAAGTCCGGAGAACCTAGGTGTGGTCGTTGGCTACCTGGGACCGGGAGTGGGGCTGTGCTCCTGCCCAAGGGTGCTAGGGAGTAAACCAATCTCAGCTGGACGTTTGGCTTTTCTACTACTTAGCCGACTCCATGAACTTTCCCAAGGGCAGCTGGCGAATTGCCAGGGGAACCCAGCTAGACCCCCCACACAAAAGCACAGGGATGGTTACAGGAACAGGAGGTTTCACACAGTGGATGTGCAGGGCTTGGGGTCGGGATTGGGGGCCAAGGTGAGGAAGGGGCAGCAATAAGGCCTGGTCCCAAATAATCAGACACTGAGCAATAAAAGTACAAGGACTGCCAAGAGAACATGGGGACAAAGGATGGCTGGACTTCATTTGATATCTTTGGACGTGCTGTCAGGAGAGACCAGTCCCTGAAGGGACATCAAGTCCATGAAGGACATGATGCTTGGCAAAAAGTGGAGGACGGGCAATAAAACAGCTCGAACCAGCGGCTACATCAGTGGGCATAGTAACAATGGTGAGGATGGTTCGAGACCTGGCAGTGTTTTATTTTACTGCTTGTGTTTTTCTAGAACTGTCTTTCCTGGATGCACGAGGAAGGATAACTGTGCTTGTGGGAAGCAAATGCACAGTGGGCAGCGCTTTGGCCAACATAGGTACACCACCGGCACACAGTGCCCCCTTACTTGGCATCCAAAGTGACAGGATTTGTCTTTCCCCAGAGCTCTCCAGCCCTGGGGGAAGTGGCCCTGCCTTCGGCGCGCCGCCAGGGGGCAGCACTGCTGCTCTCTCACTGGCTACATCTGTGAGGACCCAGAGAGCAGCTCCTTTCTGCTGCTCTCCTCTCAGACTTCTGCCAGAAGCCTTGGCTCCTCCTGGATCCTCCCTTGATTCCCACTCTGCACCTTTGGGGACGCCCAGCCCATTAACTCTCTCCCATCCTTCCTTGCTGCCTCTTCTCCAGATGCCTGAGCTGGGCTTCAAGTAGTTGTAATGTTATGCTTAGGTGAGATGTGTTCAGCTTGTTTACTGTCTGTATACAAGAAAAGAGTGCAGCCCAAGACATCCACCCTTTTGTTCCTCTATGGAAAGCCTGTTACGTGTCATAGTCTTCTCTCTGTGCAGTGCTTTCCTCTGCTGCTGATGCTTTTACATGAAATAGGACTCGGTGTGTCACCGCTACAGGAAATTATCTCTGAAAAAATAATATGCCCAGAACTCAGAAACAGTGTCAGCTTGCATCTGGCATCATGGAAGCATCATGGGTGTGTTTCCATTCATTCGCTCCTGAGTGTCACATGTTAAACTCAGTGCATAGCATAAACAGCAGCAGGTACAAACTGAGACAAAGCACACCCTTTGCTGTGAAGCACATTCCGACTCCTGGCTGCCCCTGTGCCACAGAGTAGAACTGCCCCGCAGGGGCTCCCTAGCTGTCATCTTTACAGAGGCACATGGCCACACCTCCCTTTTGGGAAGCCACTGGGTAGGTTTGAACTTCAGGGTTGTAGTAGTTGATATTGTAGAGCCCTGGAGTCAGTTCGGATTCATAGGGGCCTGTGCACTAGAGAGAGAAACAAAGCCGAGTCCTGCGCCATCCTCGCACTTGTTACTGTATTTGAGCCGATTCTCGCAGCCACGGTGTCAATCCACCTAAGTAAGGGTCTTCCTCTTGTTTGCTAACCCTCTGCCAAAAATGATGCCCTTCTTGCAGGACTGGTTCCACCATAGTAATATGTCCAAAGTACCTGAGACAACGTCTCCGCATCCTCTTTCAGATCTCCTGCCTTTAGTTTGTCAGCTCACTTCGATGGAGTCGATGCTGAGCCATAGCGACTCTATGAGATCAGAGCAGAACTATCTCTGTGGGTTTCCCAAAGGCTAACTCTATGGGAGTAGAACGCCTCATCCTTTTCTTCTGAGGACTGACTGGTGGTTCCCCACTGCTGACATTACAGTTGACACCCAAGGCATAAGCTACTATGCCACCAGAAGTCCCTTGCCCCTGTGCAATAACCAACACCACCTACACACAAAACCCACCCCTTCTCTGTCAGTTTGATGTATGGTGATGGCTTGAGTTGCTATGAAATTGGAAGCTACTAGGGGGAACCCGACAAAAACTACAATTTTTTCAAAACTATGCATTTAAATTTTTTATCCCCTTCATAGTACTCTCCATTACACTTCACACATTTGTCTAATCTGTGATTACATTCTTGGAAACATTTTTCAAACTCAGCAGTTTGGGTGACACCCTTGTTTTTTTCCCCCCCTCTTCTGTGTTGTCAAACCACTGTCCTTCATTCATGGAAACAGAAAGAAGTCACATGGAGTGAGTTCAGGTGATTAAGATATGAGGGACAAGAGAGGCATGCTTTTTTGGGGGATGTTTTCATACTGTTATTTCTTTTCTCTTTTTTTATAATCATTTTTTGGGGCCTCATACAACTCTTATCACAATTGATACATACATCATATTTGTACATTCATTGCCCTCATCATTCTGAAAACATTTGCTCTCCACTTAATCCGCTGGCATCAGCTGATAATTATTCCCCATCCCTCATGAACCCTGAATAATTTCTAAATTATTTTGTCATATCTTACACTATACAATATCTCCCTTCAGCCACTTTTCTGTTGTCTGTCCCCCAGGGAGATGGTTATATGTAGATCCTTGTCATCGGTTTCCCCTTTCCATTCCTCCCTCCCTCTACCCTCCTCGTATCGCCACTCTCACCACTGGTCCTGAAGGGATCATCCGCCCTGGATTCCCTGTGTTTCCAGTTCCTATCTGTACCAGTGTACATCCTCAGGTCTAGCTAGATTTGTAAGGTAGAATGGGGATCATTTTAGTTGTGGGGGAAGAAGCATTTAGGAGCTAGAGGAAAGTTGTATGTTTCATTGTTGCTACAGTGCACCCTGACTGGCTCCTCTCCTCCCTGCTACCCTTCTGTAAGGGGATGTCCAATAATCTACAAATGAGCTTTGGGTTTTCACTCCACACTCCCCCGTATTCACAAAGATATGATTTTTTTGTTCCGATGATGTCTGATACCTGATTCTTCCGACACCTCGTGATCACACATGCTGGTGTGCTTCTTTCATGTGGGCTTTGTTGCTTCTCAGCTACATGACCACTTGTTTAACTTCAAGCTTTTAAGACCCCAGAATGTATAACTTTTGATAGCCGACCACCATCAACTTCAGTCACCACATTTGCTTATGCACCCATTTGCCTCCAGCAATTGTGTTGGGGAGGTGAGCATCACGGAATGCCACTTTAATACAACAAAGTATTTTTGCATTGAGGGAGTACTTGAATGGAGGCCCAATGTACATCTGTTACCTTAATACTAAACCTATAAATATATGCATATAGATCTATTTCCCCATCGTTATACATAAATATATTTACATATGCACATGCCTTTATTTAGACCTCTATAAATGCCCTTTGCTTCCTACCTCTTTCCTTGATTTCCTTTTACTTTCCGATTGTCCCACTCTCATGTTCAGCCTTCATTTGTGTTTCAGTAATTCCTCTCGGTTACATTACTCTTGGTTACACTCTACCAAGCCTCCTACACCCTCTTCACCATCTATTTGGATCACTTGGTGTTCCCTTGTCCCTGGGTTTGTTAACAGCACTTCCTTTTTCCCTACATCCCCCTTTCCCATCTCCCCCCCCCCACCAGCTGTCAGTCCCATTGTTTTCTCCTCCAGATTGTTCATCCAGCCTATCTCATTTAGACAGACCTGTGGAAATCATAGCATGCACAAAAACGAGACAGAGCAAACCCAAGCAACAAAATGAAACAAAAGAACAACACCACCACCAACAAGCCAATGACAAAAAGCAAAACAAAACACAAGAAAGAAAAGCTTTTAGTTAGTTCAAGGACTGTTTGTTGGCCTTTAGGAGTGTTTTCTCATAGAGTATGATGGGTCAGCTAGCCCTGGCCCCAAAGTCTATTTTTGGTATTCCCTGGGGACTTCGTTGCTCTGTTCCCCTTCCTGTTCTGTTGTACACCCTTAGTATTTTGCCTCGGTGTGCTGGGATCAGATCGGGCGATAGAGGCATGCTGTTTTTTTGTGTGTGAGCAGGTGCACTGTCATGGTGGCAAAACCAGTCCCCTGTCTACCACTAATCAGTCCTTTTTATTTTAAATAAATCATTTTATTGGGGGATCTTACAGCTCTTGTAACAATTCATACACCAATTTGTATGAAGCACATTTGTACATACATTGCTATCATCATTTCCAAACATGTTCTTTCTCCTTGAGCTCCTTTTTTCCCCTCCTCCCACCCACGTGAACCACTGATACTTTATACATACTTTTGATTTTTATATTTTACGCCTCTGCTGTATCCCTTCACCCAAACTTCTGCTGTTTGTTCCCCTGGGTGGTGGAGTGGGGCTGTATGTCCATCATTGAGATTGGTTTCCCCTTTCTTCTGCTTCTCCCCCCTACCTTCCCTCGTGGTGTTGCTACTCTCAGTATTGGTCCTGAGGGGTTTATCTGTCCTGGATTCTGTGTGTCGGAACTTCTAGTCAATAGCAGTGTGCAAGCTCTGGTCTAGCCAGACAACTCAGACCTTCTTACACAATATCTTCAGAACCTCTATATAGGAAGCTTGATTAACAGTCTGACCTAGTGCAATGACTAAACTCCAAATGCACTATCACCCTCACATCAACAAAACCAAACAAATGAGCATCTTCTTGAAGTTTGAGTTCACTTGACGAGGTGTATTTGAGTGAGGTGATGATGGCGTCTTACACTGACTTGATTTATGTTTGCATTCTGGCTTGTGAGAAGAGCACAAGGTCTTGTCACCAGCAATGACCTTGGGAAAAAAGTGTGGGTGCACTAGCTCAGAGCAAGTTGCCAGATGCCTGCCCAAACAGGAGAATGTATATTTTGAAATGTGTACCCAGTGGAGCTTTGTACCGCTTGGTTTTTTGGCGGGGGTGGGGTGGGGGTGGGGGGAAGGCCGGCTACTCCTTTGTAGGTTAGATAATCTGAGATGTGCTATTTGAAATTTCCTGGGGCCAGTTTTAGACAAAACTAGAAAAGTTAATTTTGCTGTATGGAAAAATCTGACAGTCTGGAAGTATCTAATTTTCCTCACATGCCATCATTCCCCTAGTAGCATTATTCCTAGTTAAAGCTCTCCTCTGTTCCTCCTTAGGGTTTCCCCCACTACCTGATGTTCCTTTTCTCCTACTCATCATCAAGGGACTTGTGTCCAAAGTGAGGACAGCAAATAAGAGACCCTCCTGACTCTCTGTTAAGAAGGGTGCTCTGGTGCATGCGTGTGTTTATGTGTGCACATACAATCGCATTTGAATTTTGTTGGAAGAGGCTTCATAGAGACCGAGAGTGACATGGTTAGAGCTGCTGCACATGTAGAGCACTGTACTCTATGGTGTTCTAATTCAAATGCATGTAAGGTCCAAGAGAGGTAATAGAAGCAAGTGACCAGGGTCAGGGAAGGCAGTAGGAGGAACTGAGGGAGCCTGAATGCCTCACACCCTGCCAGTTTCACTGATTCTTGGATGGGAGAGTACCAACCTAGTGCTGTGAAATCTTCGCAGTTTTCAGAGGCTTGGGGGATTTTAATTTTGTATGTAAAAAATAGACATCTAAATGCTTGTAATTTATTGATTTCGATAAACACACTGAATGCCAGTACTCAAGTCAAACAAACCAAACTGACAGCCATCGAGTCTTTGCCAACTCATAGTGACCCTATTAGACAGGGTAGAACTGCCCCTCAGTTCAGCTCCCAGCCCTGGAGGCCCACCAGTTCCTCGTTATTATCATGAGGAATACTATTTTCACAAGAGCGTTACATACCCCTAGAGACTAAACCATAAAGCCATATAGGCTTTGACCATCAATTCTGATATGCTTTTTCCTCAAACTGATGGGTCATTTGATGGAATCCTTGTATTACTTCCCTAACATAAAAATTAATCAAGCAAAGGAGATTCAGTGCTCAGTACTGCAGCCCCCTATTTAGAGATTAACTCTTAAAAACCACCACCACCACCACCACCACCACCACCACCACAGGCACCTTATCTATGTTGATAAAAACTTGAGTAGGCTGTATAAATATCTCAAGTATTTAGGATAAAATGGATTCTTTTTCTACTGTCACATATTTAGTTTGAGTTATGTGTTTCCATCTGAACACAAATTAAATAGACCTCATTGACATCTTTTCAAAATGCCATAAAAATTAAATGATTACCTTAAAAGATACTCAGTATAATTAGGCATCAGAAAAATGTACATCAACACTAGAGCGAGATAGTGTTTCAACCCATCAAGATGACACTAGCCAAGAATATTAAAAATACCATTGAGTGCTGGAAGAATGAACAGATTTGTGTCAGAAGAACAGTCTGAAAGGTCCTTAGAAGCAAGCACGGGGAGACTTCACATGCTTTGGATATGTTATCAGGAGATGCCAGTCCCTGGAAAAGGCTGAAATGTTAGGTTCAAGTATAACAACAGTTTTGAAGATGGTGTAGGACTGCGCAGTGGTTCATTCTGCCTTGAGTTGGAACTGACTCAATAGCACCTAATGCTAAAAGCTAGATGCTTTTGATCCTAAATGAAAAGTGGATGGTCCAGCCTCCATACCAGCTACGTGGACAACTGCCCCTCCCCCCAGAAGAATTTACCTTAGAAGACGGCACTGAACCTGTAGCTAGGGGAGATGGACATGTCTGATCAGAGCACACAGGGGCAAATGAAGGGGGAGGAAGAGAGTGGAGCACACACTGGTCCACCAGGCTTGGAGGATGATATTGGCACTCTGAACAGCCAATGTACAGAGTGGACCATATGGCTGATCCCACTATGAGACATGCCATCCCTTGCTGGCCCAGGGCCCTATGGGGACAATACCGGAGACTCTGTGTTGGGACTGACCCGGCTGGCCCTCCAACACGGAGGCAAATCACTAAAAGCATGCAGCAGAGCAACCATGGGAGCAGAGCGGGTAGCCCCTGAGGGAGTACAAAGGACAGACTCTGGGGCCAGAGCATGATACGCCATCAGACCTGACTGAAGGACACACCTATAGAAAAAAAAATCAGACCTTGATCTATTTACAGGTTTTTCTTTCTTAAAAAAATTTTTTGGCTTTTAATTAATTTACTCTTTTATTGATCATTGGTTTTCTGTTGTTGTTTTTTGTCATCACTGTGTTCTCACCCATCGCCTATCTTGCTATGGTTTGATTTTTGGTGCATATTATTATCTCAACAGATCTATCTAGATAAGATAGGCTGGAAGAATAGTCTGGAGGAGAAAACAACAGGACCAATGGTTCCCGGGGACATGGGAGAGAGAGAGGAGGGGGTAAGGAGGTGATGCTGACCAATCCAGCGACAGGGGAGCAACAAGTAATCCAAAATCCGTCGCAAGGAGGGTGTGAGAAGCCTGGTAGGTATTCAGCAAGGGTAATGTAACCAAGAGAAATTACTCAAACCCAAGTGAAAGCTGAGCACGATAGTCGGACAAGAGGAAAGTAAAAGTAAATAGAGGAAAGAACTAGGTGACAAAGGGTATTTCTAGAGGTCTACATACTGGCATGTACATATGTAAATATATTTATACAGGAGGGTTCGTAAATAGATCAACGTTCATATATTTATAGACTTAGTATTAAGGCAGTAGATGGACATTGTCAAGTACTTACTCAATGCAAGAACACGTTATATTAAATTGGCATTCCATGATGAACACCTTTCCAACATGATGGTTGAAGAAAAATGTGTGCACTAGCAAATGTGGTGAAGAAAGCTGATGGTGCCTGGCTATTAAAAGTTATAGCATCTGGGATCTTACAGGCTTGAAAATAAAGAAGCGGCCATCTAGCTCAGAAGCAACAAAGCCCACATGGAGGAAGCACACCAGCCTGTGTGACCATGAACTGTTGAAGGGATCAGATATCAAGCATCAAAGAACACAAAAATCATGTCATTGTAAATGAGGGTGAGTGCAGAGTGGAGACTCAAAGCCCATTGGTAGGTAACTGGACACCCCCTTCCTGAAGGGATGTGGGGAGGAGATAAGCCAGTCAGGGTGCAGGGTAGCAACAATGAAACATATGTTTCCTCTAGTTCCTAAATGCTTCCTCCCCCCACTATCATGACCCAATTCTACTTTACAAATCTGGCTAGACAAGGGGATGTACAGAGAGATCGCCTTGGAGATTGGGTGGATGTTCCCACAGTAGCGTGGAGCCCCACAAGTGCTGGTCAGGCGTTTCCCCCAGTCACTTGTAGGACCTCAGGATTTAGGCTGGGGATGCCCCCACTTTTTATAGGGGAGAACAACCTGTGGCCTGGTGTGTGGGAGAGGACCAGCGTGAATTCCCCAGCTGCTTGCCACACCAATAAGTGGGGGGTGGGAGCTCCCTCAGTTGGGCCTTCAGGTTTGCCCTAGGCAGAGGGGAGTGGCCTGGAGACCTCTATTGTCTTGTGATGGGAAAGAGAGTGAAAGGAGAGGAAAAAGAGAGAAAGAGGAAGACACAGACTGGGGCAATAATGCCAACCAGACTGACAACCACTCACCCACACACAACTAAAATGCACAGAGTAAATAGGGGTGACAACAGTAAAAAGAAAGAAAAGAAAACAACTAAAAAGGAGAACCAAATCTGTGGAGGCTGTGGTAGGAAGTAGAGAAGAGCTTGATGGAGCGGAGAAAAGCAGAAAACCTGTAAGAAGAGCCCAATAAAAGGGAAAAGAGAGAAGAGAAAAGGAAGGAGGAGGAGAGAGTATTTTTTAAATGGTTAAAGAAATAACTGACCCTGTGTTATGCTGTGTGTAGCTCTGACTCGTCCTGTGTGCAGTACTGTCTTAGGGGTCAGGCTGCCCACTAGGAGGACAGGGTTGCCCTAGGCTGAGTGTAGGGCTCTGGAAACCAGCAGTGGTATGTGCAAGCAATGAGAGGGAGCAGAGAGAATCGTACAAGCTAAGAGAGAGGTGAAGAAAGCAAAGACAGAAAGAGGAAAGAAAGAAAAAGAGAATAAAGAGAAAGAAGGAAATAAATCCAACTGAGTTCACTAAGGTTGGCTGTGATGGTAAAGAGCAAGGAGAGAGAGAAGGAGGAAATAAAGTATAAAGTAGTAGCTGATCCCTGATTGCTTGGATGAGGGGCCAGAGGGGTTTAGACACTGCTCCAACATGGCAGGTCAGTGTGCCCTTTTAATGCCGGGACCCAGTGGTGCTGGGCAGAATTGCCCTAGTTGACGAGATCACCTTAGAGGCATGACGGAGGTTTCTTCAACGGTGCAGCGCACTGTAGGTGTTTGTCCCAGGTGCCTTGTGTGGTGTACAGCACTCCCACAGAGGGCAGGCTGGAGTGCCTCCTGCTATTTGGGTTGATTTGCCCTAAGCGGAGGGAAGTGACCTGGAAGCCTTTAGTGGCATATGAGAGGAGAGAGTGGGAGAGAAGAGGAAAAAGAGGGGAAAAGGGGGAAAAAAGAGGGATAAAGAAGAAAGCGAGTAAATAAAAGCCCAACACCAACCTGAGCACGTTGAAACTGAGTGCGGTGGAAAAGTTAGAAGGGCTAGTGAATAAAGTGAGAATAAGTAGAGCAGTGGGTAAGGAGGTAATGATACTTGATCACCTGTCCTTGAGGCCAGAGGAATTCCAACTCTTCCTCAAGGTCACGGGGTCATGGACTTGTAAGGTCTCTCTCTCTGGCCTAAATTCCAACCCCAGTCCTTGGCTCCCCGCGAGAAAAATTTCATGCGGAAGCCGGGTTCGTGATCCAAGTGAATTTAATGAGAGTTAAAAGAAGCTTCAGGTTTTACAAGGCACCCATAGGATTCCTTTGACCATGGGGCCTGGCAGAGACTGCCTCAGGTCATGCAAGGATCTCTCTCCTCCCAGGAAGACGACCAGACCACCCCTCTCCCTTCTGGTCCCTGCCTTTTCAAGGGTTCCCGGGGAGGCTGGTGAAGGACCCCAGGTCAATCCCATTGGCTGAACTGCAATCATCTGGCCCAGGTGGGCTGCTCCAGGTGCAACCTCCATCGGAGCCCACGGGCAGGAAAATCCAGCTTTCCTATGCTGGCTCTCCTGGGCATGCGTTAATGGACTTTCCCATCCCTGATGTAGGGTTCCACAGATGCTGTGTGAGATTACTTCAAAAGCAAGATCGCGCCCGTGGCCAGGGGTCACTTGGGTGCTGGAGTACCTGCCTTGTGCTGCATGTAGCACTGCAGCAGGGGCTGTGAGGGGGCACTGGGGGGCTCCCTCAGCCCCGTCTAGGGCTCCAAGACCGGCAGGGCCTCCCCAGCTATGTGTAGAATCACTGAGAGGGAAGCTTGTTGTCCTATCTAGACTGCTGATGCTTCCTAGATCAGAGGATTTTCTTTTTTATCCCTCTGGCCAGCTAGAATGAAATTGTCTCCCACAGTCTCTGGGCTACAGCTCAGTGCTGTTTAAGGCTGACACTGCTACAGCGGGTCTTTGTTATGGTAAAAGCTGCCAGGCCCTGTGGCTGAGTTCTGGCATTCCTTAGCTAGGTTGCTTCTTATGCTGATTTATGTTAAGGGACTCCCCTATGTGGTGCTTGGAGCTGAGCAACCAGACTTGGGTTTGAGTTTTAAACCAATCATTTATGTTTCACCCTTAAAAAAAATTCTACTTGTGATGTGCTCAGATTTGGTGGCTGTCAAGCTGACCCCCAGAGGGGGAGATCCAGCTTATCAGGGGGGTTGTTTACTAGTCGGCCAATTGGAACTAAATTTGCTCCCTGGACTCCCGACTTTCTGCCTTTTTCTCCCACACCATGATCTTCTTAAGGTAATAATATATTTTTTCTTCTACTCTAAATTATAGCTACCCACCACCAACCCCTGACCGTGAGCTCAAGGCATCCAACCGCATGGAGAGCTCAGTGTGGGGTTCCCCTCGTGTCTGAGATTCTGCCCCCTCTCAGGGCGTCCACCTGCAGGGATCCCTGCTCCAGGCAAGGGCATATCTGGCGCCTGCCACTTCGTCAAAATTATAGTGCTTTAAAGCATGCTTGGTTTGCTTTGTGAGTGGAAATCCCACAAAAGAAGGGGTTCAGGAGAAACCCTGTTACCCTAGTTCTAATTTCAGAACTCCACCTTCCCGTTTCCTTCACCTAATTTCCTATTTTTCTGGTCTGGCAGCAGGAGCTCCAGATAGATGGGTCCTATCTGGTCGCCATTTTCTCTGAATCCCTCCATCTATTTTTTTTACACTCTTAAAAAGTACAAAACATTTACTCTACAAGCGCAAACAGATTTTCAAAAGCAGGGAAAAACCTGAACGTTCAGTACATGGTTCAATCGTCTTTTCATCTCTGCGCCCTAACTATGCTGAGCTCCATGGAACTGCATGGAGGGGAGCTATTCTGGCGTCATCGAGCCAAGTGAGTGTTTTGAATTACCTCAAGTGAATATTTGACTGGAAAGCATAGGGTGTAAAAAAACCCTGAAATCAGATGGTGCACATCTATCACAAAGAACAGGGCCTTGTACTTAAACCTTTTTTCTGAAAATAAGCAGCCATCTAAGTGAGATGTCAACTAAGTCCGCCCAGAACAAGCAGCACAGCCAGTGTGATGCCAGGGTGATAAATAATAGAATCTCAATCTGCAGGTATGAACAAGAATCAGAGCTTAAGTTCGGAACACCCAGTTTGCAAAAGGACTCAAATGCACATGCGGGGTGAATTCCCTCTGACCACAGTCCATGGACATGAACAGATACAGTTAAGTTCAAATGTAACACCTCATCATTTGATCTCTTCAGACTAATTTTAATTTGGTTCCAGTTTTTAGTATTTTTCACTTTCTGTTCGATTGAGGTTTTTCTCTCTTTTGTCATTGTTAGTTTTTCTTTTCTACTTGTTTCTTGATTTTGTTTTGTATTTTTTTTTAATACATATGAAATCCAGGAGAGGTAAATCCAGAGAGACACTAACAGAATTAACAATCACCTAGGGACAGGCAGGGAAGATTTGGGGGAGTGAGGGGGGGGGGGCTAACAAAAATGAATATAAAAGAAGGAAATGATGTAAACCTGATTGTGGTGACGATTACACAAATCTTAATATGACTGAAGTATTGAATGATATATGTGAATTATATGAGAATTAAAATAAAACAAAAGCTGAGGTCAGAGATAGGGCAGCAATTTAGCCCTGAATCTCTTGGTGAAGATTAAATGTCATTTTGTGCCAAGAGCCCATTTTTCCACTCATGAAGTTTGGGGAACCGGCCATGCTCCTTCATCACTTTTCTTACCTCAATAAATGGGTGCAGTTCACTCTTCTCCCTTTTCTTCTCTGTCACATACTTTGCAGCAGTCAGGGGAACAGAACTTACAGTCCTGAAAGGGATCCATGAGTGTTAGTCCAGGTAGACTAGAGAAACAAATCCACACTCATATGTGTATAGGAAAGACCTTTATATACAAGAACAGTTGTATATTGAGAAAGCATTCCAGCCCAACCAAGATCAAGTCCATAAGTCCAATATTAGCCCATGTCTGATATCAATCTATAATGTTCTCTTCAGACTCATGAAACACCTTCAATGACCCCAAATGCAGGAAGATCACAGGTCAGTAGTTGCAAAGTCTTCTGCATCCAGTGGTGGTAGAAGCATCTCAGCTTTGGCAGGGTCTCCATGTGGCTCCTCCAGTTCCCAGGGCATGGGTTCTATCAGTGTGGTGCCATGTGTCTTGTTAGTAGGACATCTCTCAGGGAATGAGCAGAAAGATAGTCTGCTGCCTCCAAGGAGGAAATACCAGATTTCCCAGAACCCTGACGGGAAGGCCAGGCCCACAAAGAGGCCTCATTGGCCATAACCCAATAGAGAGACTAGAGTCTACCCCTTCACTCTTAATCCTCTCAAGTCCCAAATTGACACCAGATTGTATAACTACAACAGACCACCCCTTGTCCATTTGACATTTTCACAAAATTCTTTAGCCGTATATAATTTCAAAACAATAATAGAATCATATCAGTATCTAACAGTATAATATGAAAATGCATACATTTCACTCCGTGCCACCCTCCTTTAAACATAATATTCTGTAAGTGATGAAACAAAAATATCCTATGCTTAACAATTGCAGTTAAGGTACACCCACATATTAATCCTATAATTCTATGAATATATTCCAGTATCTATGAAATCTTGTAAGCTAGCCACTTCACGCCTTTATCTGGCCCATTTTGGCTATCCAGTTTCTCTACTGCCTACTTCCATCAACCCAGTGCTCTGAGGAGACCATCATATTCTTCAATATAAAGAGTCTTCATGCCAGTTGGAACCTTGTGAAGTCCACATCCACAAGAAAGTCAAAGCAGGACAGATCGTCTATACAGTCTGCAGCAGTATATACCAGTGCACAGGCTCAACATTCTTCTCTTCATCTGGTCGGGTTCGGGTCAAGTCAATGTGGGCTCCCTCTCTTGGCCTCACCTCAGTGTCCATTGGTCGCATTGCCTTTAGGCCTTGGCCCCATCACCAATTCTCCACAACTCTAGTCCCCTCAGAGTAGGTCATGGACTTCAAACCAGTCAACCTGCTCTCATCTTCTTCTCTACTGCCTGTAAACCAGGTCCACGAGTGTCAGTGGTCAGAATGAACCCACTGCTCTATTGCTGCTATTCTGCCACTTTCACTCAACAAGCAGATCCAGGTGGTCACCTAGCAATCATTTCAGGCTTCTACAGGCTCCCTTGAATGTTCAGTACTAGAAAGGAGTTTCTTCAGGCTTTGAGATTTTTTCCAGTTTCTGACAAAAACCACTATTCAAAATTCAAATATTACAAAAGTTCCCTTTTAATGCACATGAAGCTCTTCCTCACAGTGGGAGCAGTGCACAGAAACGGACCTTGATGCTGGGTTGCTCTGTGCGTGCTTTGGTCAGTTGGGAGCTGCTGATTCACAGATTCACTTCACGTGGATGAAGATGCTTGTTTGCTTCCCCGTGAGTTTATCGCGCTTCAACAGAGAAGAACCCTGTTCTTGGGTTTTGCCTCTGCCTTGCTCCTAGCACCGCTGGAATAGAAAGATTACAAATGATTTTTTTGTTGTTGTTTTAAAAAACAGAAAAGAAATGCCGTGTACCTGTTAGGTAAGTAGAGGCAGAACTGAGGGTGGTCGCTGTGCATGCCAAACCTCCTCCCCATCACAGACAGTTGAAAGCTGCTTCAGGCTGGAAAGATGCACACATTTAGGTCCTTGTGACAGGAAGCAGGTCAACCTGGGCGGGCCCCCATCTAGACCAGGTGGGCTTAATTCAGTCAATGGGGTCAAACAGTACCGTCAGCCATGCCTACCAACAGGGTATGGGTGGGGGCCTCAAACCAGCTGTCATGCAACCCAGCGTGCGTGGGCTGTCCAGTCCGCCCCCACCCCCCACGAGCATATTTGCCTCTTCTATCCTTTATAAAGTCACTTGGATCACAAACTAGGTTTCTGCGTCAATTGGTTCTTGTGTGAAGCCAAGGACAGAGGTACATTTCTCCCAGAGAGAGCCCTCACATAACCAAATCAGATTATAGCCTTCAGTGTTAGTGTTCCAACGAATTTTGGGGGAATATCTCAAGTGTTAGTGGTAAGGACACAACTCAATCCATATTATCTCTTTATTTTGCTCAGCCAGATGCTTGCCCTTTGAGCCTGAATTGTTGCAAGGCTTATTACCCCATCAAGTGTTCCCAGAGCAAACCCTAAATGGGCAGTAGTCACACACAAGGAAGATTTGCAGGGGACACTGTTAAGAATGATTAATGCTTAAGTGTTCCTTGTCTCCCCAAATGTACCATTTGGCAGAAAATTTGTTAGATCTCTCTCCTGGGAGAGATATACCTCAGCTCTTGAATAACTCTCCTGGTCATAGAAGTCAAATTCCAAGCTTTTCATCCAACATTCATAAAGCTAAATAAATGTTACATAAACCTAAGTTCTCTATCTTGGATAAGACAAAGTAAAACCATGACTTGAGAAGGTTTTCATTGAGGACAGAGACAACTTCAGATATTCTAAGCCTATGAAATTGGTCATGATTCAGGCAACTTGCCAAGGAAGCAGGTAATACCTAGGTGGGAGGTGGAATGAATAAGAACTTGCACTAAGATTCCATTCCATCAGGCGCAGCTGGTGACTTTGGAGGCCCAGAGCAGGCAGTGGGAGAGAGAAGACCAGAGCAGGGGAGGGATGTGATGAGCTGGAGGGTAGAGGGAGGGATTATGTGTTGTCCTGCTGTCACCTCCCACCCCACTGTGACCCTTTAGTGATGTGGGCCCAGGTTTGTGATGCAAGTGGGTTTGAAGCCAGAGGGGACTCAGAGTGCTCAGTTGCCTGAGTGCAACCGCTGTATCCAGAAGATGGAGGAGATTCTCTTTCTGCTGGAACAGAAAAGTGCTTCCTGGCTGACCTACCAATACCCCACCTGGTTCACTGTTTTGACCTTGGGCATCCTGTATGGAGTGGGTTGCTTCTTCCTGGTCCTCCCCTTCCTTCCAAATACTCCACCTGTGCGACCACCCAGGAAAAGGATAAAGGTAAGAAATTCTCAACCCAGCCATAGGAGAGATTGATTTTTCCTTGTTTTATAAATTTTTCCTTTCGTAATTAATTTCCTGATAGGGGAAATCTCAAGAAAGAAGAGACCATCAGCCCTGGCTTTGGAATGTTGATGAGGGCTGGTGCGTCCTTACTCACTGTTAGGACTTTGTTCACTGCATTGGTATCATTTTATCCTTGCCGGCTTATGTTGATTTTCATTATTTCTGTTGGCTTTCCCTGTTTGTGAAGCACAGGAGGCGTGGATGCATCATGATCATGGACACAAGGGTTGACAGAGTTGCAGGTGGAGAGATCTCATGGTAGAGGGAGGGATTGTGAGATCAGCAGTGTGGAGAACTCCCCCATCGGGATGCTAGAGAGTGAAGGGGGATTGATTTCAAGACGAAAAAATGAAGGAGGCCAGAGGGGACAGAGAGCTTTAGACCTGACTGTGATTACACAACTCCTTTTGAAGGCAATTTAACCATGGGGGGGGGGGTGTTGTTCTAAAATGGATATGGTAATCATTGATTGTACCATTGCCCTTGATCTGATTGAACGACTGAACTATTGACTCGTATGATATGTAAATCATTTGCCAGTAAGATGAGCATTCAAAAATATTTCTCTTTGAAGATCTCAGACCTCCCATCTCTAGTTGTTATAGAGGGCAATAGGTAAAAATCCCCAATATAGTGACGCAGTGGCTAAGGACTAGATGACTAGACGTTTCAAAGGGCAGCTCTCATCACTGGGTCCTCAGTCTCTTTCCTTGAGCTCCAGTCTCTGGGCCAAGGCTCCTTTTCTGTCTGGGCTAATTGAGAAAGCATGGCTGACCCCGGGGAGGAAGTGGTCAAGGGCTGGCCCAGAGCTTCAGCCTCCATAATCAAAATCTTTCCCACCAGAACACTGAGTGCTGAGAGTGTGTGCTCTCCGTGAGCAGAGGAAGGCTGACGGAAGAAATGCACTCTAGGTCTCACACAGAAGCTGGTTTCTGGGCTTTAGTCATTCCATGGAGATTGTCATTCTTCTAATCACCAGTAAATGCCTGCAGTTTGTCACAAAGAACAGACGCAGGATTGGATTCCAGCCTGACTTCCTCTCTTGTGCCCCAGCCTCAGGTGGAGACAAGGAGAAGCAGCAGGTCAAGGGACAAAGGTGACGCTCTGAAAGGTAAGGTTCTGCCCATTCAACCAACCTCTGTAAGCTCTCCTGTCCCCTCCTCTGCAGGATGCCAGTGGCAACAGCCCGTCTCTCTCAGGTAATAATCCTGAACAAAAGGATACTGGGGATGGAAACAGAACCCAGATATTTCCCAGATGTACAGGAGGGGCCTAGGATGGGATGAAGGCTGGCCAAGGTAGGACCCAGTAGGGAGCAGTGGGGGTGTCAGGAGCAGATTCTGGTGGATTTGGAGGTGGAACATTGAGGGGTAACAGCGATAAGCTGTGTAACTTTGCCAAGGTTCAGATTGCTCACTGAGACCCCACAGACAATATTGGAAACCGATGCTCCTTGAAATGCCAAAGCACCTCCTGCCCGTGGGAGTAAGCTATCGTTTGACCTTGAGCTCTGGAGAGTCCAACGTCCTAAGTGCACAGCCCGTGTGACATTCCTTTCGGTCCTCTGGGAGGGCTGCACCATAACGGTTCTCTTGATTTCCAGTTTTCCGAAGTTTCCTGCAAGAACTACATGGCGCTCAGAACCTGCGTTTGCGTCTTAGGCAGAAGTAAATAAACTTCCTGCTTCACCGCGGGGTGCATCTTCCAACCAGGGTGCCTGTGTGGCCTCGGGCTGCAGAGCAGCTGGGATGCGCTGGTTTGGGGTACACTTTCAGGGATGGGCAGAGAATGACAGGAGTCCCGGGCAGTGGGGTGGGGCAGGAAGAGCAGGCCATCAAGGCTTGGGGAGGGGCTGAGCTTGCACCGACCCTTGCTAGCCTGCTAGGTCTCTTGCCCCTTCAGTCCTGGCTGTAATCTGGTCCTTCTGTCTCCTGCAGCCACTTGGGAAACCCACTTGACACTGGCAGCTTTGGTCAACAGAAAGCTCAAGCCCTCTCTGGTAGCTGGCGAAATAGAGGTACGGCTGAAGTCCATGTCGGTACGCGCGCCCCACACGGTTCTGCGGCTCATCCATTCTGGACACCTAGGTCTCAGAACTCCACCCTTCCACGGGCCCAGATGTGCATCTCAACTTCTCATGTCTTACCCGCCTTGAGTCAATCACCAGACTGCGCACATTCCCGTGAACCTGACAGTCTTTCACCCACACCACTGGCTCTTCCCTCACCCAGTGCCAAACCCCCGGATTCAAAGGCCTACCTGCAGCCTCCAAGCACTCTCTGGGACTCACCAGCCCCGCACCCCACAGGGACTCATTCTCAGAATGACTTGTTGGCAAGGCCCAGGCAGAGCCCATCTCCACACAACCGCTGCTCCACACCTGCCATGGCAGCCATCACAAGTCAGCATCCCACAGGCCTCCCTACTGCCTCCCCACCCCAGTGTTGGGCAGCTGCCAAGAACTTACAGCTTCCCTCCTTGGAATACTTTGGGTCTCTGAAAGAGCACTCTACCTGGCACCCCCAAGAAGACACCTTTCGGGAAGGACCCACAAAGAGGCAGGGGGAAGTAGGGAGGCCCACCTTGCTCAACCCCAATGTCCACAAGCTGCTGGAAATAGAAATCACAAAGGCAGAGAAATGGAATATTTGGGAAGAAAAAGGAAAGGGTGTATCAGAATACCATCTGCAGGCCTTAAATATGTTGAAGGCACTCGATGGGGAGCAGATCACTGCACCTCCCCAGCCCTTCTGGAATGCCAGCATCAAAGCAGAGCAGATACCCAGCCCTCAGAAGCATTTTCCACAAAAATTCAGTGAGTTTTTCTGGGGTCTACCTTTTCTGCACAGCGAGTCTCTGGCAGCTGCTCTCAGGGTCTCTGGATCCACCCTAGAGTTTCCCACTGTCTTATTTAATGAAATTCCTAATACCTTACCAGCTCAAATGCAAGCTAAAGAGTACCCACTCTTGTTGCAACGTCACTCCTTGCCCTACACTGAAGGCCGATTCCAACTTTTACTTCCAACTGCATGCCAAGCCCAGGCCCCACCGCCGGCTACAGTCCTGACTCCGCCTGGTCCACAGCCCCGTGGCCCACTCGCAGTACCTTTTCCTCCTCCTCACAAGAGTCCCTGTGATGAATCCTGTCTTACCGTCCACACTAAGTCCCAATCACGCATTCCAAATTAACTTCAACAGCTGGAAAGCCGTTTTTTAAAGAAACAACAGGAAAGTGAGAGTTCTTTACCCTTTATGATGCCACGACCCCAGGAAGCTTTTTGTCTTCGCAACCCCACTCATCCCCAGGACAATCAGAAGGTCCAGACCCCAAAGACAGACCCCAAGCTTCCTGGCTGCTTGAAGCAATCGGAGCTCCACCGCCAAGAGAACTTCCCTCAATTGCAGGGGCCCCTCGGCAATGGGACTCTTGAGTCTCTGACACTAAAGCAGCCTCAGGAAAAATGGCCAGGGACTTGTCTGGATATGAAGCAGCCCGAATGCTCCTGCTCCACACCTGGAGACAAGCAGGGGAAGAATGTAATGAAGACGGTGTCCCCAGGAAGATGCACACACCCTGGACCGTCGCTTGCGTGCTGCAGAGCCAGTGTCCAGCTGAGGAACAACTCGGTCAATGGACAAGGGAATTACTTGAGGAAAATATCCAAATGTAATCTATCTATCAATGGATCAGGAAACTACTGCCCAAAAGGAACTCCGGGAGCCGACTCAAAGGAGTTAAGTGATTTGAGGATACACAAGGGGATTAACGCAGGAATTTACACCCTAAGGGTTCCAAACAAAATCCTACTGGAAAACACCCTGAATGTCCACATGTGCAGGAAGGTGGAGCAGATTAGAAAGGATCAGATCCCTGGCATTGTTTGCCGTTCATGTCTTGCGACCACGCATGCTCTGTCTATTTCCCTGACCCACCCACATGTTGTCAATGTGGCCTCCTGGGGAGAGCTGGAAGATCTCCTGAACACAACGCAGAGCCTTTCCTTTCTCAGCCCGGGCACTCAACAGGTGCTGGACTCGCATATCGTAAGGCTCCAAATGAGGCAGAGGTGGTGCATGCCCCTCAAAGTCCTTGAGCCCACAAACCTCTGTAGGACAAGAAAAGACAACGCAATGTCCTTTCCACAGTCCACCTGCTTAGCCACCCCTAAGTCTTCAACTAACCCAGTAACTGAGGCTGTCAAGGTCCTGGGAGAACCCTGTCAGGCAGACTGGGGAGAGAGAGTGACCCCAAAGAAATCAAGCCCTACCCTGGAGAGTCCTTTTGCTGATTGCTCCCCTACAGAGGAGCCTGTTCAGGGAACCCCAGCCTACCCCCCACTTGATAATGACAGTGGATGCTCATTGGCCCTCAGGCAGCCGTTTCCAGCCTTCATGCCCAGTATCCTTGGCAGAACCTTCCAGAATGAAAGTGTCCAGAGAGAGAGCCTAGAGCAAACCTCAAATCCAGTACTGACCAGCAAGGGGTCAAGGAAAGAGGGTGCTAGTTGTGCCCCAGGAGGCCCCAGATTGGAAGTGAACTCTGAATGTCCATCTTCAAGAGCCAAAGAGACAGGGTTGGTGGTGGTCAAGAAGTCCTCTTCAATAGAGCTAGACGATAGAGACACTTTCAAAACCAGTGTGCTGGCAAAATCTCAAACCAATCATGTGGACCGGGGGTGCTTCGAGGCTCTAGGATGTAGTAAAAGTTTCCTGCTACCTGGAAAGTGTGCTCCAGTTCCTGAAAAGCCAAGCCTTACAGCACGAGTGTGCAGTGAGATTAAGCTCCAGGTGGAGGTAGAGGCAGAGGGTGGTTCTCCATGCTGTCCTGTTGACGGGCTCCTTCAGGACTGCACCACTGATGTGCTCACTGCCACCAATGTTTTGCCTTCTCAGGTGGTCCATTGCCGCCCCCAGCATTTGTTCACTGGGGATAAGCCAATATGTCAAGGGCCAAGTGGCTTCGTGGTGGCTAGAGCAAGTTACATGGGGCAGCAGAAGCTCAAAAGCCCCAACCTTCAGGACCCCTCGACAAGGAGAAGGAAGGATGCTGTTCCCACTGACAAGAGGGAGACTCATAAATGGCCCAATCCAGAAGAGCATGGAAAAGGATTAGCGGGAAGAGGCATCTCCCAAGTCTGTGGGTTAAGCCAGCCTGTGCAAGACAAGGCATTGGCTGAGTGCCTTGAGATCAAGTCCTCACAGCTCCCACCAGAGAAGGGACAGCTTCCTGCTGAGGGCCACTGCAAAAAATGGAGGAAGCACTTTGTCCAGTGGATTTGCTCCAGCAAAAAATCTACAGGACACGGTGATCCTTTGCAAAAAGGAAAGCCCGTATTACCCTGTGGTCACAGCCTTGGGCCCCTTCAAAGACAACCAGTGTCTCCTAACAAGGTCACGGAGGCTCAGGTGCTCACGACAGATGTTGGCCAAGTCCTAGAGGGGACACCAGGCTGTCATCAGGAGTATCTTGCGTCAACGTTATGTCCACGAAAAGAAACGCAGGCCTCAGTTAATGGATGTTCCTCCAGCTGCAGGGCTCCTCTCTTTGTAGAACACAGGAGAGTGGCAAGTGTGAGACCCTGCCTCCACCAGGCGATACCTGACTGCCAGAGCCTTCCCACCATGAGCACCTGTATCAGGGATGTATTCACAAATTTCTGTCCGTTCAGGGGATTCAGTGTCAGAAGCCACACTCAGCCATTGCCCCCCAGGGTGTTTGTGTGCCCAGTCAGCTTGCAGCAGCAGAGGCGGAGGAGGTGGGCTTACTCCAGTTACCCTTACCACTGCCCACGTCACTGTCTTCGAGAATATGTCTTATCTGGCAAATTAGAAGACGCTTCTTCTGCTCTGATTAGTAGGAAAGTATCCATGCCAGCCACTTTAGCCTGTTCTGCACAGGCTAATGGCTTCTCTCAGCCATGATATTCATTGTTCCATAATAGAGATTTTCCCCCTCCTACATTAAAGTGTGACTTCTGTGCTGCATGGCGGGATCTAGAGGGGGTGTCATGTGTGTTAGTCTGTGTAGACTAGAGAAACAAAATTCATACACTCATATTTTATGAGTTTTATATAAAGGTTAAGTGAACATTGAAAAGCATCCCAACCCAGTTCAATCTAAGACCACCAGTCCAATAGTATCCCATGTGTCTGACACCAATCTACAAAGTCCTCCTCACAATCCAAAAACACACGGGGAGACAATGACTGCAGGAGGAAATTGTAGTCCGTGCGCTGGCAGGTTCTCCATGAGGCTGCTGCAGAAACCAGGGCTGCAACAGGGTAGGTCCATGCGGCTTCTCCTCAGGGATCTCCCAGGAAATGAGTCTTTCCAGCTGCTTTAGGGACCTAACAAATGCATATCCACCCTGGTGGCACTATCAGAGAGCAAGAGACCAGAAAGGCTAGGCTCACAGAGCCATTGATCTCCCTGCCCTTCAATTAACCCCACATGAGTTCATTGACGAGGTTGGCATAATATACCTTTAACTATGTTAGATACTGCGTCTCCTTCTCTGAGTGCTAGCTTTGACTTCTCAAAGGGCAGGGCTCTGGAGGAGGTTTTCAGCAGTGTTTCCCACCCACTTCCATCCCAAGTTCTTCATTTTGCACCTCTTATGATTTATGGTAACACCCCTACTGTGAAAACCTCAGAAGGTCCCAACACAGTGAAGAATGTTCCCTGGTGCCATTACTTTGTCTTCAACGTTATGTGGCTGCAGTTGATAGGTTTTGAGAGGCGCAATCCAGCCAAGAAATTCCATCGCAGGCTCCAGAAGAGGTTTAGACCAAAGTAGCGTCTCATGGTACCAAGCAGGCATGAGACATGTGGCGGCCTGTCTAAGTCCCACATGTGCATTTGATGAAGGCTGCCAAGTTTGGCATGGAGGTTCCGCCTCAATACACCTGTCACAAAATGTGAAATGACATATTTTGCTACCTTTGCCTCTCTCCCAGCCTAGGGTAGCCTCCAGGATGGAAGTCCCAGGTCTGACACATGTGGGTGGGAACTGCTAGGGAGGCTGCCAGCGGGGGACTCTGCTCACCCACTGCACCAAGGGAAAATCCGGTTCACAGCTCACATGCCTTCCTCTGTATATAAACCCGGAGAAGGAGCAACAGCTTAGGCTGAGTGGTACAGGATGAGCGTCTGTGTAATAACCACTAATGGTTAGGCACCATGGACACAGGGTAGGGAAGGATACAGTGAAGAAGAATATGAAGCGTTGGACGTAGCAAAGGGGGCCAAAGAGCATGAGGATCCCCAGAAATGATGCAAGACACAAGCGGAGCTAACACAGGCTTACAAAGGGGAATCGGCCAGGTGCTTCACCCCAGCTTTAGCTAGCTGCCCCCACAGCAGAACTTTATCTCCTACAGAGAGCACTGGGTTGTATAGCAAAGGCACAGCTTTCAAGCAGGGAAGGTTACTTTCTCAATACTATCTTTAGTGGGGCGACAAACTGTTATTTTACTTGATTTCCATCTCCTGACTGGGGGAAGGATGAGTTGATAGCCAGGGTGGGGTAGAGTGGGGATGAGTCAATAACAGGGTGCCAGGACTCAGGAAACATGACCCCAGGCTTTTGGGCTTCACACATGCATACACACACGCGTCCGCGCATTAGGAATGTTCTCACGAAACATGACCCCAGGCTGGTGGTCTTCACATGCACACACACGCGTGCGCACACACACACATACATGCTCTAGGAATGTTCTCAGCAAACATGACCCCAGGCTGGTGGTCTTCACATACACACACACACACACACACACACGCACACACACGCACACACACACACACGCTCTAGGAATGTTCTCAGGAAACATGATCCCAGGCTGGTGGTTTTCACACACACACTCACGCGCACACTCTAGGAATGTTCTCAGGAAACATGACCCCAGGCTGGTGATCTTCACACACACGCACACACACACACACACACACACACGCGTGCACGTGCTCTAGGAATGTTCTCCGGAGAGAGTGGCTTCTAAGGATTGAGTGCTGCAAAGAAAGTCACAACTGGGAGCAGCCTTCCCTTCCCCTAGAGACTCCTGGGAAATCAGGATGTGCATGGAGATTAGACATCACCTGTCTTGATAAGGGAAACCAGTTCAATAGTGGTCAGTGTTTCCTCTGTGCTTCTAACACAGGGTTTTATTTCCTGGGCACCAGATTATAGAAGGAGGCAGGAGGGCCCCCCAAAATATGATTAGTTGATCCGCTAGAGTAAATTCTCATGTGCTTAAAAGAACACCCCTGGTGGGCCAGGGTTTACTGTTTACTGAACTAAACAGTAAAGGATGGCGAGGAAGACATCCACTGAGCCTTGACCTCCATGCCTCAGTCAGGACACCAAGTGTGTGTGTGGGGTGGGTGGGGACTGACACCAATGGTGGAGGAGGGAAGTGGACATAGGCCCCAGAGACTGCTGGTACAGCAGCATGATGTTGTTTCTGGAGTCCTGATTGTGCCAAGGCAGCCTCTGGAGTGACTGTGGCAGTAAAAAATCAGATTCTGGATCTGCAGAGCCTGGATCTGGGGCCTCTTGGGTAGCAGGTAGCTTGGGTGTGTTCCTAGAGAGAGTGAAGAGCTGGACACCGGACTACCCGCTGCTGAACCCTACCGTTCGTGCTAGGTAAGTGCACGGAGATGGAGAGAAGACCCTGAAAGAACAGCAAGGGGTGCATGGACCAAGCCCCTTCCCTTTCCCCTGCCACCAGGTCCTCTTATATGGTGCTGTGAGGTCAAACAAAGGGAAGCCCACTCAGACCTGCAGAGACCTCAGCGAAACAACTGCCCCCCACCCCCCACAATTCAGCAGACATCTCACAAGGACACTCACACATACCCGAGAGAGAAACCTCACACACATACTTCCTTGGAGACTTCCAGAGAGACTCAGAGGCCTCGCACAGAGACTTCATATGAAGTTCTCAGCATCCTTTATGGAGACTTCTCAGAGACCCCACAGGGACCTCACACAAAGCCCTCCCACATAGCTCACTGCCAGCACGGGAGAATTAGCAGCCGCTGTCCACCCCTGAGCTCCTGGAAACTTTCACACATTGTCTGCAGTGCCCCCCATGCTTGTGCATCTTTGTCCTCATAGCCTTGCTTGGGAACAACAGAATCACAAACTGCACGTAGTTGTGTGCAAATTTTTTCCACTGAAACGTTTTCACTAGCCTGAACTCTGAAGTGTAGTTTACAATTGAAATACAAGTAAAACTGCCAACACCAAATGAGAGTGTGATTTTAGATGGTGTGCAGTCAAATGTCGTACGCCACACTTTTACTTTTGCTTCGGACAAATTCTCTAATTGGTGGGGAAGTGACTGACTACTTTGGAAGCAACAGAACAGTCCATCAAATGGGCTTCAGGACTCAAATATATAAATAGACATCTGATCTGAACTCAAACTCATTCCCCAAGGGGCTCATGAAACTAATTTTTTTGGAAGAGTGAAGGAACCCACATGAAAATAACAAAATTTACATCACATTGTGTCTGTCTGGCTTAATTTCTCAATGAAACAGCTGTCATATCTGAAGATATTCAGGGCAACATTCCTTTTATAGCTCTGTCAACATTATAATTAATATGATTTTTCTGTGAAATGTAATATTTCTAAGTTATGCAAAGTCCTAATGTTTATCTACCACAACAAACTGATAATATTTCGAAGGATTAAGAAATAGATGAAGAAGTAATAATTAATGAAATACACATTTTCAGGTAGTACCATTTACAATAGCCAAGCGTAAATGAAAATATCTATATCTATACTTGAATAAAAAAACAACAGATTTATATGAGGAAAACTACAGAAATTACAAGAAATCAAGAGTGACCTCAGCAAATGGGATAATATCCCATGCTCCTTGACCAGACGACTCAATGTAGTACAGTTATCAGTTCTACTCAAGGCACTAGACAAGTTTAATTCACTCCTGATAAAATTACCCTCATCTTTCTTCAAAGAATTGCAAAAACACTGATTACTAACTTCATATGGTAAGGGCATAGGTCAGGGGTTGAACCTACAAACTTCTCCTTGGTAGAAAGATAAAACTGTTCTCATAAAAGACTTGTAGGCTGGCTTTGAGTTGGAATTTAGGATTTTTTTGTGGCATGTGATTTTTAGGGTTTTAAGGTCATTTGGGGTCATTTAATTTTTTTGCGCATTAGGGTGGTTTGGGCTTTAAGGGTGTTTTATAAGGTTTAAGGGAGTTTTTAAGGGATTTAGGGGTGATTTTTTGGAGTGTATAGGTATTTTTTAGCAGGTAGGGGTGTTTTTAGTGATCTTACAGGGTTTCTTAGAGATTTTAGGGTATTTTAAAATATTTTATGTGTTTTTCCCCAGCATTTTATGTTTTGTTGGGGCTTTCATGTTGTCTTCAGGGCATTTATGTGGTTTTGGAAGTTCATGGTTTGGGAATCTTCTAGGGATATGATTTGGAAGTTCCACATGTTTTGGGAGGCATTTAGTGTGTTATTTGTGGCTTCAGAGTGTTATTTGAATTTTAGGGAATATTATGGCTTTTCAGACATTTTAAGGCTTTTAGGGTGATTTTAGTGTTTAAGGGTGTTTATTAGGCTTATATGTGTTTTTATGGCTTTTAGTGTTTTGTTAAAATTTTAGGGTGCTTCTTAAGGCCTTAGAGTGTTTGGGGGGATTAGGTTTTGGTTTTCAGGGCTTTAGGGTTTTGTTGGATTATTTTTTGCTTTCATGGTGAATTCATGTCTATTAGGTTGTTGGACTTTTACAGGGTTTTATAGTGCTTCGGGTTGCTTTGTAGGGATGTTCTTGGGGTTTTAAAAGACTTTTAGCGTGTTTTTAGGGCTTCACGTGTTCTTTATTTTGCGTTTTAAGGCATTTGCATAATATTAGGGCATTTATTATGTTTTTGGGACGTAAGGAGTTTTTTTTAAGACTTATGGTGCATTAGGGTGTTTTAGAAAGGCTTTTACCATGTATTTAATGGTCTTAAGATGTTTTAGAGAGTCTTTAGGGGTGGTCTTAGCATTTTAGAAATATTTTAGACGTTTTAGGGTTTTTAAGGCATTTATAGTGTTTTTACGACTTTTAAGGTGTTTTTAGAACACGCCTGACAGGTACACACTATTTCAATCAGGCTCTGGTTAGTGCCTCTCAATCAATTGGTGACATGGGAGTCTGGATAATGGATTACCTTTACTATGCAGATGAGAAAACTCACTCAAAAAGACACAGGTGTTGACCCACAGGCACACAACTGGTTAACAACAAAGACATATTCACAACCAGTGTTGGGAGCCAGAGCCCTAAGCCCCACATACCTGTCCCCAGCCGAACAGTCAATCTATCCTGAACCATCAAATGATCTGAGCAGATCCTCCCACCCAACTCCCCTTCCCATGCCAAATATTTTATTTCAGAAGGTGGCAGTGAATCTGCAGCTCTGAGAGAGGGACATATCTGATCGGAGCACATGGAGCAGATGAAGGGGGAGGAGGGGAGTGTGGAGCACATCCTGGCACACCAGGACTTGAGGATGATGTTCCCACTCAGAGAATCCAGTCCACATAAAAGACCACATGGCCAGCCCCACGATGAGACAAGACACCCCTCAAAGACCCATAGCCTTAGAGGGGACAACACTGAAGACACAGTGTGGGAAATGCGCCCGAACTAATCCTGCCACACCGAGGCATAACACTAAGGGGGTACAGCAGAAGAGCAAGAAAACGAAGCATCAAGGTCCCCAGGGAATGCCAAAGGATGACTTTGGGGCCAGTACTTGGTACACCACCAGACTGGACTGGAAAACACTCTTAAAGGCCAACAAACTTGGACTATCTAGGTTAACGAACGGTCACTTGGACTATGTAGGTAACCTAACGGGCACTTGGACTGTCTAGGTTACCTAGCGGGAACTTGGATTATGTACGTTCCCTAGCGGGCACTTGGACTATCTATGTTAACTAGCGGGCACTTGGAATATGTAGGTTAACTAGCGGACACTTGCACTATGTAGGTTACCTAGCAGGCACTTGGACTATCTAGGTTAACTAGCGGGCACTTGGACTATCTAGGTTAACTAGCGTGCACTTGGACTATGTAGGTTCCCTAGTGGGCACTTTGACTCTGTATGTTCCCTACGGACACTTGAACTAGGTAAGTTAACTACCGGGCTCTTGGACTATGTAGGTTAAATAGCGGGCCCTTGGACTATCTAGGTTACCTAGCGGGCACTTGGACTATGTAGGTTAACTACCGGGCACTTGCACTATCTAGGTTTCCGAACGGGCATTTGGACTATGTAGGTAACCTAGCGGGCACTTGGAGAGTCTAGGTTACCTAGCGGCACTTGGACTTCTAGGTTAACGAACGGGCACTTGGACTATGTATGTTGCATAGCAGGCAATTGGACTCTCTAGGTTAGGTAACGGGCACTTGAACTATCTAGGTTTCTTAGCGGGCACTTGGACGATCTAGGTTAACTAGAGGGCACTTGGACTATCTGTAACTACCGTGCACTTGGACTATCTAGGTTTCTTAGCGGGTACTTGGACTATGTAGGTTAACTAGCGGGCCCTTGGACTATGTAGATTAACTAGCGACACTTGGACTATCTACGTTAACTAGCGGGCCCTTGGACTATGTAGATTCCCTAGCGGGCATTTGGACTATATAGATAACCTAGCGGGCATTTTGACTTTGTAGGTTACCTAGCGGCACATGGACTATCTAGGTTACCTAGCTGGCACGTGAACTATCTACGTTATAGCGGGTTCTTGGAGTATGTAGGTTACCTAGCTGGCTGTTGGACTATCTAGGTTACCTAGCGGGCACTTGGACTATCTAGGTTAACTAACGGGCACTTGGACTGTGTAGGTCCCCTAGCGGGCCCTTGGACTATGTAAGTTCCCTACCGGGCACTTGGACTATGTAGGTTCCCTAGCGGGTATTTGGACTATCTAGGTTACCTAGCGGGAACTTGGACTATCTAGGTTAACGAACGGGCACTTAGACTATGTAGGTAACCTAGCGGGCACTTGGACAGTCTAGGTTACCTAGCTGGCACTTAGACTATGTAGGTCAACTAGCAGGCCCTTGGACTATCAAGGTTAGTTAACGGGCACTTAGATTATGTAGGTTACCTAGCGGGCACTTGGAGTAGGTAGGCTAACTAGGGGGCCCTTGGACGATCTAGGTTACCTAGCGGGTAACTGAACTATCTAGGTTAACTAGCGGGCACTTGCTCTATCTAGGTTACCTAGTGGGCACTTGGACTATGTAAGTTCCCTAGCGGGCACTTGGACTGTCTATTTTAACTAGCGGGCACTTGGAATATGTAGGTTAACTAGCGGACACTTGCACTATGTAGGTTACCTAGCAGGCACTTGGACTATCTAGGTTAACTAGCGGGCACTTGGACTATCTAGGTTAACTAGCGTGCACTTGGACTATGTAAGTTCCTTAGCGTGCCCTTGGACTATCTAGGTTACGTATCGGGCACTTGGACTATCTAGGTTACCTAGCGGGCACTTGGACTATGTAGGTTAACTAGAGGACACTTGGACAATCTAGGTTAACTAGCGGGCACTTGGACTATCAAAGTTAACAACTGAGCTCTTGGACTATGTAGGTTACCTAGCGGGCACTTGGACTATATAGGTTACCTAGCGGGCACTTTGACTATGTAGCTTACCTAGTGGGCACTTGGACTATCTAGGTTAACGAACGGACACTTGGAATATGCAGGTAACCTAGCGGGCACTTGGACGGTCTAGGTTTCCTAGCGGGCACTTGGACTTCTAGGTTAACGAACGGGCTCTTGGACTATGTAGGTTGCCTAGCGGGCACTTGGACTATCTAGGTTAGGTAACGGGCACTTGGACTATCTAGGTTACCTAGTGGGAACTTGTACAATGTAAGTTACCTAGCGGGCACTTGGATTATCTAGTTACCTAACGGGCACTTTGACTATCTAGGTTACATAGCGGGCACTTGGACTATGTAGGTTAACTAGTGAGCACTTGGACTCTAAGTTACCTAGCGGGCACTTGGACTATCTAGGTTACCTAGCGGGCACTTGGACTATCTAGGTTACCTAGCGGGCCCTTGAACTATGTAGGTTTCCTAGCGGGCACTTGGACTATCTAGGTTAACGAACGGGCACTTGGACTATGTAGGTAACCTAGCGGGCACTTGGACAGTCTAGGTTACCTAGAGGACACTTGGACTATCTAGGTTAACGAACGGGCACTTGGACTATGTAGGTTACCTAGCGGGCACTTGGACTATGTAGGATCCCTATCGGACATTTGGACTACTTAGGTTAACTAGCGGGCACTTGGACTATCTAGGTTACCTAGCTGGCACTTGAACTATCTACGTTGCCTAGCGGGTTCTTGGAGTATGTAGGTTACCTAGCGGGCTGTTGGATTATCTAGGTTACCTAGCGGGCACGTGGACTATGTAGGCTCCCTAGCGGGCCCTTGGACTATGTAAGTTCCCTAGCGGGCACATGGACTATGTGGGTTTCCTGGCGGGCATTTGGACTATCTAGGTTACCTAACTGGCACTTGGACAATGTAGGTTCCCTAGCAGGCACTTGGATTATGTTGGTTCCCTATCGGGCAGTTGGACTATGTAGGTTAACTAGAGGGTATTTGGACTATGTAAGTTACCTAGCGGGCACTTGGACTATGTAGGTTCCCTATCGGGCACTTGGAGAATGTAGGTTAACTAGGGGCACTAGGACTATGTAGGTTACCTATCGGGCACTTGGAGAATGTAGGTTAACTAGGGGCACTAGGACTATGTAGGTTACCTAGCGGGCCCTTGGACTATCTAGGTTACCTAGCGGGCATTTGGATTATGTAGGCTCCCTAGCGGGAATTTGGACTATATAGATTACCTAGCGGGCAATTAGACTTTGTAGGTTATCTAGCGGGCACTTTGACTATCTAGGTTACCTAGCTAGCACTTGAACTATCTACGTTACCTAGCGGTTACTTGGAGTATGTTGGTTACCTACCGGGCTGTTGGACTATCTAGGTTACCTAGCCGGTACTTGGACTATCTAGGTTAACTAACGGGCACTTGGACTATGTAGGTTCCCTAGCGGGCCCTTGGACTATGTAAGTTCCCTAGCGGGCACTTGGACTATGTGGGTTCCCTAGCGGGCATTAGGACTATCTGGGTTACCTAACGGGCACTTGGACTATGTAGGTTAACTAGCGGGCTTTGGACTATGTAGGTTACCTAGCGGACACTTGGACTATGTAGGTTTCCTATCGTTCACTTGAAGAATGTAGGTTAACTAAGGGGCACTAGGACAATGTAGGTTACCTAGCGGGCCTTGGGACTATCTAGGTTACCTAGGGGGAACTTGGACTATATAGGTTTACTATTGGCCACATGGACTATCTAGGTTACCTAGCAGGCACTTGGACTATGTAGGTTAACTAGCGGGCACTTGGACTATCTAGGTTACCTAGCAGGCACTTGGACTATGTACGTTTCCTAGCGGGTACTTGGACTATCTATGTTAACTAGCGGGCACTTGGACTATGTAGATTCCCTATCGGGCACTTGGACTATGTAGGTAACCTAGTGGTCACTTGAACTGTCTAGGTTACCTAGCGGGCATTTGGACTATGTAGGTTAACTAGCGAGCTCTTGGACTATCTAGGTTAACTAGCGGGCACTTGGACTATTAGGGTCCCTAGCGGGCATTTGGACTATATAGGTTACCTAGCGGGCACTTGGACTATGTAGGTTAACTAGCGGACACTTCGACTATCTAGGTTAGCTAACGGGCAATTGGACTATCTAGGTTACCTAGCGGGCACTTGGACTATGTAGGTTCCCTAGCGGGCACTTGGACTATTTAGGTTACCTAGCAGGCACTTTGACTATCTAGGTTAACTAACGGGCACTTGGACTATGGAAAGAAGTGCCTAATGGTCACCAGGACCCATGGTTAATCCAGGCGTGGTCATCTGATTCCAATCGATCAGACCTAGCTATAAATCACTTATATGTCTGGCTAATTAAAAGCAAATATAAATTTTCAAAAAAAATAACGTTGCATGGGATAGAAAGAGAATACATAACAACATCAGACATAAATATGCCTCAAGACAAACTCATTGTGCACATCCAGAATACATAATGGCTCTTGCTAAGATGCGTTTCCCACTAGACCCTACCCCAAGCCAGTAAAAGCCAGAAACTCTACAGTAAACTGCGGATTGTACTACTCTGAAATGGGAGCTGTGTCTCTAGACCTAATTTGGGGCTGTTCGTGCTGAGGACTCACCAATACCTGCTGCAGTGACAACAGTCCAGGTGAGAATAAGGAAATCTGGATGACAGCCAGGATATAGGAGCACTGAGACCTCAAATTGCTTCTAGGCGAGCATGGCCTAATGGGCTTCCATTTATGCACCTCTGGCAGGAGGAGTTTGTTCTGGAAAGTAATGGTTTCTAAGGAAGTATTTCTTAAACTTTCACATGCATGCACTTACCCAGGTTCCTGGAAATCGGGCTGGGGGGCAGATTCTGATTTTGTGGGTTCAGGGTGGGGGGTCTAGGATCCAGCAGTTCTAGAGGCCCTGGTACTCTTGGGCTGTTAACCACAAGGACAGTAGTCCTAAACCACCAGCCACTCCTTGGGAGAAATATGAGGCTGTAGACTCCGGGCAAGAGTGACAGTCTGGGAAACCCACAAGGGCAGTTCTACCCTGTCCTGTAGGGTCACTATGAGTCAGCATCAACTCGATGGCATTAGCATGGGAGAAGCTAATGCTGATGTTGCTGGTTCCTTGACCTATCATACTTTGAGTGGCAAAGTCCCAAGGGCCTTCCCGGATGTGATGGCCAAAAGCAGTAGTGTTCACCCTTGGTCATACTTTGGAATCCCTTAGGAGCTTTCAAGCCTCCCATTGGCCTGGCGCCATCCCAGACCAATGAAGCAAGACTTAGTGGAAACAGGATTCAGGTCACGGTCAGTGAGAAAGCCCCCTTGGCAATGCCAACGTACAGCCAGTGCAGAGTCGAACTGGTCGACGACTCCACATGACTCCATATACTTTGGTGAAGCCAGCTGTTTGGGCAAGGTTTTCAGAGTTACCACCCATGTAGACTTGTTGGTGATAGTGCATTAAATAGAGCACATGCAGTGCATTGCATGAGTGTCCTATGTCATGCAACCACATCAGGGGTATGTTGAGCCAATTTCTCTGGGAGACCAAGGGTGTTGGCTCCATCCTGAACGTTGGCAGGGTAATGGACTGACACAGAGGAAACTCATTCTCTTTGTGGTGGTGCACTAATGGGTTCTTCACAGAAGGCCAAGTCCATGGCTGCAGATGCTCACGGGGCTGAGGGAGCAGGTCAAATCCTAAGTCCGAGGTGGGTGTTTGCATATTTACATGCCCTCACTGCCATCAAGTCCATTCCAACTCACAGGCCCATGGGACTGAGTAAAATGGCCCCCGTGGGTTTCTGAGACTGTGATTCTTTAGAGGAGTAGAAAATCTCCTCTTTCTCCAGAGGAACGGTTGGTCATTCAAACTGCTGACCTTGAGATTAACAGTCCAACTCCTGACCACTCTTGCCGTCAGAATTCTATTTATTTACACAAGTATATATATATCCTTTCCCAAAAGAACTCCACATTTTCAAATCATTCTTGACACTCATGGCCTTTTTTCCTTTATAGCCATGCCTTTGGTTGAAACACAGATATAAGAGAAATATTTATCTACTTATAGGGGTACAAAAGTAGCTTTGGTGGCATAGTGTTTGCATGTTGGGCTGCTAACACCAAAGTCAGCACTTTGAAACCACCAGCCACTCCGTGGGAAGAAGAGTCTGTCTACTCCTATAAAGAGTTACAGTCTCAGAAACTCACAGGGACAGATCTACTCTGCCTCATAGGGTCACTATGAGTCAGCATCACCTCCCTGGCAGTGAGGTAGATTTTGGTTTCATAGAGATACAAGTCAGTCCTGAGCTGCTAAAGACAAGGTTGGCAGTTTGAACCCACCAGCTGCAGAGAAAGAGGAGGCTTTCTATTCCCATAAGGAGCTACAGTTTCAGAAATACCCACAGGGGAAATTTTAACCTCTCCTGTAGGATCAATATGAGTCAGAATCGACTTATCGGTGGTGAGCAAGTGGAGGGGACCCTAAACAGGTTCCGGTGGACCTTAAGAGTTCTACTAATTGTGCATGCTCTGTAAAATGTAAACCAAGATTTTACTTTTGCAAACATTATTTTTTCTAAACACGTCTAACTGTGAAACTATACTCGCATGCGGGTCTTTGAACCTGGTCTGTGGTCTGGGGAAGTGAAGGGGCCTGACATCCTTTGTTGTTGTTAGTGCTGTCCAGTCATTCTGACATCACAGGGACCTTCTTTGCAACACAAGGCAGCACTGCCCAGTCCTTTGCCAGCCTCAGGGGTAGTATGTTGGAGCCCATGGTTTCAGCTACCGTGTCCTCCAGTTCACCAAGGAGTTTCCTCTTTGTGCTGCTTACTAAACCCGTTTCTAAGGAGTCCATTCCAACTCACGGTGACGCCGTGTGGGTCAGCACCACGGGACCACACATAATGCCTTATACCATATATATATGGTATATATATATTGTGCATAATGCCTTATACCTGGTCCCTTTGGCACCTTGTGATCGCACAGGCTGGTGTGCTTATTCCATGTGGGCTTTTTTGCTTCTGAGCCAGATGGCCGTTTGCTCACCTTCAAGCCTTTAAGACCCCAGACACTATCTCTTTTGATAGCCTCTGGCCTTTACTTCGGGGTCTTCGGTCCCTGCAGAGTGGACACATGCCTGCTGTGCGGGTATGGGACGTGTCGGAGCGCAGCCTGGTGGCGGAGCTTCAGGAGCATAAGTATGGCATGGCATGTGTGGCCTTCTCATCCAGTGCCAAGTACATTGTCTCAGTGGGCTACCAGCATGACATGATCGTCAATGTCTGGGCCTGGAAGGTGAGTGGGCTGCTGGCCTCAGGACAGGCGGGGCCGGGAGGGGAGCCAAGAAACTGATGACCGGTGGCCTTTACTTCCGCCTGCTGGCCTCAGTCCCTTTCTAGAGAACTCTGAGCAGAAAGGAGCAACTGGGTATCTAGGATGCTGAAGAAGGGGCAGAAGGAGAGGTCAAGTTCACAGCTTGTCTAACCTTCAGTGTGTAAGTTTCTTTTCCCTCAGCTCCTAGAAGCAGAGCCTTGATTTCCCTTGACTTTCTCTCCAGAAAAACATTGTAGTGGCTTCCAACAAGGTGTCCAGTCAGGTGACAGCAGTATCCTTCTCTGAGGACTGCAGCTACTTTGTCACTGCAGGCAACCGGCACATCAAGTTCTGGTACCTCGATGACAGCAAGACCTCAAAGGTGAGGCAGCAAGTAGCCACTAGGGTGGGGTCTGCCCAGATATGTTCCACCTGCGCCCCCTTCTGCATGCTCAAAAGCCCCTTGGAAGTCTCAGCTGGGCCAGGTGCTATGTCAATATGCAAGGGAAGCCTTCTCCCTCCCTCCCCAGGGCCTGCTTTCCAGGGGGTAGCCTGCAGGGTGTGTGGGTGGCACCTGTGGTGGGTCTCCACAGGTGAATGCCACTGTACCCCTGCTGGGCCGCTCTGGGCTGCTGGGGGAACCTGCGGAACAACCTGTTCACTGATGTAGACTGTGGCTGCGGGAAGAAGACTGACAGCACCTTCTGTATCACATCCTCTGGGCAGCTGTGCGAGTTCAGTGACCCGGAGACTGTTGGACAAGTGGGTGGAGCTGAGTGTAAGTGAATGCTTTGTCGGCACCCTCCCGTCTGTCACCTCCGGGCTCCAGGGCACCTGAGTCTGCATGCACGCTGGGGGAGGCCCCAGGCGGAGGAATGTGTTTGGGAACCTCTCTGCTTGCTCGCCCTCTCTGTCTCTGCCTCTTCCTCTGCTTTCCTCTTCTGCTCAGCACACAGACAGCATCACAGTAAGTGTGCTGGCCCTGTCCGCTGCCTCTGCTGCCTTTCTCTGGGCCGGCCTTTTCTGGGTGTGTCTTTGCCCAAACCTCAGGTGCCTTATAAGGCTTGCTGACTCCTTCCCCCTAATTGCACGGGGCTGTGGGCCCTCTGGCCAGCTGCTGTTAGAGGGAGGGGCATTGAGGGGCTCTGCCCAGGGCAGCTGGCCTGCCTTGCGCTTGTCCTTGCCTCTTGGCTCATGGCTGTTGAGGTGTCCGGTGAAGGAGTGGACAGACGCCCTTGCTGACTGTGGCTTCTGTGCTCACAGACCACAGTGGCCCACTGCATCTCGGTGAGCCAGGACTACATCTTCTGCGGCTGTGCTGACGGCACCGTGTGCCTTTTCAACCCCTTCAACCTGTACTTCCTCAGCACGCTGCCCCGGCCCCATGCCCTGGGCACAGACATTGCCAGCATCACAGAGGCCAGGTGAGCGGTGTGGGTGGGCCCCTGAGTCCTGTCAGAGCCCCACTCTGTGCCAGGCCGTCCCTGGCATGCTGCAAGGAGAGGAGGGCACACATAGACCTCTGGGAAGACCCTTGCAGTCAAGCACAGGTGGGTCTTTTAGCATTTGTTGCTCACTGTGGGCAACCGTGGTAATCTGAGTCTGCAGTGTGGTAATGCATTGTCCTGTAAACACCACAGCTAGGACAGACGGGCAGTTCCTTAGGGTTTCTGAGAGAGGCTGGAAACCTGACGGAGCAGGCCTTTCTCCCTCAGGGTGGTCCTGGGTAGCAGCTAAGGTAGGAGGGTCTTATTGTAGCCTCGGGCCTTGGGTTGGGTGATTGCAGGAAGTGAAGTTTTGCTCTGGTTTCAGTGCTGCCAGGAAGCGGGGCAGTTCTGCAGTTGGGTATATTAATTTCTCATTCAGGGAAGGAGTGGGCTAAATCTGCAAATGGCAGGAAATGATATATGACCATGACTGGTTTGCACAGTGCCCTTCCTTTTCCTCTGACGTGAGTCTAGAAGGGCCTGACATCTGCTTGGCTGCATCACGGCCACACACTGTCCCCGCCTGATGTTGGGGGCTATGAAATAGCTTGTGTTCTTTTGCAGAGCCCCATGGCAAGGAATGCCAGGCCAGCCGCTGCGTTCTTTCTCCAGTGACTGCTGGCCAACCTGCTGCTCCTCCCTTTAGTGCCCCTTTGCATTAGCGCTAACTCACCAGTTTGCCCTGTCTGCCCTGGACACCCTGACCCCCTCTTTCCTCAGTCGCCTTTTCGCTGGAGTGGCCAATGCGAAGTATCGGGACACCATCACCTTGACCTTTGATCCTGCAAATCAGTGGCTGTCTTGTGTGTACAATGACCATGGTACTTATGTCTGGGATGTGAAGGACCCCAAGAAAGTGGGCAAGGTGTATTCAGCTCTCTATCATTCCTCCTGCGTCTGGAGTGTAGAGGTACGTGGGCCAGGTCTGCTGAGACTGACCGTGTTTCCTGGCCTACCATTAGGAGCTGGGGTTCCTCAAGTGTGGAATTTGTTTCCTCCAGCACCCTTGATCCCCAAGCTGTGCCCCTGGGTCCCTTCGTATCTGTTAATTGGCTCTGAGGATGGGAGGGGATTTTAGTGCTGACTCATCTCAGACGTTTTTCAGTATGCCCCTGTGCAGTCTTAGCTTGGCCTCTTTGGACATGTTCCTGAACTTGACCAAACCTTAGTTTCTGCAATTGTGAAATGACATACCTGATGCATTTGATTTTTACGAACAGGAGACAATGTAAGTGGGAGATTTAGAATGCCTAGTACTTACTAGGTGCTTGGTTAATGTATATTCCTTTACTTGTTAAAGACAAGAGCTAATCATTATGACTTGCTTGCTATGGGATAAGCCGTTGCCTCCAGGGGACAGGATGGGGGAACTTTAGGCCCCCAAGGACAGAGGTTCAGGAGGGTTTAGCTGAAAAGGGTTGGGGACAAAATTTATTATCTCCAAGGGAAAGATACTAACTTGACAATGAAGAAACGGCAAAACCCACCCTTAGCCAAGTCATTAAGGTTAACATCCCGTGGCAGCAGCATGAATCTGGTGAGAGGGTACACTGAGAGGTTTCAAAATGTTCCCAGAAAATGTTATGACTCTTAAGAACTCCCAATAAAATGTTGAACAACAACAACCAACGTTGATGGAAAGTTTCTTTTAGTTCTGTTTCTCCATGCAGCCTCCTCCTAGCATTGTGTCTGGTATTCTTGACCCAAATGTATAAGGAACTTAGGATAGTCATGAGGAAACATCAGGCAACCTTCATTTGAGGTACACCTGCCAGAGTAACTTATCACACTCTCCCAGGTGTCAGGGTAGGAAAGACAAGCAAAGACTGAAAGCCATTCTAGACTGGGACAGATGACACCCATGTGCCATGGGGGCTCCTAGGATCCTGGAGCAGAAGAAGTCCATTCGTGGGATAAACAAACAAACTCATTGGCATTGGGTTGATTCCAACTCAGAGCAACCCCCGCTGGTGACATTTAAATAAAGTCTAATAATGTTGTTCCAGTGTGACCTCCGTGGTCCTTATCACTGTGTACTGTAGTGCATAAAACATTAATACGAAGGGAGACCAGGTGAGAGAGTTGAATGTGACATATCTTGACTCATTTTTCTAAAGGTTCAACCCAAAAGGTAAAGTAAAACAGCTCTTGATGGAGAGGAAAAGGTGGAAGGGGGTGGGTGATGATTCTTTCCCCCCGCTGCCTGGCACTGAACGGGCTCTCCTCTCTTCTCATTTTGCAGGGTCTACGAATTGCAGTTCCTGAGTGAAATGCTGAAGGTGGAGGCCCATGAGTCAGAGATTCTGTGCCTGGAGTACTCGAAGCCAGACACAGGTACCTGGCCCTGGCCTGGAATGGCCTTGAGTGAGCCCCTCCAGTCTGGCCAGAGCCACTGATACTTGTCCTGCCTCTTGACTATGGGGCTGATCGTTCTTTTGGCTACCAAAAGAGTTAGTGATCCTTCTTGATGTCTCTGAAGGCTTCTTGTTGTTTCTGAAGGCTTTGGGGAGGACTGCATCTCAACTCTGCCCGACTCCATGGCTCATGTGGCTTAAGGATGTGGGGCTCAGTTTCTCTGGGTGCTCTTTGCTGGGCACTCATGTTGGGCTGCGATCCACAAGCTCAGCAGTTTGAAACTACCAGCCGCTCTGCAGGAGAAAGGTGGGCCTTTCTACTCCTGTAAACAGTTACAGTCTCAGAAGCCCATAGGGGGTATTCACTATGAGTCAGCATTAACTTGATAGCAGCAGATTTGATTTTTGTAAAGTCTTTTTAAAGCCAACCAAAAGCTGAATCAGTGAAGAAGATCTGCTTTAGACATTGTGCTCTTTTAAAGAATAATCTGTCTGTGATCAGATTGACACAGGAACTTGGAAGGTTAGGTGAAAAGTTTAAGGGGCAGTGAGCTTATGTGTGTGATGGAAATTTGGAATTGGAAAAGGACAGTGAGAATGGCTACATAATTTCAGAAATATAATGAATGTTAGCACATTGTACATGTAGAAATGATCGAATTGGTATATATTTTTGTGTGCATTGTTTTAGATCAGGGAGAAGACTCGAAGTTCAAATATAATTTACAGAGACCCCCTTGTTAAATCTTGAATGGGACAAAGTCCAGAAAAAACAAATCATCTGGTTGAGGGAGACCGTAAGCATGAGGCCATAATGGGGACTGAAGGATTCACAACAGCTCGGTCACATGGAAAACAAAGGAAGCCCCTTTAAAAGTCAAGTTCCCAGCAGATCAGACCATCACAGTTGGAAATGTGACTACAGAAATGGGAAAGGGACCATGATTGGAGTAAATACATTATTGCAGACTAGAAAAGTTTACAGGACTGGTTCAGGGCCCTCCAACCATCTTGGTCAGGGCATGAACGTGCAACCTCAGTACCCCAATTCCCATCAAGGGCATACTCAGGCAAGTTCTTGAGGGCTAGACTACTCCTCACCAGGCTGGCCAGAGGAGTGGGTGGAAGCAAACAAACTCTGCCTGAGGGCAAAGCATTTTACGTTGCTAGTTCAGAGTCATGGAGCTCTAGTGCCATAGAAGGTTATGGGTTGGGCGGCTAACCACAAGGTTTCACTCTTCAAAACCACCAGCCAGCTCCAGGGAAGAAAGATGAGGCTTTCTACTCCAATAAAAATATATAGTCTGGAGATAAAAAGCCCCAATGTAAGTTAACTGGGTTGATTCCTACTAGAGGGATAATGTGTGTGGGCCAGATGCTTGCAAGGTCCCTCAAGGCAATGCTGCCAGACTGCAGTCTCTGCTCCCTGCTGGTGGAGACAATGGATTGCTTTTCTCTAAAACTTGGAACCATTAGCTTGGTTCCAGTAGGTGGAGTTCACACCCTACTGATAATGGTTCATATGGAGATCCAGAAAACAGGTCAAAGTTAAGCTGCCATTCTAAATGTAGGATCCGCCCATTTTGTCACCTGTATACCCCCAATCCCTCCTCTTCCTATTGCATGTATGCCCCTAGACCACCCCTTCTCACCGCTGTATAACATAGTCCAAGTCCTTCCTGTGATGTATGTCTTTACCCTCCCGTTTCCAATTCCCCTTGTCCTCCTTCCCTTCCCCCTCTCTCCATGTGGACCACCAAGTGGGGCTGAGGTGAGCAATGCTACCATGATATGTGTGTGACTGCATTATTGTAATATCTCTTCTATCTCTCATGCTCCCAATGACTTTAATATTTATATCTCAACCCTTTATGTTTCCAGGGCTTTCAATGACATTAGGCATCTTTTCAATGTTTATGAATCATGCTTATGAACCTCTCTTCTGTTAGTTGTCTGTGTGTATGCATTGCCTGTATTAAAAACATATAGAACCGAGCAATTTGTCTGGAAAAATAATTTATAGAAACTTTATGTTAGATTGCCATGCGTTTTGCATAGCCAATTGTTCTTTTAAAACACTTTTCTTGTCATTGTGATACCATGCTAAAAGGTAAAAACATCTGTATATAGTCAAATAGCTTTATCTTTCCTTTAAAGACATGAACCTTCGTGTCTTGCTTAAAGTTTCCACCTCACTAAAGCTAAATTGCTACCCTCGAAAATAAATCCCTCTAAGTTTTTAATGCTTTGAATATTTTATCGCTCTAATCCTCCTGGAGTTTATTTTTGAATGTAGTATGCTCCTTCCTTTGATTTCTTGTAAATTCAGCCAATTCAACCACTCATTAACCAAAGTATTCCTTTACCACTGGATTGTTTTGCCACCTTTGCTTTGCATAGCATATAGTTCTAAATTATATCCCAGACTACTGAATTATTTGCCAGAGTGGCTTTACTAATTGTACACTGGCATCACAACACGCGGGAGCTTCGGAAAGATCGTGGGAGAAAGGAATGAAAAGAGAAGATAATTTCCCATGAATTTTTGAAGCTTCCTCGTACAGGTGCTTTACAGTAAGTCGACATTAGGGTTTATAATCAATAAAAAATTCAACTGTGATCCAAGAATGAGGGGCGTGACATTTCCTGGTTGAGACAAAAGCGAACAGGCGAGCAGAATACGAAAAGAATTGGTTAACCGATGAAACTGCAGCCAAGTGTTAGCTGTTATCACAAAAATGAACACACAGAATATTCTTGAACTTGGAAGTGGGAACTTCAGCCTTTCAACGGCCATCGACGGTGCGGGGCAACATCCCCGCACTCCTACGCTCAGGAAGGGGGTTCTGGGGTCTGCGGCGCCGCGGGGCACAAGTGGGGCGAAGGGCTGCGAGGGAACGCCGAGGCAGAGGGGTCCCCGCGAGGCGGCTGCGGGCCGCTCCAGAAGGCAGGGGTCCGGGGGCTCTGCGGTCCCTCAGGACCCTCCAGGAGAGGCTCCAGAAAGGCAGCTGGAGGCCCCGGCCGGCCGTGCAGCTCGCTGGGAGGCGCGGGCGCACGTGCTCCGCCGGTCCGGGCGGCGGGGGCGGCTGAACGGGCCCTGGCCGTGGGCGGCGGGCGGCGGGCGGGCGCAGTGCGGCGCCGGGCAGGCGGGAGGTGACCGCGCGGGGCGGTCGCGGCGGCTGGGGCTACTGACGGCACACGGATCCGGAGCGCACTGCGCGGGGCGGGGCGCCGCGCAGGTGAGAGCGGCAGCGGACCCGGATGTGGCGCGGCTGAGGGCGGCCGAGGGCGGGGGGTCGCGGCGGCTAGCTCTTGGAGATCCCGGCCAGAGGCTCCGGCGCCGGTGCTGCGCTTCCTGCCGGCTCGAAGAACGAGCCCGAGCCTGGCCGCCCTCGGGATGCCTTGCTGAGGCTCCGCCGGACGTCCCCAACGGGGGGGGGCGGGGCGGGGCGCGTTCGGGCGCCTCCTGAGGGCGCCTCAGCGGAGAGCGGCGTTGGCGCCGTGGAGTCTACGCGGGCGGCCCGACCCGCCTGCCACTCAGGTGTCTTTTTGCACGGAAGTGAGTTTTAGGAGCGGGAAACCTGTGGTGGGCGTGACTGACGTGTTTTTAAATCATTTTCTATACATTTAAAGCTGTAAAGGCAAAACTTCATGATCCAATTAATATAGCCAAAAATTCAGGCTTGATAGAAACATTTAGAATCCAGCCACTGGGGGTAAAGTCCCCTTATTCCCATCTGTTATTGGAGGAAGGTATGAGAGAAATTGGATACTGCGGTGGGAAGAAATAGAGCCAAATAGGAATGTCTGCTTCTATAGGGAGAATGTATCAGCCATGCGCTCACTTTAAGGCAGCACAGCTTTAAGGGAGAATCTGTGGAAATGATAGATTACCGCAGGAACATGAACTTGGAGTATATCTCCAACTAACAGAGTGGTGGTCTTTCAGCCATGGAACATTAGTCTCCCAGATTCCCTCTGTACCAGTCAGGGAATAAGTCCCAGTATTATTTCCCTTGGTGCTAGTATCCCACATTTCCCCTCTCTGCATTATGTTTAAGATTCAATAGTGTCACGGAGGCAACATGGTCTCTTTTCATATCTATTAGCTTCCTATAGAAGTGACATGAGACTGCAAGCATCACAATTATGATAAAAAACACAGTCAGAGTGGAACTTAAGCTATGTGAAGTACTTTGCCCCCAAGCTCGCGGGTCCAACCCTTCCATGCTACTCATCAATTGCTTAATCACATCAGAGCCAGGAGAAGCCTCAAGCTTGTCTTTGAATGTATAGAAAATATCCTTTTTAAGCTGATCAATATCTAATGAAATGTTTCCCTTAAACCCTTGCAAATGTTTCCTAATCAAATTCCAATCATGCAATGTCTTATTATAAGGATAAGTGGTTATACAGAAATCAGTTACATTCCAATCACATTATAGCATTGACAAATTCAAAATCTTGATCTTTCAGCAAAGCAGTCTGCAGTAATGTAGGGACTTTATGGATGTGCTTTATACAATTGATGTATGTACACGTATGGATTGTGGTAAGAGTTGTATGAGTCCCTAATAAAATGTAAAAGAAGAAAAGAGAAAAAAAATGATTAGGGCAAAGACTGTACAGATGTGCTTTATACAATTGATGTATGTATATATATGAACGGTGAAAAGAATTGTATGAGCCCCAATAAATTGTTAAAATTTAAAAAAAAATTCATTTAAAAAAAATAAATAAAATAAAATTAAAAAAAAATGAGTAAATGAACTTTGTCACACATAAGATTCCTCTTCTCCTTCTGTTTTAACAATTTAAATAGTAAAGCATTGCTAGATCTTGAACCAGTAAAAGTACTAGTTAGATAACCTTCATTGTTATGTAAATACCGGCTCCCATCCCTCAGAGAATTAAGAGAGCTAACTAATTGGGAGAACTTCTTATCATACTTTGAAAGACTGAAAAAATTCTTAATAAATTTGTTCAGCTGATCTTGAAGTAACTTACCAAGCAGACATTTTTTCTCCAGGCTTACCAATAAGGTTATAGGCTCAATTGAGCCGTTTTGCCTTTCAGGCTTCTCACACTGTATGATTTTACCTTGCAATATTCTGTCTTGGTTAACTTCACTCATTCCCTCTATGCTGGCTTTAGGGGAAGTTAATGGGAGGGCCTTAGGCCCCCCTGAATGCCCTAAGGAAATGACCCGGCATCCACAGTTAACAAACCTTTTTCCTTCCATTTCTAATTCCATGTGGGGGCGCTGTTTCTCCACAACAGCAGTCCAGAAGACTGCTTGATTTATAGGGTGGTCAAACTTCTCAAGTACTCTTTCCTGATAGGTATAAATTTTTACTCTAGAAATGCAAGGAAGGGAAAATTGGCTTAAGCGATCCTACATTTTTACAAACCATGGTATATCAGAACTCATTACTGCCTTAATTTCTTCTTCACAATCCTGACCAATAACTCCAGCAACACCTTGAGAATTTATGTTGGACTTTCTTTTTTTTTTTTTTTTACTTTCTTAATAAACTTCCTATAGTTCTTTTAGGTAGTGGACCCCAATTACTGCTCTTCGTTTCTGATTCAATCACAGTTTTGGGCTTTTTCTTACAACTCTTATCAACTCCAGTATCAATTTTAATTTCTTGAGTACTAAGGTTAAATCTTCCTGATAGAAACTGTATTAATCTTTCAATAAGAGGTCCCTGCTTTTGAGGATCAAGCTCCTGTGAAGGCTTCTGAGCCATCTCTTGGTTATTCAAACCAACTGCAGTGAGAACAGAGACTAGGTTTTTGCCTCTTTGGCTAGGTCTGTTCTCCTGCTGTGAGGCTGCTAGATAAAGGCGATTTCTCTCAAAGATCTTCTTTGCTCCAGTAGGCAGACACCTTGCCTACCACGCTCTGCTATGAGGGCTCTGCATCAAGCTTCTTCCACTATTTTCCCGCCGGGAAGTCTTTGCTAATGGCGACCCTTCACTGTTGATTTTTGAACGACATTGGCTCGCCCAATGAGTTCCCTTCCTACAATGGAGGCAGAGTTCAGGTTCGTTTAAACCCGATCTCCATGGTCCTGGCCCATGCTCTGACATTGGCCGCAGCCTGCTCTGCCTACACTCTTTTGAAGATGACTTGTCTTCCCACAACTAAAGCACTTTCTTCCAGGTCTGATATAGTTTGCCAATGAAGCTGCCATGAGGTCTGCCTTGTATTCCTCTGCCTCTACATTCCTGCATATCCTAAAATAACCCAGCAAAGTGCCCTGTTCGCTGTAGGGATGCAAGGCATTTTTACAGTGCTTATTAGAGAAATCATAAGATAGTTTGTGCACTAGGTCTCTTACTGCCTGAACATTCTTCACACATTTGGAAATAGCATCTTCCAGTCGGGACACAAAGTCAGCGTAACGCTCATCATATTCTGTTGGCTTATAGCCCTGTAACGCAGCGTTCTCTCTTCTGATGGAATTATCTTTTCCCAGGCCCTTAAGCAAACCTCATGTATCTGTCCTATTGTCTGTTCAGTAAACTGTAGTTGAGACTCAACTGTAATATAATTTGCATCCCCTAGCAATTGATGAATTCCTATATCTATCCCATCCTCAGCATTCTTCCCAGCTCTTGCAAGGGCTGCTTCCTTCCATAGCATTTGATATCACAAGCATTCTGAAGAGTAAAGACAAATTCTCACTAAAGCTTTCCAATCTGTAGGGGTCCAGCTGTCAGACTCTGCTAGAGCCCTTATCATGCTAATTACAAAATGTGAGTCTGGGCCGTAGTCATTGATTGCCTGCTTGAGATCTTTTAGCAACTTAAAAGGCAAAGGCACTGTGAATTCCTTTTGGTTCTAACAGGATAAGACATCTTGCATTCTAAATCTTCTTCTGCAATCCCTCTTCCTACTCTGGAGAGTAAAGGTGCTTTCCTATACTTTGCTTCTTTACGTCTATTCTCTGAGCTACTCTTTTCAATCTGGATATCTTGGAGTTCCACTTCCTGAACTTCACCTTCTGTGCTAGCTCTCCTAGTTTGCATTTCTTTGGAGCTAATCTCTCTACCTTCAGGGCTGGCTTGCTTGATTGTTTTACAATCTCTGGCCTTTCTTACACTAAATTCCAGCAGGAGAGCAGTTGCTTTTACTATGTCCCCTTCTGACTCAGGCTCATTCTTTTAGCTCTGCCTAAAATCTTCTCATCTGCCTGAAACCCGTTCTCACTGCTTCTCATCTGATTTAAATTTGGGCATCTTAGACGTTGCCTGTTCTGCTTCTTGGCTTTCTCTACCTTTGAAAGCAAGGGAGCTTCCTGGGATTGTTTAATAGCCATGCTTTGGATCTTGCAATCCACTGCCTCTAGTACTGTATCACCTTTAAACCTTCGGAGTCTGCAGTCTCGCGAGAGCATACAGGCTTTGGCAATGAGGTTCTGTTCTAGAATTGGAGGCTTTAGATAACAAACCAATCCCTGCCTTTTCAGTTTTTCCTAAAGTTTCATAACCTAAATCATGCTTATTCACAGACACTTTAGCTTGCTTTGCTAGATTTGAATAGACACAAGACTTCTCACTAGACTGTTCATCCTTATTCAATTCCTCCTGCAAAAGTTTTAAAACCATCTTAACTTGTACCCACAGAGACCACTTCTCCATAGGGATACTCTCCCCATCTCTGTGCTTCCTTTAAGTTGACAATGACCTCCTCCCAGGTCTCTAAATCAAAAGTTCCTTCCTCTGAGAACCATGAATTATACCTTTTTACTACTTTTAGAAAACATTGTATCTTTTTCTTCGTTACTTTTACACCTTGTCTTTTCAGTAAGTAGAGAGCATGGTACCATAAGTTTCAGGTTTACTTTTACCTTGCTCCCATTATCCTCTTTAAAATTCTAATTCACTATTTCCACTACTTCTCTGTCGATCCCCACACCGGATCCTCACTTCACACAATTTTCAAATTCACTCTACATACCAATGGGGCCATATAATTGTTATATGGGATATAACTCATATTGTCCCACGTTGTGCGCCATTTGTCTGGGGAAGCCCGCCTTGTGCTGGGGCTCCAGCCTCCAGCCCAGTCCTTGAGCCTCCTGCCTGGTCTCCATCCCACCTCCCTTCGTCCACACTGAGCGTGGACCTGGCTGGTAAGATCATGGCCATCCAGGAGGTGAGCATGCTACCATGAATTGTGTCTGACTGCATTATTGTAATGTCTCTTCTATCGCTCATGCTCCCGGTGACTTTAATATAATATTTATATATCTCAACCATACAATTGTGCTTATTGAACCCAAGATTACTGGTGGGGGGCTGGCACCCCAACTCATACCACAGTACATACCATTTGTCTAGTTCTTCAATGCTTCCTCTCCCGCTCACTCCCTCCAACTATCATGACCTCAGCTCTACCTTACAAAGCCGGCTAGACCAGAGCATGTACACTGGTACAGATAAGAACTCTCAACACACAGAATCCAGGACAGATAAACCCTTCAGGAACAGTAATGGAAGTAGTGATAACATGAGGGTAGGGATGAGATAGAGGGAACTGATAGCAATGATTGATGTATTAACACTCACACCCCAGGGGGACAAGCAACAGAAACATTGGTGAAGTGAGACCTTGGACATTGTAAAATATGAAAGTATAATTTATCAAGGTTTCATGAGGGTGGGAGAGTGGGAGAGAAGGGGGGAAAAGGAGCTGATACCAAGGGGTCAAGTATAAAGAAAATGATGATGGTACCGTAGGTACAAATGTGCTTGATACAATTGATGTATGCATTGTTATAAGTGGTGTAAGAGCCCCCGATAAAATGACTTAATTTTTTAAAAGTGTTTAGGTAGATCTTGATGGAGGATAGATTGAGAAACAATAGTTTCAGAATTTGATAATTTTGCTTAATAATCAAACTGAAAACTCACTGCCATTGCACCTTTTGTGACTCACAGCAACCCTGACTTTCAGCAACCCTATTGGACAGGGTAGAGCAGCCCCTGTGAGTTTCTGAGACTGCAACTCTTTACAGGGGTAGAAAGCCCTAACGTTTCTCTCTCAGAGCGGGTGGTGGTTTTGAACTATGTGGGTAGCAGCCCAAGTGAAAACCACTATGCCACCAGGGCTCCCTGTGCCACATAGCGGGAGCTGTTGTTTTCCCTAACATTCACTTGGCTATTTCTTTTATAAGAAGCCAAGTAATTTGGCAGCTTATTTCTGTTCCAGTTTTCTTATATAGAAAATGTGGTGACAGTGTGAACCTGTTTGTTGTAGTTTATGTGAACATAATTGAGTGATCTAGACCAAGTGAGCTAGACCAAGTGAGCTGACTGGTCAAAAATCAGACCTGTGGATTGCCAAATTGGTTCTGCTGAGATTGGGGCTTTCCTGGATCCACAGGCTTCCTCCAAGCTGTGTCCGAGAAGCTCTGCATTTTAGAGCTACATTTTATAGTTGAAAGAGAGGCCTAAGGAGGGAGGGAGTCCTTAAGCTCTAAGACCTTAATGCTGTCATTGCTGTCCTCTTTTAGTGTACCTGCAGTTTCCACACTGCAGTGGGAACCATTGAAACAGCTGTTCTCATTCTCTGAGATGGTGTGCCACCCCACTCCATACCACCACCACCTCATCCCTTTCTCTTATTGTAGAGATAATGCCCCTTCCATATGTATCTCAGATATTCAATTAATGAAGAAAGACAAAAGTAGGAGAAATGATTTAGATGAAGGAGACCATAAGCATGAGGCCATAATGGGGTCCAAAGGCTGTGTGGCCATGTCGCTAATTATAGAAATGGATGAAATCTGCCACAAAAATGTGATTGGAGGCAGAGCAATTCATCACTCTCTCAGGCAGGACTACATAAGTGAGAATGGGGCCATTATGGAGACATGGAGACGATCACAGATTAGAAAGGCTTACTGGATTTGTTCTGGGGCCTTCCGACCACTATAACTCATGACCATAGGGTCTTAGACTTTCCCAATTTCCATTGAGGACCTTCCCAGGGAAGTCCCAGAGGGCAGATTGCTCCTCTCTGCTCTGGCTAGTTGTTGTTGCGTGCCATTGAGGACACTTGGACTCGTCGTGACCTCACATACAACCGAATGAAACACTGTAGGGTCGTGCACCATCCTCACAATTGTTCCTGTGCCTGAACCACCGATGAAGCCACTGAGTCCATCCACTTCTTCGAGGACCTCCTCTGTTTCATGGCTTCTCCACTGTACCAAATAGGATGTCCTTCTCCAGGGACTGGTCTCTCCTGACAACATGTCCAAAGTATGTAAGATGGCGTCTTGCCATCCTTGCCTCTAAGCAGCACTCTGGCCTTATTTCTTCTGATACAGATTGGTCAGTCCTTCAGCAGTCCATGGTACTGTCAGTAGTCTTCTGGTGGACCACAATTCGATGCATCTGTTCTTCTACAGCCTTCCTTATTCAGTGTCTAACTTTCACATGCATATGATGCAATGGAAAATAGCATGGCTTAGGTCATGTGCACCTTAGTCCTCAGAGTAACATCATTGTTCTTCAACACTATAAAGAGGTTTTCTGCAGCAGATTTACCCATTACAATACATCTTTTGATCGCCTGACTGCTGTTTCTATGAACATTGATAGTGGATCTAAGCAAGACAAAATCCTTGACAACTGAAGCCCTTTTCTCTGTTTATCACCTATTGGTCCAGTTTTGGGGATTTTGGTCTTCCTTATATTGAATTGTAACCCATATTGAAGGCTGCAATCCTTGATCTTCAGCAAGTGGTTCAATTCCTCCTCACTTTCAGCAAACAAATGGTGTCATATATGCACACAAGCAGGCTCCCAAAAGTTAGTGGAACAAGGAATCAAAAGAGAATGGAATTTTTCAGGGACTTTTTGAAATACCAGTGTGTGTGTGTGTGTGTGTGTGTGTGAGAGAGAGAGAGAGAGAGAGAGAGAGAGAGAGAGAGAGAGAGAGAGAGAGAGAGGAGATGTGGGCATAAAACAAACATCAAGCAACATAAGGGAGAATGCTGTTGGCTGCTGTTGAACTGATTCCGGTGCGCATGCACAGTGACCTGCTGTGTGCACCATAGTGACCCCTCAGAAGCAGATCATCAAGCCTACCTTTCAACTGAAATTCTGAGAATTCACAATTTTCAGAAGTATGTGGATAACAGTGAAAGCCAAAATTCTATTTGCACAGTCCCCACGTGGATTAAGCTTCCAGTGAATTCCTTCAGACCATTGACCAGGGATGTGAACACTCTTGCCACCAGGCAGAGGGCATTGGAAAGTGGATTACCCCTTAGGCAGCCCATGGTGGGGCTTAGAGACTTGCCTAAGTGTATCCTTGAATCGAGGCTGCCATTCTGGGCTGCACGGTCATGAGTCATGCCCCCAAAGCCTTGGTTGTTTGGCCCTGGACCACTCTTGTAAACTGTCCTGTTTAACACAGGTCCCAATCCTTGTCCTATTCTTGCTTCTGTAGTCCCACCTGGAACTGTGATGTTGGGATCTGCCGCCATGTCCTTTCAAGTCTGTGAATCTCAGATAACCCTTACATATCAATAAGACCTCTTGCTAATAGTTTCCCTCCCCTCATCTCGATGGCATGTGTTTGTCCTGTTTAAGATTTAATAAATTATCTTTGAGATTTGGGATATCCTCTTACCCTAAAACACAAGGCATCTCTGGGTGTATTCCAGCTGCCAACTTTTTAGGTAGTAGTCAAGAAGTTCGCTGTTATGTCACCCAGGAAGCTGGGGAAAGGATGATCACCAGAACAAATCCATTATTCCCTCCACTCGCTTCCTAGCCTTTGAATCTCCACCTTGGAGGCAACTATGGCCTTTCTGTTTCTTTTTGATGATCATGTACGCATGTCCAAGTAAAGCTTACTTTTTACTCTTTTGTATCGCCTATTTCATTAAATATTATATTTTGGAGATTCTTCCAAATGGATTCATACAGAATGACCTCATTCATTTAAGAGTGCATGCTGTTACACAATACAGCTATGATAAAATGCATCTAACCAACCTTTCTTTTTTCTCTGTGTATTTTACCAATTTTCCTGTCAAAATTGACCATATCTGAGTTTGCTTTCAGGGACACCTTAAGTCTAGTACCCCTTGAATCCTAGGGCCTGGAGTCCTCCTCCTCTTCAGAACCAATCTCTGTGCAGGTGTGCTGGTATGTGAACTGTGAACCCTCTCCCTAAAATCAAAAAATAAAACCCAAACTCACTGTCATCAAGTCACTGTTGACTTGCAGTGACCCTCTGAGTTTCTGAAACTCTGTCTATGGTAGTAGAAAAACCAGTCTTTCTCAGAGCTGCTGGTAGTTTTGAACTGCCAACCATGTGGATCACAGCATAACTGTTAGGTTTCTCGGGTGGGAAATACCTCAGTTCTTGGCATCACAGGAGAAAGAATTCATGTCGAAGACTGATTGTTGATCCAAATGGGTTTGTATTAAGGAGAGAAGGTGATAGAGGAGAAGAGAAGAGAAAGAGAGGAGAGAGGGGGAAGGGGGAAAGAAAGGATTGAGAGAGAGAGAGAGAGAGAGAGAGAGAGAGAGAGAGAGAGAGAGAGAGAGACCCCACAGAAAAACAGGGAGGTGGTCTCCAGGTTCGGCCTTTAGTGGCTTCGGCTGGGAGGCGTGGTTGACATTATTGGTTGACCCCATTGGCTGAATTAAGCCCACCTGGCCTGGTTTGCACCCACCTAAGTGCACTGCCTCCCTGCCTCATGTGCCTGAATTTGGAGCCTGCCCAGTAGACACCCTGGTCCCAGCTCTAGCTACCTAACATAAAACTACACCATAACACTACTCCCTCCTAAACAGCATAGCTAAAAATATGAGTTGAGCAGAGAAATTGGTTCTTAAAAGAATGCCTTCGCTTACAACCGATTGTCATTTTAAATTTCACTTGATGGTGTAGAGAGAACCAAGAGATCATTCCATCCCTCAGATTACTTGTAAAGTACTGCAGAAACCTCAGGAAAGCCAGCAATTGCCTGCAAGACTGAGGTAAGAATCTCAAGGTTGACTCCCAAAACCATACGCATTGCTATAGAGTTGATTCTGACCCATAGCAACCTTACACAGGACAGGGTAGAACTAACTACCTCTGAGTTTCCAAGTCTGAAACTCTCTATTTTTGTAAATCATTTTATTGGGGGCTCTTACAGGTCTTATAACAATCCATACATCAATTTTGTCAAGCACATTTGTACATATGTTGCAATCATCATTTTCTTTGTATGTGAGCCCTTGGTATCAACTCCTTTTATTTCCCTCCCTCCCAACCCTCCCTACCTCATGAACACTTGATAAATTATTAATTATTATTTTTCATATTGTACAGAATCCGCTGTCTCCATTCACCCAAGTTCTTGTTGTTCATGCCCCCCAGTCACCCCCTGGGGAGCGGCGTGGTTATACAGTGATCATTGCAGTCAGTTCCCCCTTTCACACCCCACCTCTCCCCCACCCTCATGGTATCACTACTCCCATTACTGTTCCTAGGGGGTTTATCTGTCCTGAATTCTGTGTGTCCAGAGCTCTTATCTGCACCAGTGTACATGCTTTGGTCTAGCCGGATTTGTAAGGTGGAACTGGAGTCATGATAGTGGGGTGAGGGCTGGGAGAGTCTGTAACTCTTTATAGGAGTAGAAAGCTTCACAGGAAAGTGAATTTGAGGCTGAGACCTTGGGAAAAGTTTGGTCAAGATAACCAGATGTGGAGTGGTGTAGGGAAGGAAAGATTAAAAATAACCTGGTCCAGGATCCTCACAAATTTTAAGTTCATTTGACGCTCCCTAGGGAGGAAGGAGGAAGAGCTATCAGCAGGCAGGCTGTGTCATGCCTACAGCCTCTACAAAAATGCTTCCTGACTCTTCTCAGAAATTCTGCCAGGTGCTACCAGCCTCCTGAGTCTGAGAATGGTTCCTCTATGTTCTTATTAAGCTGAGGAAGGTTGGCACAAAAATATTTGGGAATCCAAGGAGCATGGTGAGGTCATTTCAGGGGGTCATGAGGAATGACTAGTAGGGATTTCAGCCAAATTAAAGGGCTTAGCAATTTGAATACCAGCTGACTCTGACCTTGATCAAGCCTCTTTACCTTTCTGGGTCAATTAAAAAAATTATTTTTTACCAGGTTTCTACTATATGTCAGATATGGGGAAGCAGTAGACAAACCAATAGAAGCTAGGAAATTTGATCCCACCTGTACAGATGTTGCTTCTAAAGACAGCATTCTTTATGTATGAGTTTGCCAGTAGTAATAATTGTCGTTAATCGTGCACTCTTGCCTGGAGAAAAATCCAAGAATCTGTGTCTTTGTACCTCCCTTTTGACACCCTCAAGGAACCCAGTGGTGCTGTGAGGAAGGCATTGGCCTGCTAACCCAAATACTGGCAGTTCAAACCCACCTGATGCTCCAAAGAAGATGAGACTGTCTGTTCCCCTGAAGATATATCCTTTTGGAAACCCCACAGAGCAACTCTACTCTGTCCTATGAGAGTCAGAATAGACTAGTGAGGACAGTAGATGTGGTTTGGGTTTGGTTTCAACACCTCCTCCCTGATCTACCTCATTACATCACAGTGCCTTAATCAGCTCCCCAAGCTGGTTTGTTTTTATGGCAGATTTTCTTTCTCTCCCCAAGTGCCTGATTGTGGGAAACAGAGGGATTTCTCCCAAGCTGTCTACCCCAAATATATTCCAAACTCAGCTGCTTGCAAATGACTATGCACTTGGAGGTCATCAGGAATAGATCAGGGGTCATTCTCCCTAAGAGTTATCAGCTATCTAGTGCAAGCAGACACCACTGCTTATCCCACAACAAGTAGGATTCACTCCCTTCTGATAAGGATAGTAGTTGTCTGTTTCCTTGTAGGAGACACCAGAGAGGTCAAACCCATCCAAAGATGACCAAGGTTAGGCTGCCATCCTAAAACTAGAATCAGCCCATCTTGTCACATGTATACCCCCCAATCTCTACTCTTGCTATTGCATTTCCATAGACCATCCCCTCTCATTACTGTATCACCTATAGCACATCCCCTTCCTGTGACATGGGTCCTCACCTGTCATTAGGGGGCTTGCATGCCCCCAGAGAATATAAAAACCTGGGTTAGCATCAAATATCTCTCTTTCCACGTAGACCACCAAGCGGGGCTGAGCTGAGTATGCTACTATGAATTGTGTCTGACTCCATTTATTTCAATATTTCTCTTATGCTCTGTAACTTTACTATAATATTTATTTATTATCGCTATACAATTGCGCCCACCGGACTCATAATGATGTGTTAGGGGCTGGCTTCCCCTGACACCTGATGCTTATTCTTCTTCTGTCACCTCTGCCCCCCCCACCCCCCACCTTTCTTCCCTTCCTTCTCTTCCCACTGTTGGCCACACCATTGCTGTGTGTGTTGCTCGACCTTTTTTGTGCAGGTCTCTGCAGGCAGTTGGGAGAAGAAGGGCAGTGAAAGGGACTGAACATGCCACTATCTGTGGGCAGGACAGGATGTCTGATGCTTTGCTGGCTCTTTGATATGTGAGACCAGCAGCCAAACCTACCCCTTTAAGAGCCTGGAGATGATGACTGAAGGCCTTATGCAAATATTTTTACCTTACTTTTATTGTTCTTTGTGTAAAGTGAGGGGCTGGGCAATATGTTTTTAAGACTCCAAGCTCGAACATTCCAAGAAAGTAAGCATTCAAATGTTAAATGCAGGAATTACAAATACTCCTTGACTGGGATGGGCGTGCTCTGATCCCTGCTGCTGGAGACAATGGATTAATTCTCCCTCAAGCTTGCAACCAATAGCTTGGTTCCTGTAGGTGGAGTTCACACCCTACTGAAATGGTTCATATGGAGATCCAGACCGGTCAAAGTTAAACTGCCATCCTAAATGTAGGATCCGCCCATCTTGTCACAAGTATACGCCCAATCCCTCCTCTTCCTATTGCGTGCATGGAAGGCGGGGGTCTGGGGGTCCCGGGGCCCTTCAGGGACCCGCCAGTCATACAGCTCGACGGGAGGCGCGGGCGCGCATGCTCCGACAGTCGGTGCGGCGGCGGGGACGACGACGACGGCGGCGCGGCGGCGGCGGGCAGGCGGAGTGCCAAGCCCGGCGGGCATGAGGTGACGAGCGGGGCGGGCAGCGGCTGGGGCTACTGACGGCTCACCGGATCCGGAGCGCACTGCGCGCGGCGCCGGGCAGGTGAGAGCGGCGGCGCGGGACCCGGATGCGGCGCGGCTGAGGGCGGCCAAGGGCGGTGGTCGCGGCGGCGCCTGGGCCCCGCGCTGGCCGGCGGCGAGTTCCCGGAGGTCCGGGCCGGCGGCTCCGGCGCCCGTGCCGTGCTTCCTGCCGGCTCGGAAGACGCGCGCCGAGCAGCCCACAGGACGCCTTGCTGAGGCGCGGCCGGATGTCCCTGGCGGGCGGGTGGCGCGTTCGGGCGCCTCCTGAGGGCGCCTGAGCGGAGAGCGGCGTTCGCGCCATCGCGTCTACGCGGGCGCCCCGGACCCGCCTGCCACTCAGGTGTCTCTTCACGCAGAAGTGTGTTTTAGGAGCGGGAAACCTGTGGTGGGCTTCACGGACGTGTTTTTAAATCCCAGCGCCGCCGAGGAGCCCTGGGGCCTCGCCCCTAACGCCCTACTTTGCCCAAGGGGGTAAGAATGCGTGTCCAAAAGGTTGCCTGGCCAGAGCGCAAGTGCTTGTGAATGGTAGCGACTGGGAAGGCTGCACCTCGCTCCGCTGGCCGAAGCCTGGCTGCTGGGCGGGTCACGTTTATTTCCGAGCTGCTGTGGTGTGGCTGCAAGCTCCGCTGGAGTAGCTCCTAATGTTGGAGCCTGTCGTCGGCGGGTAAAATAGCATCCCGGGGCCCCTTCCTAGAGTGCTTCCTAGCACAAGCACATGGCGACTCGGAATACCTGTCCCAGGTACCTGGGGGCTGAGGCAACCCAGTGAACGTAGGATAATTTACGGGAGGTCCCAAACTTGAAGTGCTTTGCTCTTTAAATAATCTCAAGTGTCACTTTATCACTGGTTGCAGACTATAAACACACCGAAAGTATGAAACACCCACTCCCCGCACCCCCCCCCCCCCACCAACTACATTGGTACTTCTAAAGGGAGTGACAAGTGCCTTTGTAAACATCATCTTGGGCTGTTACTGTCTGGTGAAGTCGTCATAATTAAATTAGATGAGTACTTATTTTGAAGCACTGAATGGCTGTTTGGAAGTAGTATTCCTAAAAAAATCATCTCCAGAGAGTCAGAATCGGGGGTTTTTTTTCTTCCAAAAGCTGCATTGTAAGGTTTCAGTGGAAAAGCAGAAGTGTTTGAGTGTAATGTAGCTAGCATAGGAGAATAGAATCTTAACCGAGTTTCCCAAGGCAGGTGTGAGCAAATCTAAACCTGAACCGAATTTACTTCTCTAAAGCACAAGTGATACACAAAATCAACAACTCTGCCTTACATCCCTGTTCATGGGGATGTTCTACTGGCAGGGGTGTTATTTAGAAGTGGGGAAAATGGGAGTTTTCATTTATTGTTGCTTTACACCGCTGACCTGTGTTTCTTGGAGACTTATCCATAAAGATTTTAGATCCATCTTGCTATGAATATCAACCAAACCGATTGGGAGTGGGGTGGTGGGCATATGAACCTTGTAGTCTATCCTGTGTTCCTCTTTGTGTTATTCAGACTGTCCTGTAAAAGGTGAAACGCCACAGCGGAAGCATTAATAGGCATTATAAAAGACACTGGTGTCTGAAGTCTGATCTTGGCTCAAGCTCTGGACTGGAGTTTAAACAATGTCACTCCATCTCTCTGTCTTTCTGGATATCTTTTTTTAACATTAATTAATTCAAACTGAAAAGGATACTTAATTAGCTTCCTTTCCTCGGGTCTTGCTCTCTTGGAGTTATTTAAGATTGCTTTCTTTTTTCTTGTTTAATCATTTTATTAGGGGCTCTTACCGCTCTTATCACAATTTCTGATTTCTTTCTTCCACTTTCATATAAGGTATATGAATATAGCGACTTTGTTTGCCTTCTAGAGTATCCCCAGCATCCAGAGTAGTGCCTGAATCATTTAACTAATGTTGAATATGAAATGAATGCCATGTGTAATAACATCTTCTGGTTCCACATATAGCATGTATTGAAAGGTCTCAGATTTGTACAACTGAGGAAATAACCAGGAGACCTAGAGTTAACCTCTTAGGTGTTCTTACTCAGTCTTCATTAACAGCTGCCACTTTTGTCTTCATAAAAGTACTCTATCCATGAAGAAGATAAGCATTTAGACGCTGTCCTTGATTACAAAAGCAAATGTGAATTTCTCAGTCATGCTCATGTATACTAGATTATTAGCATTTTGGCAGCCAAGGGACCAAACAAGCTTTATCAGTTTTGATTTTTTTGGGCATCAAATTTTGGTCTTGACAGTCGATTGGTTCTAGAGTGTGGTAATTTGATCAACATCACAATCCTATAGGAAACTTCAGATTTTTGCAGGGGGTAGATTTAGTTCACTTTCATTGTTTCTCTTTTCCATCTAAAAATTACCCACTGTGTGTGTATGTGTGTAACTGTGCTTGTGCACCTATGTATCCTTGGACCCACAGCCATTAAGGTGGCTCTGGTTCACAGCGACCCGATATACGAAGTGCTTCTTTGAGAGCTCTGTTTGGTTATAGTAGAGGCCCTGTGCAGCACAAACATGTACCCACTTAGCTACTACTAACTAGGCTAAGAATGGAAAGATTGGTGGATCAAACCAGTGGGAAGTGACTTGCAGGCAAAGGCCTGGCAGTGTACTTAAAGAGAATACAGTGATTGAGAATCATATGGAGCAAAGTTAGGAAGCTCACTGTGAATCAGAATCGACTTGTGGCGGTGTGACCCACAGGGGCAGTTCTACCCTGCCCAGTAGGGTCATTGTGAGTGGTAGCACTGAATTTGGTTTGTTTTTGATTCAGAGGAAGATTTAAAGAGGCTATCTACTTCCCTTTACAGTTACAATCTCAGAAACTCACAGGGGCAGGAGTTCTGCCTGTACAGGGTCCAAGTGAGTCAGCATGGACTCATTGGCTGTAAGTTTATATTAATTTAAATCAGGATTTTGATCCGATTCAATCATGTCTGAAGAAGCAAAATCAAAAGAGACTCCACATTTTAAAATTTGGATGAAGTCGAAAGAAAACCGGAATGGGAAATCTTGTAGATTTTATCCCTGGATTATAGGATTTGGCAGAGGGTTAGGGAGTCCTTTTAGGAACCTAATTTAGGAGATTGGATGGGTGGTTAATACACATTCAAAATGGTGCAGCTGCCATCTTTGAGCATGGCAGTGCTGTTTCTGATTGCAGGCTAAGAGATGTGGTGGCTAGGCGTTGATTGGGCTGCCCTTGTTTTCTAAGAGGCAGATTAACTTTCCAAAAGAGCATAGACAGTAATTCTTTCCAGTCTGTTTCAGTTTTGCTTCCTTGGTTATAACTGAACTGTGAAGACGGTTTCAAATCCCTGATTAAAAGTGTTATTTTTAAAATTTTTATTATTTTTAAAGTGTTATCTTAAAAAGTGTAATTAATAATCACCGTTTTCATTTTATGATACATATATATTTGTAAACAGGAAGGACTTTTCCAGTCAGTCAGCAACTTTCTCTCTGTCACCACTGTTAGGTTAATTGATCCATTTTTATAGATAAGAGTTAAGTAATAAATTAGGCATTTTTTGCTAGTGTACCTTTGTTTGGAAGTATGATCAGCTTTCTCTTTGTTTTGGCCCGACTTTAAAAATAGAACGACTGTTTTAATGAATTTGTATATATATGTAATTAAGGAAAATGATTAATGTATGACATGATGTAGTTACATCTTGTAAGTTGTGTTGCTCATATGTATAGAATTTTCAAATAAAAACGGTCTAACCCAGTGTTTCTCAACCTGTGAGTCACCACCCCTTTCAGTGTTGAACAACACTTTGACAGGGGTTGTCTAGGACCATGGGAAAATACATGCTTCTGATCTGGTGAGAAAAAAGCTATCGCAAGCATCACATTGATGTTGGCCTTTTGTGCATACTTTTGCAAAATGTAGCATTTTATTTTACTTTTGGCACCCATGATATACCATACTTCAAGACAAAAATTCATTTATTTGTCATTAGAAAAAATATTTAGCAATATATAATTACATATTTTTGTGATTAATCACTGCTTTAATTATGTTTAATTTGTCACAATGAAAATATATCCTGAATATCAGATATATACATTATGATTCATCAAAGTATCAAAATTACAATTACAAACCAACAGGGTAGATGTGGGCGCTCCCAGCCATCTTGCTTGGCGGAGCCGCAGCACACCACTGTGTCCCAGTCTTGGTGCAACAGACTCCATTTTGAGGCCTGCACCTCCATCTTAGCTCTCAAGACTGACCCCTAACCCACCTCCCCTCCCCTGCTCTACCCCAAATTCCTGGAACCAGCTCGTCCCAAAGCCAGAATGTTTTCTGAATATATGGTCACTCCAACCCTCCCTCACATATAGATAAGATTAACGACCCCTCTGAAGCACCTATGTGCGCAGATCCTCCCCAGCCATGATCGAAATACTCTACGGACAACCTTTTCTTTTCTCGCCTCTTCCTGCAACTGATTGCCCTCTGCTAGCTTCGTACCTTCCATACTTGTCCTTGCTCCGCAACCTTCTTAGACAACACGAAAACTCCCCCATCCCTGAACCATCTCCGACCTCTGCTGATCACCAAAAACCAGTGCATCCTGGAAAAGCTGTGTTAATTAAATCCCTAGCACCCAGACCCTTAGCACCCCGGTGGGAAGGCCCTTACACCGTAGTGCTCACCACTCCCTTGGCAGTCAAGGGTCTTGGAATAGATTCCTGGGTACATTTGTCCTGAGTCAAGGCAGCAGTGAACTCTGACCATGGCTCCCAGTGGTCTGGCTCAGTCTACTGGTCCTATGTCTCTCCGCCTCACTCGCCTCACCAAGCCAGCCAGCTAAACCTAATATAATTTCCCCTTTTGCTGGCGATTTTACTTGACTGAAAACTATACCAATTACGCCCGCACTAAGCATTATGATTATTTGCTGGCCACCGCTGACTGCCCACCCACAGGGTGCAGAACACCCATATACTTAAATTTCACTGACTTTAAGCGGCATCAAGGAAAAGCTGATCCCATCATTTGCTACCTGTATGACCAGAAGGCAACTACCCAATGTGCAAAAAGGTGAATACAGAAAAATGTAGGGTGTCCTTGGTCTTCCTGCCAGATACTTTACCTTTCCCTTTGTCCCCAGGGATGATTCTACTACCATCAATCTAAATACACTCTCACAATCCCAGACCCCTGGGATAGCCGCTGGACACCTCTGGTTCCAGGAGCGTGGTACGCCACTCGCCGAGAGAAATTTCCAGACGCCAAACTCTATGTATGGAGGTCGCTACTCCAGGTCCAATCCACCATCCACTGTAATATTCAGATCCAAGACCTTCAACTCACTAAGCAAATTTCTAAACCTTCTGAGTCTCCCTTCTCCCAGCTTACCCTGCTACAGCAGGGACTGGCCATTGCCACTTTGCTGGACTAGGCAACCTCTCCACCTGCTGCATGTGTGCAGCCCTAGAACGCCCTCCTCTGGTAGCAGTACCAGGTCCTGCCCTGTCATTTTCATCCAACGTAAAGACCACAAAACCCATAACCATCCCCAATATTCCTCTGTACATCCAACCAGAAAACACTCAAGTGCCCTTTTGCTACTCCAATCCATCGACACAGACATGCAATGTCACCCAAATCCCCTCCAAACCACTAACAGCGCCAGAAAAAAATTTTCTTTTGGTGCAACTATACACTAAGCATTTAAACATCAGTTCTACCTTACCCTTTTGTGCCTGCCCGTCACTCTGGTTCCGCAGCTCACTACATACACTCCGGCTGAGGTCCAGGACAAATACATCCAGGTATACAGTCGCCAAACTAAAAGAGCAGTTTTTCTTCCGATAGCAGTGAGAATCTCCTTAGCCTCAGCAGCAGGTGCAGTAGGACTCAGCGGCGGGACCCTTAGACCCTCTATCACCACAGCAGACAAGTTATCCACACGCTTCCAGCTGGCAGTCGATGCCTCTGCCAAATCTCTAGCCTCCCTGCAGAAACAAACAACCTCTGTTGCCCAAGTTGCCTTGCAGAGCCGTTGCACTTTAGACCTCATCACTGCTGAAAAAGGAGGAACCTGCTTATTCCTCCAGGAGGAATGCCGTTATTACATCAATAAGCTGGGAATTGTGGAAACTAGAGTCCAGACCCTCAACAAGCTAAACCGTGAGCTGCAAAACAACAGATTCAGAACAGACGGATCCTCTTCCTGGTGGAACTCTTCTCTGTACTCCTTCCTAGCCCCCATACTAGAACCCATAATTTTAGTAGTAATTTTGCTCTTAATTGCTCCTTGTCTCATTCAGCTCCTGCAAAGTCGACTCCGCGAAATCACCCGTATAGCAGTCCACCAGCAACAACAACCTCTCCACCCTGTGCCAGGCCGCAACTCCCAGTACTCTGCCTGGAAAAGCCCCTCCCCTTGCTCTTCGCCCACTACCCACAGGAAGCAGTTACAGAAATGGACTAATGTTGTCCCTTTTCCCTATAGGGTCAGTCTAAAACGTCCTGTCTTGGCACAACAGACTCCATTTTAGCTCTCAAGACTGACCCCTAACTGACCTCCCCTCCTCTGCTCAACCCCAAATTCCTGGAACCAGCTCCTCCCAAAGCCAGAAGGTTTTCTGAAGATATGGTCACTCCACGCGTCCCTGACATATATAGGTAAGATTAACGACCTTCTCCCTTCGGAAGCACCTGTGTGCGCAGATCCAAACCCCCCCCCCCCAAGCTATGATTCTCCCCAGCTGTGCCTGCCAGCAGTGGGCATAAAAACGCCGCCAGGATTTTTTCCCTGGCGTGGCTTCAATAGCTCAATACCCTGAGTTGCTGAACCCGCCACAAGTTCGCAATAAAGCCTGCTTCTAAAACTTAATTAATTGGGTCTTTGATTCTGTTTTCGAGTCCAAATAAACTTTTACACTGAGCCTCGAGAAGGCTTTGGGAGTCAAAATACTCCCAGCCTCCAGGCAGCAGCGTCCCAGCCCCCTCCCTAATGCAGCCCGGGAAGGCAGGCACAGAGAGGCACATCAAGTCCCGCACACCAGCAAGGAACGGCGCAAAGACCGACACCAGCAAGGAACGGCGCAAAGACCGACACCAGCAAGAAACGGCGCAAAGACCGACACCAGCAAGAAACGGCCCAAAGTCCGACACCAGCAAGAAACGGCGCAAAGACCGACACCAGCAAGAAACGGCGCAAAGACCGACACCAGCAGGAAACGGCGCAAAGACTGACACCAGCAAGAAATGGCGCAAAGACCGACACAAAAGGCTGGGGCTGCGGCAATACGCTACAAGCGTCCCCAGGGGCCTCCACCGTATTGGGTGGGGCGCCACTTGGATTGGCTCACCTAGGCCAGGTGAACTCAACCCAACAATTCTCCCAAGGGTGGTGAGGTGAAAGGAGCCCAGAGGGGCCCACATCCCGTGAGACCAGCATGGGAAGGCCCACTCCTGGGGCCGGCTTACCTCATAGCTTCCAGTCACACAGCACCGCTTCTGTTCGAACATCACCGCTTCTGTTGGACCTCACCTGGGGCAGGTGTGCCTCGGTCCGCGGCTCCACGCCAGAAACAGCTCACGCCGAGGCCTGGTTTGGGATCCTCTTGAGTTTTGTGAGCGGTTAGGGAGGCGTGGTCGATGACGTAGTTCGACCTCATTGGCTGTATTGTTGAATTGAATTCACCTGGCCTAGGTGAGCCAATGCAGGTACAGCGCCCACCCAGGCGTAGCTCCCCCTGCTGGCTGGAAACCTGAACTTCTGAGCATGCAGTGAGCCTCTACTTCATGAGCCGGTAGCTCAGACCTCTGAGCTTGTGTAATGGGCCTACCAGTCCCTATGCTAGCTCCCTAACAGGTTTTCCAGCCAAAGGTCTGCCTTCTGGGGCTGTTCTACAGAAAGCACTTGGTTCCTGACCCCTACGCATTCGGGGTGGTGGATGCCCTTGCTTCCATGCTTGCTTCTATGTAATTCTGGAATGGTCCTTGTTTCACACGGTCGGCGAGGTCAGGACTTCTGGACTGGTTGGCTACCAGGCACAAAATAAATAGCCAACGGATTGAAATCTCAACCCCTATATTGGTTTATTATGGACCACACAGACTTGTCTTCTGGAACTTCCCTCCTCAATTTCTGAACCCTTGAACTCCTTGCCACCTCTACGTGGAAAACAAGGATTCCAAACTCCGATCACCACATCTGCCTGCCCCCCCCCAGTCCCTCTGTGGTCCCCCTTGTCTTCCAGAGGTGCATTGTCAACCAGCAAAGTCGGGCCTCTCCATTTCTCAGAAGCTGCAGATTGTTACGTGACATCACCCTGTGTTTAAATGTTAGTGATTATGCTATCTAAAAAACAAATCTGAGCCAACTGGGGACAAACAAAACTCATTTCAAACACCAGCTCTGTCTCCCATAAGGTCCCGTGTACAACTGCTACAACACAACAGTGGGTCCTGCTGGGTCTCCACTAGCATCTGGGAGGAAGGCTATTTATTACCGGGAATCCTACCTTGGTCCCTTGGTGTTAATTGCAGACTCACTGGGTGACGGATTGTATCTGACACGCACCATGTTTCCCGCAGCAAACACAACACTTTGTCAAACTCCGTTTGGTATTGCTCCATCCCTCCATCATTCTCCCTAATGACAAAAATAATTAACACATTCATATAAAAGCACAGGATGAGGAGAGCTTTAATTTATTCATCTAGTTCAGGGTCATCCCTGTTATCAATATATGACAAGTTAATGTCATATATTAATTAAAAAGCAACAGTGAAGCAATTTAGGAAACTGAGGGATTGTCATGGGTCCTGGTTGTGACAGCATGTTTTGGGCATCATGGAAGATTACAGATTTGCCTTCTGTGGTATCTCATATCCATCATCCAAAAACTACCTGCTCTTAAGGGTAGAGAGAGCGAGCTTGTCTTTGAAAAAGGTGCCTGGGTCTCTTTTCCGGTTGCCGCAGCGCTAGGAACCATGAGTACCAAAGTCTCTCGCGACACCCTCTACGAGGCGGTGCGGGAAGTCCTGCACAGGAACCAGCGCAAGCGCCGGAAGTTTTTGGAGACGGTGGAGCTGCAGAGCAGCCTGAAGAACTACGACCCTCAGAAGGACAAACGCTTCTCTGGCACCGTCAGGCTTAAGTCCACCCCGCGCCCCAAGTTCTCAGTGTGTGTCCTTGGGGACCAGCAGCACTGCGACAAGCGAAGGCCGTGGAGATCCCTCACATGGACATCGAGGCGCTCAAGAAGCTCAACAAGAATAAGAAGTTGGTCAAAAAGCTGGCCAAGAAGTATGATGCCTTTTTGGCCTCAGAGACCCTGATCAAGCAGATTCCTCGAATTCTGGGCCCGGGCCTGAACAAGGCCGGGAAATTCCCTTCCCTGCTGACCCACAATGAGAACATGGTGGCCAAGGTCGACGAGGTGAAGTCCACCGTCAAGTTCCAGATGAAGAAGGTGCTGTGTCTGGCAGTGGCAGTTGGCCATGTGAAGATGACAGATGATGAACTCGTGTACAACATCCACTTGGCTGTCAACTTTTTGGTTTCGCTGCTGAAGAAGAATTGGCAGAATATCCGTGCTTTGTACATTAAGAGCACCGTGGGGAAACCCCAGCGCCTGTACTAAGCTACGGTTCAATAAACTTTATTGTTCCTGTTTAAAAAAAAAAAAAGAAAGAAAAAAGTGCCTGGGTTTGGTAGCTGCTCACAGGATGGCAGGTGTAACGTATTATGAGAATTTAACAAGGCTCTGAGAAGACGGTTATTGGAAGTTCTGGCTGGAGGGCAAGGCCATGACTCCTGAAAGATTCTGGATCCAAAAGTCAAGTCAGAACTGGATGCCACAGACTTTCTCAATCCAGCCCTCTTTGCCCCTCCCCTAAGGCCAATACATTTCTTTTTTTTTTTTTCTTTCATTCTTTATTTATTTATTTTAATCGTTTTATTGGGGCTCATAAGGCTCTTATCACAATCTGTACATACATCAATTGAGCAAAGCACCCTTATACATTCGTTGCACTCATCACTCTCATAATTCACCTTCCACTTGGGTTCCTGGAATCAGCTCGGTTTCCCTTTTTTTCCCCCCATCCCCCTCCCTCCCCGATCCCACCCCTGGTCCCTTGATAATTTATAAATAATTATTATATCTTATCTTACACTCCCCGGCGTCTCCCCTCACCCGCCTCCCCCTTGCCAATCTCCCAGAGAGGAGGTAACACATAGATCTCTGAGATCGGTTCTCCCTTTCTACATGCCCTTCCCTCCTGGTGTCGCCACTCCCACAGCTGGTGTTGAGGGGTTCGTCTGTCCTAGATTCCCTGTGCCTCCAGATCCCCACTGCACCGCTGTACATCCTCTGGTATAACCAGGTCCGCAAGGCAAGGTAGGATTGGGGTCATGATGATTGGGAGGGGAGGAAGCATTCAGGAACTAGAGGAAGGTTTTGAGTTTCATTGTTGCTACACTGAACCCTGAGTGGCCCATCTCCTCCTCACTACCCCTCTGGAAGGGGTGTCCAGCTGTCTACAGGTGGGCGTTGGGTCCCCATCATGCACTCCCCCTCTTTCACGGTGATGTGATTCTCACCACCACCCCACCTTTGATGTTGGAGACCTGGTCTCCTCTGTCCTTCATGATCACCTATGTTGGTGTGCTGCTTCCGTGTGGGCTCGGTTGCTTCTGGGCTAGATGGCCGCTTGTTTGCATTCAAGCCTTTAAGTCCCCAGACGCTATATCTCTCAGTAGCCGGGCACCATCCGCCTTCTTCACCACACTTGCTTATGCACACTTTCGTCTTCAGCCATTATGTGAGGGAGGTGATCACACAATGATTGTTTTTGTTCCTTTGTATCTGCTACATGGTCCATTCAACACTTTGTATTCGCTTAGGCCGTGTGCTTCTTCTCTGTGGGCTTTGTTGCTTCTGAGCTAGATGGCCGCTTATTTGCCTTCAAGCCTTTAAGACCCCAGACGCTATATCTTTTTTTGATAAGCCGGGCACCATCAGCTTTCTTCACCACATTTGCTTACACACACGGCTGTCTTCAGTGATCATGTCGGGAAGATGGGTATCCTGCAATGGCTGCTTAGCAGGGCGAGGTGCTATTGTATTGGGGGATTATGCATGAGGAGGCCCAATGTCCATCTGCTACCCTACTACTGAACCTATAAATATATGCATATAAATCTATTGCCCCCATAATCATAAATATGTTTACATATGTACATGTCTGTATTTAGGCTTCTCTGTATGCACTTTGCCTCCTACTCCTTTCCTCTATTTCCTTTCGCTTTCCTCCCGACCCATTACCATGTTTAGCCTTCATTCTGGATTCAGTAGTTCCTCTCAGTTACCTTGCTCTTGGTCACTCCCTTCCAGTCCTCCCCTCCCCTCCCTCCTCTGGTTTTGAACCATTCGCTGTTCCCTTGTCCCTGTTGTGTTGGGCGACACCTCCTCCCTTCCCCTACCTCCCACGCTCTCATGTCCCTCCAGGACCGTTGGTCCTGTTGTTTTCTTCTCTCATTATTTGTCCAGCCTATCTTGTCTAGGTGGACCTACTGACATAGTAATACGTGCATACAAATGGATATGACTTTGACTGCGCCCAAGTGGCCCATAAGAACATGGCTTTGACAGAAGCAACATCGACACGCTGATAAGCAGAAAAGCCACTAACATACAAAATTTACTGGGTAAAAAAACAAAACAAATTTTAAAAGACTAAACAAAAAGATAGCAAATATTAAAAGAAAAAATTGCTAGTAGTTCAAGGTCCTTTCATTGGCCTTTAGGAGTGTTTTCTAGGTGTAGCTTGTGAGGCGCCACGTCCTGGCCCAGAAGACCATCCTTTCTACTCCCTCGGGCTCCCTTTGCTCTGCTTCCTCCGCTGCTCCATTGCATGTCCCCAGTGTTTGCCTCAGTGTGGCGGGGTCAGCTCAGTTGCCCATCCCCCATTGTGTCTCAGGTGCTGTCCCGTGTAGGGCCATGTGTTGGTGCAGGATGTCATATCTCGTAGTGTGGTCAGCTGAATGGTCCTCTCTGTATGATGGGCTCTTCTAGCTGGTCTATCGACTTTGGGCTTGGTGGACCCAGGTGTACTCCACTATGTCCTTTCTCCTTCTTTTGTTTCAGCTTCCTTCTGGATGTGGTGTGGTGGGTCAGTTCCTTTCCCACTCCAGACAATCTATTTTTGTTTTCTGTGGTATTCCCTTCGAGTGTGGGGGTCGGCCTAATTCTGGTTTGGGCCGGCTTGTCGTCCAGCCTCTTTGTGTAGACTTCTGTACTTTGCGTTGTCCTCCTTGTTTGGTGTGTCGTGTTGGGGTCCGTATGCATGTTCCAAATCTGTGGGGACATAACCGATACTCTCCCCCGGGTGGGTTAGTACCCTGCCCCCCCCCATACCATCCATTCGGATTCTCCCCCTCCCGGTTCTCCCTCTCCCTACCCCACTACCCCTTCTTTATGCTGGACTCTTATGTACCTCCCTAGGTGTGGCCTGTCCTCCCTCCAACTATCTATGCTTCCTCCCGTTTATTGTGGGATGGATGTTTATTCTTCTATTTCTGTCATGCTGATTGTACTTACCTCAGGGGACTCATGTTGTACCTGTCCCTTTGGGTCTGGCTTACCTCGCTTAACATAATTCCTTCCAGCTCTTCCCATGAAATAACGTGTTTCATGTGCTCATCGGTGCTTTTCAGTGCTGCATAATACTCCATTGTGTGTATGTGCCAAAGTTTGCTAATCCACTCGTCTGTCGATGGAAACTTAGGCTGTTTCAAAGTCTTTGCCATTGTGAATTGTGCCGCAATAAACATTGGAGCGCATATGACTGGTCGTGTTTTATTTGCTGCTTCAACCGGGTATATGCCCAGTAGAGGGATGGCTGGGTCATGAGGTAGATCAATTTCCATTTTCTTTAGGTATCGCCAGATTGCTTTCCACAGTGGCTGTACAAATGTACACGACCACCAGCAGTGGAGGAGGGTTCCTACTTCACCACAGCCCCTCCAACACTTGTTGCTCTCTGATTTACTGATCTGGGCTAGCCTCAGGGGTGTTAGGTGGTATCTCATGGTTGTTTTGATTTGCATTTCTCCTATGGCAAGGGACTTCGAGCACTTTCTCATATGTTTATTGGCCATATTGATCTCCTCTCTAGTGAAAGTTCTTCTCATTTCTTTTGCCCACTTCCTTAGGGGGTTAACTGTTTTCCTCTTTTTGCAGGTCACGATGGTGTTGTAGATTTTAGTAATGAGCCCTTTGTCTGATGTGTCATTACTAAAAATCTTCTCCCAGTCTGTGGGTTGCCTTGTCACCCTCTTGGCAAAGTCTTTCGAGGTGCACATGCATTTTATTCTTATTAGATCCCATTTGTCGATTTCCAATTCACCTGTGTGTGTCCCCTTCCCTGTTGCAGTGAGCCTATGTGCTCCCTGGGCCAGTACTCTGAGATTAGTCCCGATTCCCTCCTTAATGGTCCTGATGGTTTGGGGTTTGACTTCTAGATCTGTGATCCACCTTGAGTGTATTCTTGTGCATGGGGTGAGGTAGACGTCTTATTTCAACTTTCTACATGTGGATATCCATTGTTTCCAGCACCACTTATTAAAGAGGGCATCTGCTTCCCACTTGACATTTTTGGGACCCTTGTCGAAGATCAGTTGTCTATATGCTGATGATTTTACTCCTGGGCTTTCTATTCTTTTCCACTGGTCTGAGTGTCTATCATTGTGCCAGTACCATGCTGTTTTGACCACTGTAGCTGTGTAGTAGGCATTGAAATCAGGTAGGGCGAGTCCTCCAATTGTGTCCTTCTTGAGGAGTTCTCTGCTAATTCTGGGTTTCTTCCCTCTCCATATGAAGTTGGTGGTCAGTTTTTCCAATTCTTTGAAGAAGGTTGAGGGTAATTGGATTGGTATAGCAGGCCAATACATTTCTAAGGGTTATGGATTCTACTTCAGAATCATTCTCAACCTCAATCCCAGGGCCCTCTTCACCATTGCTGGCTAGACCTGTTCACCTCTTGCCATATATGTGTGTGTGTGTGTGTGTGTGTGTGTGTGTGTATCACACACACACACACACACACACACACGGGTTTATTGTAAGTCTGGGTCTGTAGGTTTCTCGGGTGGGAAATGTCTCGGTCCTTGGCTACACACTAGAAAGAAATTCACACCAAAGCCTGGTTGGTGATCCGAGTGGGTTTATATACAGGAGAGAAGAAGGTTCCGGCGTTACAGTAAACTGAACACGGGCACCCTCATGACACTGTACACCCAGCCCTGCTGAGCGGAAGGCAGAGAAGCAGCTGAAGGGAAGGTTCCAGCCTTTTAAGGGCTTTCAGCTGTGAGGCGTCAATTAAGCTCTCCTGGCTTGGCCTTGAATTTGTGCATGCCCTTTAGCCTGCATTGGCTTCCAACCTCCTGTAGGGGGCCCCCTAAGCATGGAGAGGAACAACCCCTTGTCTTGCTACCTAACAGGTCTACATTCCTGTATGGTTACATTGAGATGGAAGTAGCCCCTTTAGACAGCCTGTGAGGTTCACCAGGAGCCACAGGCCCCAGCGTTCCCTGTTACCACCTTAACCTTAAACTACTGTTGGAGTTTATATTATCTGTGCGGGTCTGTGGACATGGAATGTTTCCATGCCAGACCCTGAAGTTGCACAAATAGGCATCCAGAACAGAACTCATACAGGCTCTAATAAGATGCTCAGATGCTTCTTGCTAGGATGAGAATTCATCGAAGTTTGTGAGCAGTTCAGATCTTGTAAGGGAGAACAGGTCAGTAGTGTATCCAGAGAAGAGAGCAAAGGTCAGGGGAAAGGGAGGAGGCCCACAGACATCTGTGCTCTGTGTTTGGCCACAAGACAAGAAACCAGGTCTCCCTGAAAAAGAAAGCAGAACAGCAAGTCCCTCGGAACTAGGACATCTTTAAACCTGACCTATACAACACTCGGCTCAGGGAGGCGCCTTGGAAAACCGTAAAAGCCCAAAAAGAGGGACAAGGAGGAAGCCCAAGTCTTTGGTTTTCCCTGCTGTGCTTTCAGTGTTGAAATGTCTGTGCACGGAGCCTTTGAAATTTCAGAATCAGAGAGTGGATTCATAAGCCAAGCTCCTGCTTTATTCTTCAATGCATTTTAGCCCAACTCCTCCTTGGTGACACATGTAACAGAAATTCTGGACTTAGGAGCCACTTGGTCCTTGGACACTAGGAGATTACAGTGGAATCTGAAACAGGGCTCTAACCACCAACTGGACTGGCCTAGGAAGCCCAAGTATTCAGTCTCCCAAACACCAACCTCCCGTTGCTCTTCATCTGCCTCCACCTTGTTCAGCTTTAGTTGTCCGTGGAAGCGTTTGGCACCCATCTGATGCTTCAGAACCCAGAAAGGAGGAAAGGTAAAACTGGGATTCAAATGAAACAAGATGTGCCCGGGGCTCCTCGTGGCATTTGTCACCTTCAGTTCCCTCTTCGGACGCAGATGTGGCAAGGTTCACAAACAAGCTTTACCAGAAAGAACAGCCTGCTTCCAAGTGAGAAAAAGCCCTTTACACATGAGTTCCTGAGGTCAGCCCAGCCCTGTGCGCCCCCCACCCCTCCCAGAGTCCCCTGCTCTCCGGCGAAGCATTAAAGCAAGTGGAAGCAGAGATTTGCTCAGAATAAAAAATCATTTTTCACAATAGCATGCCACATTCTGGATGGCAATCACGGCTGCACAAACCGTGTCCGTCCCCCACTCATAATGTTGCCGCCTCAGTGACCACACACACACATTGTGTGGTGAGACTCAGAGTCTATTCCATTTGTGATCAATTGTTTCCTCCCTCTCCACACTTTGCACTTAGGAGACATGCTCTCTGGAGGCGGTTGAGGCTTGTCTTGTGGCCAATAATCATCTCCTACGCCTTCCTTTCCAGTCACTAATTTGATGTCTTCACTCAAAGAAATGCCCATAAGTTGAGGTTTCAGAGGAGAGCTCCTTGAGCTCCCCAGACAACAAGGGGGCCGAGTGTCACCGTCATTATCCTGAGCTGGGAGGGAACACTAGTGTTCCGGAGGCTGGGAATCCGTCACTGCCTGCCCATCGCACAGACAGAGCAGGTGCTGGTTATAATTGCTTCTAGACGTCCTGCCATGCTCAGTTGAACGTCAAAGCCATAAACGCTGCCCGACTACAATAAAACTGGAGTACGCAGACATTTCTGCATCATTGCCGGGTGAAAATACACTGAGTGGAGTTGGATGAGATGGCAGCAAGCGCTTAAGGAGGGGGTGCTGTGGGAATACCAACAAGATGACTGCCAGTCTCCGTTTCCTCCTCTCGTCTGCTTTGTGTTTTCTTTCAGGACCAGAAGAAATGATGCATATGTAAGGATAAAAAAATTTTCCATTTCCAGAGGAGTTTTCCACCCCCCAATCTACCCACAGCCTCCTTTGAGCAAGCCAGTAAAAGCTTTTTTTTTTTTTTCTTTTAAACCTGCCTTCTCACTATGGCAATTTCCGGAGCTGCTATGTGGCTGTGTTTAAAAGTCCCCCTTGGGATCCAGAGTGCAATCCATATCACAAAGGCATCCTCCCAGTCCCAAATAGCAATGCGACCTCAATTCAGAAGGTTGTTCTTGTTTCCATAGACCCAGAATGGAGTTTAAGCTGTTGATCTTGACTGTGGTTGTCGCGTCAGCCTCTCATGGGCACCTCATGGGCAGTGGAGCAAACTGTGCCTATCTGTGCTACCACCAGGACTGGGAGAGGAAGCCAACAGTGGTGGGCCATAGGTCAATGTGTGGATGGGGATGATCAGGTCTTTCTTCATTATTCTGTTTCAGTCTGGAAACACCACTGAAGCCTGCTCAGTGTCATAGCAACACACAAACCTTCACTGACAGTCTGGGGCACATTGGCTGCAAATCAAACCCGGGTCTTCCCGGTGAAAGTCGATGAGAGGTCTACCACTGAAGCACCGTGGCCCTCACCTCAAACCAGGGCAGTCATTTCCGGAGTTCAAACCAGACCACAATGCAGGATGACTGAGATTGCCACCAGAATCTGATACTGATGCAGAAAAAAACCTAACTACCATTTTATTGACTCCCAATAGGACAAAGATCTGCCCCTTTGGGGTTTTGAGACTTTAAATCCTTACAGCAGGGGTCGCAACCTGTGGGTCGCGACCCCTTTGGGGATCAAATAACCCTTTAACAGGGGTCATCCAATTCATAACGATAGCAAAATTACAGTTATAAAGTAGCAATGAAAGTAATTTTATGGTTGCAGGTGACCACAACATGAACTGTATTAAAGGGTGGCGGCATTCATAAGGTTGAGAACCATTGCCTTACAGAAATAGACAACCTCATATTTCTCCCACGGACGGGCTAGTCAGTTCAAACCCCTGACCTTGCGATTAGCAGGTTAATGCATAGTCCACTACACCACCAGGGCTCCTAATGATATAATAAGAGATACTATTGTTAGATCTCTCGTGGGAGAAATATACCTCAGTCCTTGGCTTCGCGTGAGAAAGAATTCACTCCGCAGCTTGGATTGTGATCCAAGGGAGTTTTTTGAGAGAAGAAGTTTCAGGTTTACACAGGCACCTCAGGGCCCCTCACCCCTGCACAGCTTGCCTAGAAGCTGCTGGAGAGAAAGTTACTACGTGGGCTCCAGGATCCTGCCTTTTTTTTTTTTTTAAATCGTTTTATTAGGGGCTCATACAATTCTTATCACAATCCATACATACATCAATTGTGTAAAGCACATTGTACACTCACTGCCCTCATTATTCTCAAAACATTTGCCTCCACTTAAGCCCCTGGCATCAATCAAGTCCTCATTTTTACCCCTTCCTCCCCGCTCCCCCATCCCTCAAGAAACCTTGATAATTTGTGAGTGGTGATAGTGGGAGGGTAGAGGGAGGGTGGATTGGAAAGAGGAAACCGATTACAAGTATCTACATGTGACCTCCTCCCTGGGGGATGGACAACAGAAAAGTGGGTGAAGGGAGACATCGGAGAGGTCAAGATCCTGCCTTTTCAATTCCTCCATAGGGAGGCATGGTTGATGGTCCTGGTCAACCCCATTGGCTGGATTGAATTCACCTGGCCCAGATGGGCCAATCCAGGTGTAACACCCACCTAGGTGTACCACCCCTTCCTGGCCGGAAGTTTGAACCTGAGCATATGTAATGGATGACCCAGTCCCTATGCTAAGCTACCTAACAGTATTTGCAAGATGCCGAGCAATGTTCTAAGCTTTTTGTATATAATAATTCAATTATTTCACTTAACAAGCCTATGTGTGGACTCTATTCTTGCCTCATTTTACAGATGAAAAATCAGTGGCACAGGATGATAAAGTCATGAGCCTATGACCACACAGTGAGGAAGTGGAAAGGAGAGATTTGAACCCAGGCTGCAGAGTCCATGCCTTGGGTGCCTACAGCGCCACATAGGACACAGGAAAGCATGGAGCAGACTCGGCGTAAGACCTAGCATGTATGTGCTAGCACTGCATGAGAGTAGCTGCTACTCAGATCCAGAAGAGAATACAAGGCTATTGCAAAAATTATTTTTTCCAAGAGAGGGTGGAATTCTGCATCTTGTGCGAAATCCCCCAACCTGCACATGGCACAGCTACTTCAGAAGGTTCCCAACAATGTGTGCTGTGTGGCAAACCAAACTGAGCTCAGGGGGAGCTGGTCAGTGGGTTATGTTACCCAGAAGGTGAGCAGTTTGAACTCACCAGCCACCACTCCAAGGGAGAAAGAGAAGGCTTTCTGCTCCCATGGACTTACAGTCTTTGAAGTGGCAGGGAGCATTTCCATGCAGCCTATGATTAGGATCTAGGAGGGTGAGGGTGGATGGAGTTGGTTGAGACCTGGCTTCAGGGCATTTCCCAGAAGGGCTTCCTGCAGTGACTCTGCCTTCAGGAATGTCTGGTGACCCTGAGGGCAGCAAAGTCCTAAGCACACTCAGGCAGTGGTTCTCAACCTTCCTAATACAGGTCCTTTTGTTGTGGTGACCCCCCGACCATTAAATGATTTTCTTGCTACTTCATCACTGTAATTTTGCTACAGTTATGAATTGGACGAGCCCTGTGAAAGGGTCATATGACTCCCAAAGGGGTCGCAACCCACAGGGTGAGAACCACTGCACTAAGGGTTCCCCTTCCGGGCAGCTCTACCAGTGTCTGGTGTGCATAGTTCTGTGAGGTGAGAGAAATGAACTTAGTGTCTGCTTCTGGTGACAGTTGATGTGGGTGGGCTTTCTCCCTATGTCAAATCCCTCTCAAGCCATTTGTCACCACAACATAAAGCAAGAAGAGGAGGCAGCATAGCAGGACGGTAAGCAGAACAAAGATTGAATAAACACAATTCACTTCAATCATGAATCGGGTGCCCTTGAGATGTGAGGAAGACCCCAGTCTAGTGACATTAGATCAGGTTTAGGGATTGAGTGACGGGACCCTCTTGGCTCCCCTCAGCCCCTATCTTGCTTTCCCATTGACCCTGCCCCTTACATCGTGATTGGTCCTTATTCCAGCATGATGGTTGGTTTCATAAGCACGACATGTGGGAATGTGTTAGTCGATAGGTTATACAGGCACAGTCTCTGGAATGGGTAAGTGAGGAGGCGTGACTGGTGACATGACTGGTGGAATGGATCATGTGAAGTGATTTGAGATCGTTGTTCAGACCTGATAGGTCATCCAGGCCTCTAGTTGATCCTGGCAGTACTCTAGTTTAAGGAAACAGAATGTTAGGCATTTAAGTCATATTTGAGCTTAAATTTTGAGCAATAGGCTGTGGCTCACAGTGAGAGTCTATGTGGAGACCCTGAATCCATTTTGAGGGGCCACACATTCAGCCACCATTGAGTTCTTTCCTACTGCTGACTGGCAGTAGAAAGCTTGTCCATCAGGCAGTGTGCTTGCGTCCACTCCCCGGGCCAGACTCAGCGATATACGGTCGTGTGCACATCCCAATGAAGGTCCCGCTCATGCTCTCACAGGCCCTCCCGCAACTCCATGAATTGATCCGTCTTCAGGGACAGTTTTGTGACAAAGGTGTTTGTTTTCCATGTCTCATTTAAGCTTTCAGGAGCTCAGGTGGTGATGCTGGATAGTGTTGGACTATTAACAGCAAGGTCGCTGGTTCAAAGCCACTAGTCATTCCACAGGAGAAAGATGAGGTTATTGCTTCCTGTAAAGGTAGCAACTTCAGGATCCCTACACAGAGTCACTATGAGTCAGAGTCAGCAGGACAGAATGGGTGTCATTTTATTTAAGTAACTGTGGCTGTGGGTCCTTCCGACACCATTGGGGCCTCATGCGGATGCCCTCCTTCATCCAGAACAGCGGTTTGTGCCTTTTTCTTGTGTAAAACATAGCAAAGGAGTTCCTAATAAAATATAGTTGAATTGGGAGTCTTTTTTCCCTCAAACAAAGTAAATCCATAAATAGAAATGAGACTATGGTGCTAATAACCAGTTGGAGAGTTGAGAGAGCTGAACTCTCAATCCTGGTAGAAACCCATTGTGACTTTAAAAACTTGCTCAAGGTCATCCATAGCCTATGAGGTTGAGTTGAGCAGACACAAAACAGATGTGTTGGGGAGTAATTGTGTACATTAAGTAAACAATTTATCTTTCTAAAGATTCTGTCTAAAACTTACTTTAAATAGTAAGTTTTCCCCTGGGCTAGGGAAAGGTCAGGGAGCTTAACCCCCTAGTATCCACCCCCTCTCAGCATTCATCATGTTAGGCCAGAGGAGCCAAATCACACCCACTACCCAGGGAGCACTGCTTCCAAAAGCCCATTGCCTGTGCCGGGGCAGAGGGCAGGTACCCGGACCAGAAATGCTGACGGAGTGGAACCAGCGGGCTCAGCCCCCAGCTTCCTGAGAGAGCAGCTGTGATGGTTCACTTTTGGAAAAATGTCAATGCATGACTTGGGCAGCACGAAAAGCAGATGTGCAGAGGTTGTTCGCTGTATTCCAGAAGTTCACACACTCTCCGGAGGCTCCTTGGCTCAATGGCAGGAAGTCGTTGGTGGCTTCCACCTTCAATCCCAAAAGGCCACTGCCGTCCAGTGGATTCCAACCACAGTGACCCTATATGGAGTTTTCAAGACTGTAAATCTTCATGGGAGCCAGCAGTCTCATTGTCCTCCTTGGGACAGGGAGCTAGCAGCCCGTTTCACCTCCAGCACCCCTTCCTCTCTAATTCTGGATCCAGTCCCTCCAAATATCCTGCCCTGCCCTTGTCTAGGCTTCTTAAATGCGTTCCATGCTGCTTATGTTAGTCTGGGTGCCTTAGCGAAACAAATCCACAGAAACGCGTATGTATAAGAGAGAGTTTTATGTAAAGGGTGAGTGCACATCAAGAAAACATGCCCACATTTGCTTATGCACCCGCTTTGTCTTCAGCGATCATGTTGGGGTAGGCTGGTGTGCTTTTTCCATGTGGGCTTTGTTGTTTCTTAGCTAGATGGCCCCTTGTTTATCTTCCAGTCTTTAAGACCCTGGATACTATATCTTTTGATAGCCGGGCCCCAGGGTGCTTAACCAATACACCACAAGGGTTCATTAGCATGTGACTTATCTCCTGCCATTCACACTAGATGCTCAAAATAGCAGGAAACCAGGTTTCTCCTTTGTGGCCACACCAGGTACTGACAGAACCTAGAACAGAGACATGCTTAGTTATATATCTTGACTATCATTAGCATATTATATGCCAGGCAATCTGTAAGCCTTCGCTCCCCTGACCTCTCACAGCCTTGGTAAAATGAAGCTAACAAAAGTAGTGCTCTCACAAGCTTGGTAGGAGATTAAACAACTCATGTAAGGCTACACAGCCTATCAACGAGGAGGCGAGATGAGGCAGTGTGTGGCTGCTGAACCCACACCCTTCACAACACCTCCATTAAAATGACTGAGGGCTATGAGGAACCAGACAGAAGCAGGTTCACACCCCAGATTGAGTCAATTTAACTGCCTATTGTGCCTGACCCTTCTATCTCTGATCTTAGAAATGGGGTTAACAACAACAAAACACTGTAGAAGAAATGTCCAGCAGATGACAGGCATGCGATTAAACAACAAAAAATAAATCACTTAAGTTGAAATTCGAACTCCTGGAAACCCCTCACATGCGTGCAGAGAAGGATTGAGCCCATACGGTGTTTCCAGTGCCCCCGTCCTTCCCACCTAAAATGAGCAGTTGATAAGGTAATGCCTGGATTGTTCCAAGCCCAAGACTGTGGAGAACTAAAGGAAAACCCAGCATTATGAATCTTTGAGCACAGCCCTGCTGGGAAACCGCCCTGCAGTCACTTGTTGAAGACTGGAGGAGGGACAAGAGTAGGGAGAAGAACGAGGACTGAATGTGACACATAAGCAGGGGTGGCCTACATTCCATAAAGGAAAAAACTCAAGGTCTGCTTTTCTGGTGCCGGAAAGTTAAAACCCATCTGGTGCAGTTGAAAAGGTGTGTGTGTGTAGTGGGGGGGGGGGGGGTGTGTGTTAGGGAGGAGGGGCGATGAGTCCAAAGGATGAACTCTCCATCTGCAATTGTGTCCTCAACTGCTTTCCCCTGCTAGCCACACGATATTTGTGTCTGGCCTGCCCTGCTTTTGTTATCAAGCCCAGAGAGGGCAAGAGACTAGCTCGAAGTCACACTGCAAGTTGGCAGCAGAATCAGGCCGAGAACTCTGGATGCTTAGAAAGCTTCACACAGACCTGAGAAAGTACCAAGGGAAGACCTGTTCGCTAACTGGGCAGCACTCACTGCATGCCAGCGCTGTTCCAGTGCCCCAGCCAGGGCATTGCTCCCTGTGTCCGTGTGTCTTCAGTGATGCACACAGGTGACGGATTGGCTTTTAATAGCATGCTTGGAAGGTTGAGGCCACCCAGCGGCACGTAGAAAGAAGGGCCTGCAAATCTACTTCAGACCAAGCAGCCTTTCAAGACCCTGGGGAGCACAGTTCTTCTTGGACACACAAGGAGGCCAGGAGTTGAAGTTGATTCCATGCTGTAGTTGATTCCATGGTTACCGGTTGTAGCTATACCTAGAGTCACATCCACATTCATGTTTATATCTCTTCACTCCATGGGGTGTTCATGGCTCCAACTCTTCTGAAGCAGACCACCAGGATTTTGTTTAAGAGGCCTCTGGATAGGTTTGAACTGCCAACCTTTTAGTTTGTAGCTGAGTGCTAAACAACTTGTGCCATGCAGGGTGCTAAGCTCAGAAACTCAGTCGGTGCTTCATGATCTCAGTTGGAATTATAGAGAGGGTCAGTGATGACCCATTGACTGCTGGGTAATTGTTGATGTAGTCTCCCTGTGCAGACATGTAAAGTACCTGAAAACTTAAAATCCAACTCATTGAGTGCATCATCCTGCCGTGCGCCAGCCCAGCAGCATGCTCTGCTGGGGACATTTACCATGCCTGGAGACATTCTGAAGAAGGGAGCCCCACTGCCATCTAGTGGGCTGAGACCAGGGATGCTCGCTTAGCATCCTGGTGCAGGGAACAACACAGCCCCACAAAAATGATGTTGACCAAAATGTCAGCAGAGCTGCCACTGGGAAAATGGTCTAGTCCAAGCGCTGACCTTCATAGAGGAAGAAAGCCAATCCAGAGCAGCTAAGTGACCTGCTGTGGGTTGCACAGCCTGATTCCAAGCCCAGTACTATACCCATAGCTGTTACCACGCCCAAAATTAAACATCAATAGCTGCCCAAAGGCCTCTTAGTTTGAGGACCAAGTAAGACAGTAAATGAGAAAGCCCTTTGACAAATGTGGCATGCTGCACAAACATGAGATGTTATTACCCAGGATCTTTTGATATATGTAAATAGATCTTGTACCAGGTCAGTTAATTTTCCAACTGCTCTATCTGAGCTTTCAGATGGCAGCACCTCTGTCCAACCCAGGAAAGGACTCCTGTGCAGGCTGAGCAGCCCTGGAAAGCCTCATGCCTGGCTTCTCCCACCCCTCAGCTAATCTCCAAATGATTAATAAGGGCTCTCACTATGTTGTGGTTCCCAGCTGACAGATACTAGGCTATCAATGCATTCGTATCACCTCCTTCATGCCAGAGGGACTCAGTTATTCGAGGGGTTCCAAGGAGGACCCAGCCTGAAAGAGAAACGGGCGAGAGAGAGGAGCGAGACCAAGCAGATTCTTGTCAAGGTCTGAGTTTATTGCTACACTAGCCTCTCTATAAAGGGTGAGACAAACAAGGGAGTTCAAAGGGGAGATAAAAAAAAAGGAAGGGCGGGGGTGTAGAGCACACAGGGCAGGCGGCCGCAAGTCTGCAGTTGGAATGTCCGGTGCTGGAGCAGACAAGGGTGGGCCATCTGGTGTGTGTCAGGGTAAGATAAGGTTGAGGTGACGTGGCTTTAGCCCTGCTGGGCAGGCAATATGGCCTTGGTTTTGTCAGGCTGATTATGTCCGGTTCCCAACATGAGAGAAGCCAGGAATATCTCCTCTCACAACTGTGCAGCAAATGAGATCAGATCTCCCAATCTGATTTTCAGCCCTCCTGTCTTTCCAAGTGAAGTGGATGGTCCATTTCACGTTGTCTCAAGTCTTTGCACATTGCATGCCAACATTGCAACACAGGGCGCGGCTGTGGGTCTTAGTAGACAAAGCCGCCACCCAGAACCCTGCCCCCAGAGCTCCTTAGTCACCCTTCACAACGCAGGTCCAGGCCGGGCTCCACACTGCAAGGCGATCAACCCTGACCCTCCAGTGTGGCCGTCCTCACACGCTCCCACATCCACCTAGAAGGACTGGAGATGAGAGATTCCGGAAGCTCCCTGCCTCATCTGCCTCCCTCTCCAGAGTGACAGAGCAACTGTAACTGATTAGGCAGGATGCAGCCTGTTCCCAGTCCCCACCCTCTCTGGGAAAGCAGGGCTGTCTGGCACCTCATCCAAGGCCTTTCCCCTGTTATCTCATTACTGAGTAGCTGCTCCTCTACCACCCACCTCCGTCACCTCATCTAAATACGGGGGAGATGAGTATGTCTTCTTTGCTGCTCCTTCCCTGAGTCCACCCCAGGAGCTCCCTGAACAGATCATCAATCACTTCTCATTACCCCTGCAGCAGCCGTCAGATACTGCTGAACAGAGACAGGCGCCTCCCCTGCTGCTGCCAGGCTCCAGTGCACATGTGCACACACACGTGCACACACATTGTACAGGCCCACTCACATGGACACACAAGCATGCACACCCATGTGCACAAACTTTGTTCAGAGGTGGGAATTCTGCCCATTTTAGCCTCTAATATTGCAATCAGAGAGTGATAGAACAATGAAAGATGAAGGTGGATGAAGGAAGATCTATTTATTCCCTTACTTGTTACATAACCATTCAGGGCTCTTTTTTTATCCGTACAAACACACCACCACCACCATCAACAATCATCAAGTAGCTGTCATGTATGCAGTCCTGCCCTATTCAAGGCAGTGCTGAGTATGTGAGGAGGATTCTCTCTAAAGCACAGCTCTGAGGAAGTCTGTCTCCTTCGCACTTTTACACACACAGGGTGAGGAGCCTGCAGGAGGCTCCGTGCGTTGGGTGAAGCCACACGATGAGTGAGGAGACCGAGGGTGAAGCCAGGGGAGTGAGAGCGCAGAGTTCACCACTTCACCACCATGCTGGTGTGCACAATCGATGAAAGGGTGGCTGCCAGCAGCAGGACAGAAAAAAAGTAAAGCATGTAACTTGTGGTTTTAGCTCTGGCTTACTTCCAAAAGGAATTGTTTTTGTTGTTCTAAAAAGCTTTATACCAAAAAAAAAAAAAAAAGAAAGAAAGCTTTATACCTCTATAAAAACAAAAGGCTACTGCTGTCAAGCACCTTCAGACTCAAGCCAGAGGAGAGCTCTCCCAGTGGGCTTCCAAGCTGTATATCTTCACAGAAACACAGTACCTCCTGTGGAGTAGCTGGTTGGTTCAAGCCAGCAACCTGGCAGTTAACAAGTACGTCCCTTGTACCTGTAATACCTGTATAAAGTGTATTAAATATGAACTACTCCTGGTGTGTAATTTTAAATTGAATTATTGTGCCTGGAACTTTTTTTTTAATAGCTAAGAATGGTGAAATCAGACTCCTTTAGATGTTATGAGAAGAATAGACACTACACAGGGCTTGGACCCAACCCAGCTTAATTCAAAGGAAGGCAGATTTATTTTCTTCTGCTTCCCAGAAGGTTCCTCAGCAGAACGTGTGTTAAACAAAATTGTTTAGCTATGGAAAAGAGCAATCTCCTCTTGGGAAGATTCTGGTAGAAAGGGGCTTTGGTTACATATCCAGCTCAACCCAGCCCCAGAGCCCTCGTCATGTTTTATTTTGTTTTGCCCTTGACACTGATTGTCTTGGGAACTGTGGCCCCCGAGCAATGGCCAGGAAGTCAGGTCTTCTTGATGTAAATCCTCTAATATCCCCTACAATGATTTTCAGTGCCAATGGTAAGGCCCGCCCAGTGGCTGCCACATGCCCCTGAGCAGACACGTCAGAGCAGATGAGAGCATGAGACAGCATTTAAGAGAATGGTAGGCTGGCCTTGACTTAGCTGTTTGGCCTCTCCTCAGAAGTCATTTGTGACACTGACTGTCATGGGTTTCATTAAGAACAAGTCTATCTCTACCAAAGAAAACTGCAAGGTAAGAGGACTTTCAGCTCCAGCTACATATGTCTCCAAACTTACTTACATATTGTCCTGTTTTCAGAAGAAAAAAAATGTACTCAGTGCCTCCCGGGCAAATAAAAACTTTGGTACTACAACCTACAATCCCAGATAAAGTGTAGGTATCTGCTTTGGCAGCTCCCCTGGATCGAGCTGCTCCAGTAGCTCTCCACAAAAACCCTGTGAAGAGATGATCAGGCAGGGTAGCCTAGTCTGTTCTGCAGAAAGAAGCTACCCCTGGAACCTCAGTGGCTTAAAATCTAGAAGTTTATTCTTGTTCATGCAAATTCTGACACTGGAAGGGCAATTCTACAGGGTGTTTGTCCTGCACACCGTCCGTCAGTGATTCGGGCTGCTTCACAAATATGGTGCCACCAGATCAAAAGGTGGATTCCAGGTCATCACAGAAGAGGAAGAGAGAAGTGGGGGTTGTGGATCAGTCTTTACATGCTTTGACACTTTAGTTGACATAGATCGCTGGATAGGGCTGCTTATATAAAGGTTATCAGTTCAAACCACCTAGCTGTACCACAAAAGGAAGGAGTCATCTGCTTTCATAAAGGGTACAGCCTAGCCAACCTCATGCAACAATTGTACTCTGTACCACAAGGGGTGAGCATGAGTCAGAACTGACTTGAAGGCAACAGGATTTGGGGTTTTTTTTGTTTGTTTGTTTGGTTGGTTGGTTGGTTGGTTGATTGGTTTGGTTTGGTGAGTGGGAGCTGGTTCTACCTACAGCATATTAATCTGAAGTAGTCACTTTAGGTTTTTTTGTTTGTTTTTTGAGAGATGTGGAAAAGCTCATTGGCTTTAATGGGGAGTTAACTCTGCCGCAGACGGCCTCCTCAAAATTTCCCTCCCGCTTCAGAAACTAGCAGAGATTTTCAATGAAGGAGCCTGCTGGCACCCGCTGGACATCTCCTTGCAAGGTCAGTCCTTTGGAGCCATTGGGAGGGAGAAAAAAGAGACTTTTATTCCTGTAAAGAATTCCAGCCCCAGAAATCCTGAGGGGGAAATTCTGCCCTGTCCTCTCGGGTCGCTATGAGTCCGAATTGAATTTATGGCTATGAGTTGAGTTGTAATTCCATTCACTTACTGCTCTTGACAGGTTGCTAGATTAGGGCTTGTCTTCCCAAATGCCAGCACTAAACGAAAATGAGCTGTCCGGGCCACAATAAAGGGGTTGGAAATACATCAGGCACACTCATTAGACACCTATGGCAAAATTCAGAACTGAGCATGCTCTGACCCAAGTCATGTAGACCCAGGTGGAAGGTCCACCTGGTCATACAGAATAGGACTTCACAAAAGTGCACCGAAATCAACCAATACGATCGACCAATGTCCTCCAGTGGTGTTGGGAGGTGATAGAAGTAGGCCTGGGCTCCTTGTCGCCCTCCCTTGTTCACGTGCTCTGCAAGTGGAGGGTGAGGCCCTTGGGGGTTCCTGCCGTGGCTCCTCAGCTGGTTCTGCACTCCTGCTCAGGTATTCCTCCCATGAAACCGCCATATTCAGCTGCAAACTTTCCCCACCCCTGCCATGCAGCCCGGCGTGCTTTCCGGAGATACTGGGGACTTTTGGGGACTGCGATACCGGAAACTTTCTTCCATAACATTCACTTGGATTTACAAAACTGCTTCTGCCATATGAATTCTTTCAGCATTGCTAAGCAAGAACTGAGGTCAACCACCCCAGAAACCTAACACTATCAAGTCAATTCTGACTTATATCAATCTAGGGGGTCCTCAAACTATGGCCTGCGGGCCGCATGGCCCTCAGAGGACATTTATTCAGCGCGCCGGGTGTTTTTGCCCCTTTTTTTTTTTTTACTTCAAATTAGGTATGTGCAGTGCGCATAGGCATTTGTGCATAGTTTTATTTTTAAACTATCGTCCGGCCCTCCAGCGGGTTTGAGGGACAATGAACTGGCCTCCTGTTTAAAAAGTTTGAGGACCCCTGAAAGGACAACGTAGAACTATGCCTGTGGGTTCCCGAAGTTCTAAATCTTTACAGGAGCTGAGAACCGCATCTTTCTCTGTGAGCCACTAGCGTATTCCAACTGGCCGGCCTCATGGTCACACACATTCCACCAGGCTCCTTGAGCCTTAACTTGATAATTTAATGAAATGATACTTCTCCAAGTCACACTGTATCATGGTCTATAATCTTGCTATTCTAATATCAAATTTAAAATAAGGAATATAGTTAAGCTCCAAATCCATAAGCAATAAGATCATTGAATCTCTTTGGACACTATTACTTAAAAAAAGAAAAAACTCTGTCCAATTATTTTCAGCACAGAAAAGCTTCCAGTGTTTACAGCTTAGTATTTAATTGCTTTTTCTCTTCTTCTTTTGCATTGGTGAATCATTTTGAGCTTATAATAATGTCAAAATAAATAGTTTCCAGAGCCTCCAGGCATTCACTGTGTAATGATCATTTAAAAGATTTCTTGGTTAGAGGGTCCTCAAAAGAATAAAAAGCGTGTCCGCATCCCTGGTCATTTCTATATTCAAAAGAAGAAATTGCTCATCAAATGCTACAAGCCAATTTCTTTCTTCAGCCAAACTGCCCATTTTAGCATCACTGAATTAAGCAAATGGTTCTACATTTCAAAGTCAACAATGATACTCTTTTCCCTTTAACACGAGCATCTTAAACAGCTCAAAAAGTAGTCGAGCTCTTTATTATGGCTTTTCCTGAGAAAGCTGTTTCGTTGTTTATTTTATTTATTCATCTAGACTTTCATTTTAAGATTTGTGTATTTTAAGTTCTGCTAGTCAGGACATTTTAAATGGAGCCAGATTTTTTTTTATACTTTGTCTTTTAAAATATAATGAGGCTGAGCCGTACATCCCTTAATAAAATATAAAGTCTTCCTATTTCTGTTTGTTTGTAATTTCCCTAAGGATAACTCTTAAAGTAGTAAAACCAAAACCCGCCATAATGAATTACATTTGGTCTACTGGGGGTTGTGGCCAACCTTTAGATAGAAAAATCCAGAGACTCCCTTCTGCATCTCCTTTCCCAACCAAACCCCGGTGGCTGGAGGCTGGAAGGAAGAAAGAGGCTGGGCTGCTGGGGCAGGGTGGGGAAGGGGTAACCTTGCAGATTATTTCAAATTCTACTCTGAAGGCAGAAAGTTATCCCAATGAGATAGCTAGAGATTCACTTCCTTAGAAAAAGATTGAAATTAATGTGTCCCTTAGAAAAGCCAAAGGAAAAAAGTCGTTATTAATTTAGGCAATTGAAGAACTTTGAAAGCCATGTCTAGTACATAAAAACACCTGTCCCTAGAGCCCATCGGCCTAGGAAACTGAATTTTTATGCCATGTAAAATAAAGGAAGGTCATTTCTTAGACTTGCTCAACAGAAGATTGTCATTTTAAACCGGTTACTGTAATGAGAAGCTGGGTTTTCGTAAAAAGGACTGAATGCTTGAGTCAGTGTGAAATGAAATTAGAGATGCATGTTCTGCGCATGGCAGCATTTCCGGAGGAGTCTGTGTTCCCGTGACTGCTCTCAATCTGTGTCGTGCCTTCTGGGAAACTCACAGCGTGGTGCCCACATCTAGTCTCTCGGACTTTCATGCCAGCTTTGGAAAGGTGTTGAGTCTGTTGGATCTGCTGCACAGAGACAGCATGCAAGTGGACCCTTCCCACATTCCTCAGAGAGCAGCCCCCCAGTGTAAAGCTGTGGGTGAGGTTTGATGACCTTTGCCCCTTCATCATCCCGCATTCTTTGACGGACCCAAGCGCTCCCCTGAGGCATTACCGGAGAAGCAGCTACCCCATAGTTTCCAGATGGTGGGTATCAGCCTGTGTGCTCATTGGGATCGCCAGAGAGCTGTCCAAAAGACATCTTTGTCCCATCTCCACTGAGTCCGATTTTATTGGCCTGGAATGCAGCCTAGGTGCTTGGATATTTTTCTCTCTCATTAAGTTTTTATTGTGAATTGGGTGAAGGTTTACCAAGATCATCAGTTTTTTATTCAACAATTCATACACATTGTGTTTTATGCCACTTATTGCAATCTCCACAATATAATATGACTTATTCCACTCCCTACTTATGTCTTCTGTTTCCCTTCCTCCTCTCTTCCTACCCTTCTGAACTTGGGCCTTGGATTAATACTGCCCTTTTGAGATCAAATGGTTTGCTGTTTTCAGGTTTGTGTGCCTCACTTGTGTAATTGCTCCCATTGTAGACCAATCTATTATTTGGCTGAATATTGAACCACAGGTAGGAGTTCATTTTCAAACTTAGTGAATAAGGACCATCATTTCAGAGGTTCTGTTAGTCCCTATCCAGCCAATAAGCCTGGTCTCTTTTATGACTGTGAATTTTGCTTCACTATCTAGGACCTTTTGATGTGATCCCTTTCAAAGAAGTTGGAATTGATAGTTGGAGATCATCTAGTTATTCTGTGCTCAGAGTCATGAAGTCTAATGTTCATGTGGTCCACTCACCACTCTTTCCTCCAGAGTGAGGGTGACAATACTTGCCACCTAGATGGCCACTTGTGAGCTTCTGAGATCCAGCTGCTACTCACCAGCGTGGATGTCGACCATAGTCTTTACAGTCTAGGTAATGACAATTGTTCTTGGTGTCCTTCACAACTATAATCCCCAGCCCCCAAGCCCAATAAAGCACTCCCTCCAGTTGTTCGGTTATGCCTAAGGAGTTTTGATAACTTCATCTTCTGTGTGCTCCGGAATATTCAATTCCCTGGATGATCAGAATGCTCAGTCAGGGCTCAGAATCTTGGTGTTAAGGCTCCTGGTGAGATCCTGGCACATCAGACACAGAGGTTGTGAGGCTAGAGGATGGGCAGAAGGGGATCATACTGAGTCTAACAAGGAAAGAAAAGGAAATGAAGGATATAAGCAATTAAAAGCAAGCGCATAAATAGATACAAATACACAGATGGCCCTTGCAACATTATTCCCAATCTCGCAAACGTGTCAACGGTCTAAATACCCATCAATAGGTGAATGGATAAGTCAAACATGTTGCCTACGGTATATACAATGGACTACTACTCAGCCATAAAGAGAAATGAACTCTTGACACAGGCTACAAGAGGAATGAACCTCATAAGCATTATGCTGAGTGAAATAAATCAGCTTCAAAAAGGACACATTTTGCTTAATTCCACTTACAAGAAATATCTAGGCTAGGAAAATGAATAGAGACAAACATCTCCCAATTGTTTCCAGGGATAGGTAGGAAGGTAAGTATGGTTGTTACATAATGCCATGTCAATTGGACAAATAAGTGAGGTGGAGTCTTTCTTATACCTATATGAGTGTCCTTGGATTTATTTCTCTAGTCAACCCAGCCTAACCCAGTAGGGCCTGGAGGGGAAGTGCCATCCCTGAGACGATACTGAGCTTCCATAGGGTGATGACATAATTTTGGAATGGGTAAGGATGATAATATGAACAACATGCAGAATGCCACTTAGTTATAATCTTGTAGAGCGTGGAAGTGACGAATGTTTTGATGCATGTATATTTAGTACGATTTTTAAAGAGTGTACGCAAAAGAGCAATATGGCAAGTCTGTGTTGCCATTTGCTGTTGCTCAGCTAAAAGCGATTCGGGCCTGTGTAGTCCAAAGGGAACCACAGAGGCTCAGGAGGAAAGCTGGTACCATCTCCAACTAAGACTTGTCTGACCAAATGCAGAGTCTCCCTTCAAGTAACTGACAGGTCAGAGGCAGCTCATCTCTGCTGCAGAAGCAATGATTTGTCTCAATTCCCAGACCACTGTCACAACCATGTCTTGTTGCCCTCGGTGCCCCCCTTCCCCACCACAATAAGTCACTAGAAAGCCATGCTTCATTTAAAAACAAACAAATAAACCCCTTCTGCCTCCATCCTGGCACTGTTTCAGCTTATTTAGCATCATAACATATGTCATCTGTTTCCCTAAACAATCTAACATGGACATGGCACGATGGGACTGAGGAGTTAGGCAAATGAGTACCAGCCTGCCCTCTGAACACACACGATGGCATTTGACTTGCTGTCAGTAGATGCTGTCGCGTTTCTTCTCCTCTTTCCTGGAAAATAAATATAGAAAAGAAAGAGGCCATGAAAAGGGCTGCAAGATGTTTAGCTCTGGTCTTTCTAGAAAGTGTAGAAAAAAAGCATGTGACCCCTGCCTGCCTTTAGATGCCCCACTCCTCTGGCTAACAAGGACTGCGCACTGACCATGGACAAGACATCTGGATCTGGGGGGAGGATAAAACAATTGCCCCCACCAGCAAAGAGTTTCCAGATTTACGGGACTGCACAGGCCAGGGAGCAGCTCATAAAAAGAACAAGAAGAATCGCAAAGGAGGGTGTGCTCCAGCACCACTTCGTCCAGCTGCAGACACATGAAGGCAAAGTTTCCTTTGCTTTCAGTCAAGTTTATGATTTCCGCGGCATCCCTTACCAACACCTTCACAAAGATCTAGGTTCTTGGGTTGTTTCGTTCCAGGGCGGACATCACCTTGGTAAAGCCACACTTTATGGACAGCTCATGGTCCAAGAATTCCACCTATATGTTTTGAAAGGGGCCACGTTAAAACCCCTGGCTCAGACTTTCAGGACTGGGCACAATACAGCTAACCCACCATGGGGACAGCAGGATTTGGTAACACTCTCATCTCCATCACAACCTGGACCTGGCAAAGCTATTTTCTTCCACTCACCATCTTTCAATCAATATTTACTCAGCTATTAGTTGCTCCCCAGGCTCAGCATCAGAAAAGTGTTCAAACGTTACCGAATTGTCCATCTAATGGTAGAGGTCTGTGCAAGGGATATGAGAGCAAGAGGCTCAGAGATGATCAGTGGGTAACGAGAGAGGGATTCACCTTTATCATTTGTAGAAAGCCCCTGAGGCTTAGTCACATTGGCAGACTTTCCCTGGAGCAAGCAAATAAAGCTGCTCCCGGCTCAGCTCCATTCCTGATCTGGTCTTGCCATGAGACTATCCAGGCTTTGTCCCAACCCCACATTCTGGAAAGCACGAGTGGAAGGAGGTGGATCTTGGGGATACCATGGAAAAGAATGGGCATTGCACAACACTTCATTGTACTCATATGGAGCTTATACAAAGGCCAAGAGATAGAACCAGGTGAGACTGTGAACAGGACAAGGTGATACTGCATGGTTTAAAATCAGAAAAGGTGTGCATCAGGGTTGTATCCTTTCACTGTTCTTATTCCATCTGTATGCTGAGCAATTTATACAAGAAGCTGGTCTATGTGAAAAAGAACATGGCATCAGGATTAGAGGAAGACCCAAGTAATGTCATTAGGAACATTTTCTCACTAAAAATTTTAGGTCATGGCATCAAAAAAGTGTCATTTTAACCTAAATGGGTTTTTAGACCAGTGAAATAACAGCGAGAGTGAGTCAGCATTGTGCACAGAATTGAGCGATACTGGTTCTTTGGGAAATTCATAATCCAACACTGGCACTGCTGAGATAAAGGATGACAGTGAGGAAGATTCTACACCTGAGCTCTGTGATGGGCCAACGTGGTGCTCTACTCTCTTCAGGAATGGATGAGCCAGCTCCACCAAGATTCCCCTTTACTGGAGCACCTGCTATGTATGTAGACGTTGAACACAAGAACGCTTTGGCGTTCCTACAATGATTTCTGACCGATGAGGTCATCGAAAAATTGATTATGATAGCCCGGAGGTTTACTTTCAGGTTTTAACCCCTCTTCAGTTAATTTCTGTGCATGGGGGAAGGTTTGGGGCTTGCTTCATTTTCCTACATACGGTATCTCAGTTTGTCCAACACCATTTGTTGAGCAAGCAGAATTTGTCCCTTTGGATATTTCTGTGTCCTTTTTCGAAGGCTAGTTTCCTGTTGACTGGTGAATATATGTGTAGCTTTTCTGTTCGAATCCATTGATCTATATACCTCTCAGTGTACCAATACACTGCTCTCCCTTAGGGAAAAACAACAACAAAAGTTGTATGAGCCCCTATATAATGATTTTTTTAATGGACGATGAACTATTTTCCAGGCCAGCACTATCCTATGTTTGAGCACATTGCTGCAGCCACTGTGTCAATCCATCATGCCTGCGGTACTCATGTTCAGGTATAGTGTTCTGCCATTCACAAGGTTCACACTGGCCAGTTCTTTCAGAAGTGGAAGACCAGGTCCTCGTCCCTCGTCTCTCTGTCTGGAAACTGCTGAAGTCTACCTGCAGTGAGTGACCCAGCAGGCATTTGAACTACTGGCTGCAAAATTTCCACCATTACAGCCAAATGCAGGCCACCACAGTACAACAGACAGTAACAGCATCTTAACACCACACAAAGGCTCCTCCCTGGGGAGACCACGTGTTCAGGCAATTGCTGCTGTTACACATGTAAGTGGGGGCTACATGAAGTCGCACCATCTCCCGTGGCCCTTCCAGGAACAGGCCATTCTTCTGTTGTTTCTACTGGACTTAGGCTCAGCTGCCAACCTGCCCTCTGCACGCATTCTTCTCCTTACCCTTCCATGTCACCTTCTCTTTGCCCAAGTCAATACTGCTGGTCAGTCACCTACTGGTGGATGCTTGCTTCTGAAGTTTCTGAACCACATTTCCCCATGGTTATGAGACATTGCTGCTGCCACTGCGAGCATTTAACAGGTTACTTTACACCTTCAATGAGAAATCTAGGGGAATAGAAAGAAAGCTTCTTCTTTCTCCCAAGGAGTGGGTGGTGGTTTTGAACCGTTTCCCTTGAGGTTAGCAGCCCAATGTGTAACCCACTACACCAGTAGAGCCTTGGTGGCACTGTCCAGCAATTATTAGACTGCTAAACATGAGGTCAGGGTTTCAAACCTACCAACTTCTCCTTGGGAGAACGATAAAGCTGTTCCCATAAAAGACTGACAGCTCCAGAAGCCCACTATAGGCTGGCTATGAGTTGGAATTTTGCGGTCATTTAGGGCTTTTTGGTGGCATGTGATTTTTTAGGGCTTTTAGGTTGTTTGTGGACGTTCAAGGTGTGTTTTGGGCATTCGGGTGGTTTGGGGTTTTTAGGGTGTTTTATAAGATTTTAGGGAGTGTTTAAGGGATTTAGGGGTGGTTTTTTAGAGTGTATAGGTATTTTTCAGCACAGTATGGTGTTTTTAGTGATGTTACAGAGTTCCTTAGGGATTTTAGGGTATTTTTAATATTATATGTGTTTTTTTCCCCCAGCATTTTAGGTTTTCTTAGGGCTTTCATGGTGTTTTCAGGGCATATATGGGGTTTAGGAATGTTTAGGGTTTGGGAATCTTCTAAGGATGATTTTTTGAAGTTTCACATGTTTGGGTGGGCATTTGGTGTTTTTTTGTGACTTTAGAGTGTTTATGGGATCCTGTCAATTTGCAGCTTTAATTCCACAAAGAAAAGTCAGACAGCAAGCCAGAAAGGAGCAGGAAATGAAGGGGAAGCCCAGGCCACATGTTACAGCTGCCAAGTCCGGAGAACCTAGGTGTGGTCGTTGGCTACCTGGGACCGGGAGTGGGGCTGTGCTCCTGCCCAAGGGTGCTAGGGAGTAAACCAATCTCAGCTGGACGTTTGGCTTTTCTACTACTTAGCCGACTCCATGAACTTTCCCAAGGGCAGCTGGCGAATTGCCAGGGGAACCCAGCTAGACCCCCCACACAAAAGCACAGGGATGGTTACAGGAACAGGAGGTTTCACACAGTGGATGTGCAGGGCTTGGGGTCGGGATTGGGGGCCAAGGTGAGGAAGGGGCAGCAATAAGGCCTGGTCCCAAATAATCAGACACTGAGCAATAAAAGTACAAGGACTGCCAAGAGAACATGGGGACAAAGGATGGCTGGACTTCATTTGATATCTTTGGACGTGCTGTCAGGAGAGACCAGTCCCTGAAGGGACATCAAGTCCATGAAGGACATGATGCTTGGCAAAAAGTGGAGGACGGGCAATAAAACAGCTCGAACCAGCGGCTACATCAGTGGGCATAGTAACAATGGTGAGGATGGTTCGAGACCTGGCAGTGTTTTATTTTACTGCTTGTGTTTTTCTAGAACTGTCTTTCCTGGATGCACGAGGAAGGATAACTGTGCTTGTGGGAAGCAAATGCACAGTGGGCAGCGCTTTGGCCAACATAGGTACACCACCGGCACACAGTGCCCCCTTACTTGGCATCCAAAGTGACAGGATTTGTCTTTCCCCAGAGCTCTCCAGCCCTGGGGGAAGTGGCCCTGCCTTCGGCGCGCCGCCAGGGGGCAGCACTGCTGCTCTCTCACTGGCTACATCTGTGAGGACCCAGAGAGCAGCTCCTTTCTGCTGCTCTCCTCTCAGACTTCTGCCAGAAGCCTTGGCTCCTCCTGGATCCTCCCTTGATTCCCACTCTGCACCTTTGGGGACGCCCAGCCCATTAACTCTCTCCCATCCTTCCTTGCTGCCTCTTCTCCAGATGCCTGAGCTGGGCTTCAAGTAGTTGTAATGTTATGCTTAGGTGAGATGTGTTCAGCTTGTTTACTGTCTGTATACAAGAAAAGAGTGCAGCCCAAGACATCCACCCTTTTGTTCCTCTATGGAAAGCCTGTTACGTGTCATAGTCTTCTCTCTGTGCAGTGCTTTCCTCTGCTGCTGATGCTTTTACATGAAATAGGACTCGGTGTGTCACCGCTACAGGAAATTATCTCTGAAAAAATAATATGCCCAGAACTCAGAAACAGTGTCAGCTTGCATCTGGCATCATGGAAGCATCATGGGTGTGTTTCCATTCATTCGCTCCTGAGTGTCACATGTTAAACTCAGTGCATAGCATAAACAGCAGCAGGCACAAACTGAGACAAAGCACACCCTTTGCTGTGAAGCACATTCCGACTCCTGGCTGCCCCTGTGCCACAGAGTAGAACTGCCCCGCAGGGGCTCCCTAGCTGTCATCTTTACAGAGGCACATGGCCACACCTCCCTTTTGGGAAGCCACTGGGTAGGTTTGAACTTCAGGGTTGTAGTAGTTGATATTGTAGAGCCCTGGAGTCAGTTCGGATTCATAGGGGCCTGTGCACTAGAGAGAGAAACAAAGCCCAGTCCTGCGCCATCCTCGCACTTGTTACTGTATTTGAGCCGATTCTCGCAGCCACGGTGTCAATCCACCTAAGTAAGGGTCTTCCTCTTGTTTGCTAACCCTCTGCCAAAAATGATGCCCTTCTTGCAGGACTGGTTCCACCATAGTAATATGTCCAAAGTACCTGAGACAACGTCTCCGCATCCTCTTTCAGATCTCCTGCCTTTAGTTTGTCAGCTCACTTCGATGGAGTCGATGCTGAGCCATAGCGACTCTATGAGATCAGAGCAGAACTATCTCTGTGGGTTTCCCAAAGGCTAACTCTATGGGAGTAGAACGCCTCATCCTTTTCTTCTGAGGACTGACTGGTGGTTCCCCACTGCTGACATTACAGTTGACACCCAAGGCATAAGCTACTATGCCACCAGAAGTCCCTTGCCCCTGTGCAATAACCAACACCACCTACACACAAAACCCACCCCTTCTCTGTCAGTTTGATGTATGGTGATGGCTTGAGTTGCTATGAAATTGGAAGCTACTAGGGGGAACCCGACAAAAACTACAATTTTTTCAAAACTATGCATTTAAATTTTTTATCCCCTTCATAGTACTCTCCATTACACTTCACACATTTGTCTAATCTGTGATTACATTCTTGGAAACATTTTTCAAACTCAGCAGTTTGGGTGACACCCTTGTTTTTTTCCCCCCCTCTTCTGTGTTGTCAAACCACTGTCCTTCATTCATGGAAACAGAAAGAAGTCACATGGAGTGAGTTCAGGTGATTAGGATATGAGGGACAAGAGAGGCATGCTTTTTTGGGGGATGTTTTCATACTGTTATTTCTTTTCTCTTTTTTTATAATCATTTTTTGGGGCCTCATACAACTCTTATCACAATTGATACATACATCATATTTGTACATTCATTGCCCTCATCATTCTGAAAACATTTGCTCTCCACTTAATCCGCTGGCATCAGCTGATAATTATTCCCCATCCCTCATGAACCCTGAATAATTTCTAAATTATTTTGTCATATCTTACACTATACAATATCTCCCTTCAGCCACTTTTCTGTTGTCTGTCCCCCAGGGAGATGGTTATATGTAGATCCTTGTCATCGGTTTCCCCTTTCCATTCCTCCCTCCCTCTACCCTCCTCGTATCGCCACTCTCACCACTGGTCCTGAAGGGATCATCCGCCCTGGATTCCCTGTGTTTCCAGTTCCTATCTGTACCAGTGTACATCCTCAGGTCTAGCTAGATTTGTAAGGTAGAATGGGGATCATTTTAGTTGTGGGGGAAGAAGCATTTAGGAGCTAGAGGAAAGTTGTATGTTTCATTGTTGCTACAGTGCACCCTGACTGGCTCCTCTCCTCCCTGCTACCCTTCTGTAAGGGGATGTCCAATAATCTACAAATGAGCTTTGGGTTTTCACTCCACACTCCCCCGTATTCACAAAGATATGATTTTTTTGTTCCGATGATGTCTGATACCTGATTCTTCCGACACCTCGTGATCACACATGCTGGTGTGCTTCTTTCATGTGGGCTTTGTTGCTTCTCAGCTACATGACCACTTGTTTAACTTCAAGCTTTTAAGACCCCAGAATGTATAACTTTTGATAGCCGACCACCATCAACTTCAGTCACCACATTTGCTTATGCACCCATTTGCCTCCAGCAATTGTGTTGGGGAGGTGAGCATCACGGAATGCCACTTTAATACAACAAAGTATTTTTGCATTGAGGGAGTACTTGAATGGAGGCCCAATGTACATCTGTTACCTTAATACTAAACCTATAAATATATGCATATAGATCTATTTCCCCATCGTTATACATAAATATATTTACATATGCACATGCCTTTATTTAGACCTCTATAAATGCCCTTTGCTTCCTACCTCTTTCCTTGATTTCCTTTTACTTTCCGATTGTCCCACTCTCATGTTCAGCCTTCATTTGTGTTTCAGTAATTCCTCTCGGTTACATTACTCTTGGTTACACTCTACCAAGCCTCCTACACCCTCTTCACCATCTATTTGGATCACTTGGTGTTCCCTTGTCCCTGGGTTTGTTAACAGCACTTCCTTTTTCCCTACATCCCCCTTTCCCATCTCCCCCCCCCCACCAGCTGTCAGTCCCATTGTTTTCTCCTCCAGATTGTTCATCCAGCCTATCTCATTTAGACAGACCTGTGGAAATCATAGCATGCACAAAAACGAGACAGAGCAAACCCAAGCAACAAAATGAAACAAAAGAACAACACCACCACCAACAAGCCAATGACAAAAAGCAAAACAAAACACAAGAAAGAAAAGCTTTTAGTTAGTTCAAGGACTGTTTGTTGGCCTTTAGGAGTGTTTTCTCATAGAGTATGATGGGTCAGCTAGCCCTGGCCCCAAAGTCTATTTTTGGTATTCCCTGGGGACTTCGTTGCTCTGTTCCCCTTCCTGTTCTGTTGTACACCCTTAGTATTTTGCCTCGGTGTGCTGGGATCAGATCGGGCGATAGAGGCATGCTGTTTTTTTTGTGTGTGAGCAGGTGCACTGTCATGGTGGCAAAACCTGTCTACCACTAATCAGTCCTTTTTATTTTAAATAAATCATTTTATTGGGGGATCTTACAGCTCTTGTAACAATTCATACACCAATTTGTATGAAGCACATTTGTACATACATTGCTATCATCATTTCCAAACATGTTCTTTCTCCTTGAGCTCCTTTTTTCCCCTCCTCCCACCCACGTGAACCACTGATACTTTATACATACTTTTTATTTTTATATTTTACGCCTCTGCTGTATCCCTTCACCCAAACTTCTGCTGTTTGTTCCCCTGGGTGGTGGAGTGGGGCTGTATGTCCATCATTGAGATTGGTTTCCCCTTTCTTCTGCTTCTCCCCCCTACCTTCCCTCGTGGTGTTGCTACTCTCAGTATTGGTCCTGAGGGGTTTATCTGTCCTGGATTCTGTGTGTCGGAACTTCTAGTCAATAGCAGTGTGCAAGCTCTGGTCTAGCCAGACAACTCAGACCTTCTTACACAATATCTTCAGAACCTCTATATAGGAAGCTTGATTAACAGTCTGACCTAGTGCAATGACTAAACTCCAAATGCACTATCACCCTCACATCAACAAAACCAAACAAATGAGCATCTTCTTGAAGTTTGAGTTCACTTGACGAGGTGTATTTGAGTGAGGTGATGATGGCGTCTTACACTGACTTGATTTATGTTTGCATTCTGGCTTGTGAGAAGAGCACAAGGTCTTGTCACCAGCAATGACCTTGGGAAAAAAGTGTGGGTGCACTAGCTCAGAGCAAGTTGCCAGATGCCTGCCCAAACAGGAGAATGTATATTTTGAAATGTGTACCCAGTGGAGCTTTGTACCGCTTGGTTTTTTGGCGGGGGTGGGGTGGGGGTGGGGGGAAGGCCGGCTACTCCTTTGTAGGTTAGATAATCTGAGATGTGCTATTTGAAATTTCCTGGGGCCAGTTTTAGACAAAACTAGAAAAGTTAATTTTGCTGTATGGAAAAATCTGACAGTCTGGAAGTATCTAATTTTCCTCACATGCCATCATTCCCCTAGTAGCATTATTCCTAGTTAAAGCTCTCCTCTGTTCCTCCTTAGGGTTTCCCCCACTACCTGATGTTCCTTTTCTCCTACTCATCATCAAGGGACTTGTGTCCAAAGTGAGGACAGCAAATAAGAGACCCTCCTGACTCTCTGTTAAGAAGGGTGCTCTGGTGCATGCGTGTGTTTATGTGTGCACATACAATCGCATTTGAATTTTGTTGGAAGAGGCTTCATAGAGACCGAGAGTGACATGGTTAGAGCTGCTGCACATGTAGAGCACTGTACTCTATGGTGTTCTAATTCAAATGCATGTAAGGTCCAAGAGAGGTAATAGAAGCAAGTGACCAGGGTCAGGGAAGGCAGTAGGAGGAACTGAGGGAGCCTGAATGCCTCACACCCTGCCAGTTTCACTGATTCTTGGATGGGAGAGTACCAACCTAGTGCTGTGAAATCTTCGCAGTTTTCAGAGGCTTGGGGGATTTTAATTTTGTATGTAAAAAATAGACATCTAAATGCTTGTAATTTATTGATTTCGATAAACACACTGAATGCCAGTACTCAAGTCAAACAAACCAAACTGACAGCCATCGAGTCTTTGCCAACTCATAGTGACCCTATTAGACAGGGTAGAACTGCCCCTCAGTTCAGCTCCCAGCCCTGGAGGCCCACCAGTTCCTCGTTATTATCATGAGGAATACTATTTTCACAAGAGCGTTACATACCCCTAGAGACTAAACCATAAAGCCATATAGGCTTTGACCATCAATTCTGATATGCTTTTTCCTCAAACTGATGGGTCATTTGATGGAATCCTTGTATTACTTCCCTAACATAAAAATTAATCAAGCAAAGGAGATTCAGTGCTCAGTACTGCAGCCCCCTATTTAGAGATTAACTCTTAAAAACCACCACCACCACCACCACCACCACCACCACCACCACCACCACAGGCACCTTATCTATGTTGATAAAAACTTGAGTAGGCTGTATAAATATCTCAAGTATTTAGGATAAAATGGATTCTTTTTCTACTGTCACATATTTAGTTTGAGTTATGTGTTTCCATCTGAACACAAATTAAATAGACCTCATTGACATCTTTTCAAAATGCCATAAAAATTAAATGATTACCTTAAAAGATACTCAGTATAATTAGGCATCAGAAAAATGTACATCAACACTAGAGCGAGATAGTGTTTCAACCCATCAAGATGACACTAGCCAAGAATATTAAAAATACCATTGAGTGCTGGAAGAATGAACAGATTTGTGTCAGAAGAACAGTCTGAAAGGTCCTTAGAAGCAAGCACGGGGAGACTTCACATGCTTTGGATATGTTATCAGGAGATGCCAGTCCCTGGAAAAGGCTGAAATGTTAGGTTCAAGTATAACAACAGTTTTGAAGATGGTGTAGGACTGCGCAGTGGTTCATTCTGCCTTGAGTTGGAACTGACTCAATAGCACCTAATGCTAAAAGCTAGATGCTTTTGATCCTAAATGAAAAGTGGATGGTCCAGCCTCCATACCAGCTACGTGGACAACTGCCCCTCCCCCCAGAAGAATTTACCTTAGAAGACGGCACTGAACCTGTAGCTAGGGGAGATGGACATGTCTGATCAGAGCACACAGGGGCAAATGAAGGGGGAGGAAGAGAGTGGAGCACACACTGGTCCACCAGGCTTGGAGGATGATATTGGCACTCTGAACAGCCAATGTACAGAGTGGACCATATGGCTGATCCCACTATGAGACATGCCATCCCTTGCTGGCCCAGGGCCCTATGGGGACAATACCGGAGACTCTGTGTTGGGACTGACCCGGCTGGCCCTCCAACACGGAGGCAAATCACTAAAAGCATGCAGCAGAGCAACCATGGGAGCAGAGCGGGTAGCCCCTGAGGGAGTACAAAGGACAGACTCTGGGGCCAGAGCACGATACGCCATCAGACCTGACTGAAGGACACACCTATAGAAAAAAAAAATCAGACCTTGATCTATTTACAGGTTTTTCTTTCTTAAAAAAATTTTTTTGGCTTTTAATTAATTTACTCTTTTATTGATCATTGGTTTTCTGTTGTTGTTTTTTGTCATCACTGTGTTCTCACCCATCGCCTATCTTGCTATGGTTTGATTTTTGGTGCATATTATTATCTCAACAGATCTATCTAGATAAGATAGGCTGGAAGAATAGGCTGGAGGAGAAAACAACAGGACCAATGGTTCCCGGGGACATGGGAGAGAGAGAGGAGGGGGTAAGGAGGTGATGCTGACCAATCCAGCGACAGGGGAGCAACAAGTAATCCAAAATCCGTCGCAAGGAGGGTGTGAGAAGCCTGGTAGGTATTCAGCAAGGGTAATGTAACCAAGAGAAATTACTCAAACCCAAGTGAAAGCTGAGCACGATAGTCGGACAAGAGGAAAGTAAAAGTAAATAGAGGAAAGAACTAGGTGACAAAGGGTATTTCTAGAGGTCTACATACTGGCATGTACATATGTAAATATATTTATACAGGAGGGTTCGTAAATAGATCAACGTTCATATATTTATAGACTTAGTATTAAGGCAGTAGATGGACATTGTCAAGTACTTACTCAATGCAAGAACACGTTATATTAAATTGGCATTCCATGATGAACACCTTTCCAACATGATGGTTGAAGAAAAATGTGTGCACTAGCAAATGTGGTGAAGAAAGCTGATGGTGCCTGGCTATTAAAAGTTATAGCATCTGGGATCTTACAGGCTTGAAAATAAAGAAGCGGCCATCTAGCTCAGAAGCAACAAAGCCCACATGGAGGAAGCACACCAGCCTGTGTGACCATGAACTGTTGAAGGGATCAGATATCAAGCATCAAAGAACACAAAACTCATGTCATTGTAAATGAGGGTGAGTGCAGAGTGGAGACTCAAAGCCCATTGGTAGGTAACTGGACACCCCCTTCCTGAAGGGATGTGGGGAGGAGATAAGCCAGTCAGGGTGCAGGGTAGCAACAATGAAACATATGTTTCCTCTAGTTCCTAAATGCTTCCTCCCCCCACTATCATGACCCAATTCTACTTTACAAATCTGGCTAGACAAGGGGATGTACAGAGAGATCGCCTTGGAGATTGGGTGGATGTTCCCACAGTAGCGTGGAGCCCCACAAGTGCTGGTCAGGCGTTTCCCCCAGTCACTTGTAGGACCTCAGGATTTAGGCTGGGGATGCCCCCACTTTTTATAGGGGAGAACAACCTGTGGCCTGGTGTGTGGGAGAGGACCAGCGTGAATTCCCCAGCTGCTTGCCACACCAATAAGTGGGGGGTGGGAGCTCCCTCAGTTGGGCCTTCAGGTTTGCCCTAGGCAGAGGGGAGTGGCCTGGAGACCTCTATTGTCTTGTGATGGGAAAGAGAGTGAAAGGAGAGGAAAAAGAGAGAAAGAGGAAGACACAGACTGGGGCAATAATGCCAACCAGACTGACAACCACTCACCCACACACAACTAAAATGCACAGAGTAAATAGGGGTGACAACAGTAAAAAGAAAGAAAAGAAAACAACTAAAAAGGAGAACCAAATCTGTGGAGGCTGTGGTAGGAAGTAGAGAAGAGCTTGATGGAGCGGAGAAAAGCAGAAAACCTGTAAGAAGAGCCCAATAAAAGGGAAAAGAGAGAAGAGAAAAGGAAGGAGGAGGAGAGAGTATTTTTTAAATGGTTAAAGAAATAACTGACCCTGTGTTATGCTGTGTGTAGCTCTGACTCGTCCTGTGTGCAGTACTGTCTTAGGGGTCAGGCTGCCCACTAGGAGGACAGGGTTGCCCTAGGCTGAGTGTAGGGCTCTGGAAACCAGCAGTGGTATGTGCAAGCAATGAGAGGGAGCAGAGAGAATCGTACAAGCTAAGAGAGAGGTGAAGAAAGCAAAGACAGAAAGAGGAAAGAAAGAAAAAGAGAATAAAGAGAAAGAAGGAAATAAATCCAACTGAGTTCACTAAGGTTGGCTGTGATGGTAAAGAGCAAGGAGAGAGAGAAGGAGGAAATAAAGTATAAAGTAGTAGCTGATCCCTGATTGCTTGGATGAGGGGCCAGAGGGGTTTAGACACTGCTCCAACATGGCAGGTCAGTGTGCCCTTTTAATGCCGGGACCCAGTGGTGCTGGGCAGAATTGCCCTAGTTGACGAGATCACCTTAGAGGCATGACGGAGGTTTCTTCAACGGTGCAGCGCACTGTAGGTGTTTGTCCCAGGTGCCTTGTGTGGTGTACAGCACTCCCACAGAGGGCAGGCTGGAGTGCCTCCTGCTATTTGGGTTGATTTGCCCTAAGCGGAGGGAAGTGACCTGGAAGCCTTTAGTGGCATATGAGAGGAGAGAGTGGGAGAGAAGAGGAAAAAGAGGGGAAAAGGGGGAAAAAAGAGGGATAAAGAAGAAAGCGAGTAAATAAAAGCCCAACACCAACCTGAGCACGTTGAAACTGAGTGCGGTGGAAAAGTTAGAAGGGCTAGTGAATAAAGTGAGAATAAGTAGAGCAGTGGGTAAGGAGGTAATGATACTTGATCACCTGTCCTTGAGGCCAGAGGAATTCCAACTCTTCCTCAAGGTCACGGGGTCATGGACTTGTAAGGTCTCTCTCTCTGGCCTAAATTCCAACCCCAGTCCTTGGCTCCCCGCGAGAAAAATTTCATGCGGAAGCCGGGTTCGTGATCCAAGTGAATTTAATGAGAGTTAAAAGAAGCTTCAGGTTTTACAAGGCACCCATAGGATTCCTTTGACCATGGGGCCTGGCAGAGACTGCCTCAGGTCATGCAAGGATCTCTCTCCTCCCAGGAAGACGACCAGACCACCCCTCTCCCTTCTGGTCCCTGCCTTTTCAAGGGTTCCCGGGGAGGCTGGTGAAGGACCCCAGGTCAATCCCATTGGCTGAACTGCAATCATCTGGCCCAGGTGGGCTGCTCCAGGTGCAACATCCATCGGAGCCCACGGGCAGGAAAATCCAGCTTTCCTATGCTGGCTCTCCTGGGCATGCGTTAATGGACTTTCCCATCCCTGATGTAGGGTTCCACAGATGCTGTGTGAGATTACTTCAAAAGCAAGATCGCGCCCGTGGCCAGGGGTCACTTGGGTGCTGGAGTACCTGCCTTGTGCTGCATGTAGCACTGCAGCAGGGGCTGTGAGGGGGCACTGGGGGGCTCCCTCAGCCCCGTCTAGGGCTCCAAGACCGGCAGGGCCTCCCCAGCTATGTGTAGAATCACTGAGAGGGAAGCTTGTTGTCCTATCTAGACTGCTGATGCTTCCTAGATCAGAGGATTTTCTTTTTTATCCCTCTGGCCAGCTAGAATGAAATTGTCTCCCACAGTCTCTGGGCTACAGCTCAGTGCTGTTTAAGGCTGACACTGCTACAGCGGGTCTTTGTTATGGTAAAAGCTGCCAGGCCCTGTGGCTGAGTTCTGGCATTCCTTAGCTAGGTTGCTTCTTATGCTGATTTATGTTAAGGGACTCCCCTATGTGGTGCTTGGAGCTGAGCAACCAGACTTGGGTTTGAGTTTTAAACCAATCATTTATGTTTCACCCTTAAAAAAAATTCTACTTGTGATGTGCTCAGATTTGGTGGCTGTCAAGCTGACCCCCAGAGGGGGAGATGCAGCTTATCAGGGGGGTTGTTTACTAGTCGGCCAATTGGAACTAAATTTGCTCCCTGGACTCCCGACTTTCTGCCTTTTTCTCCCACACCATGATCTTCTTAAGGTAATAATATATTTTTTCTTCTACTCTAAATTATAGCTACCCACCACCAACCCCTGACCGTGAGCTCAAGGCATCCAACCGCATGGAGAGCTCAGTGTGGGGTTCCCCTCGTGTCTGAGATTCTGCCCCCTCTCAGGGCGTCCACCTGCAGGGATCCCTGCTCCAGGCAAGGGCATATCTGGCGCCTGCCACTTCGTCAAAATTATAGTGCTTTAAAGCATGCTTGGTTTGCTTTGTGAGTGGAAATCCCACAAAAGAAGGGGTTCAGGAGAAACCCTGTTACCCTAGTTCTAATTTCAGAACTCCACCTTCCCGTTTCCTTCACCTAATTTCCTATTTTTCTGGTCTGGCAGCAGGAGCTCCAGATAGATGGGTCCTATCTGGTCGCCATTTTCTCTGAATCCCTCCATCTATTTTTTTTACACTCTTAAAAAGTACAAAACATTTACTCTACAAGCGCAAACAGATTTTCAAAAGCAGGGAAAAACCTGAACGTTCAGTACATGGTTCAATCGTCTTTTCATCTCTGCGCCCTAACTATGCTGAGCTCCATGGAACTGCATGGAGGGGAGCTATTCTGGCGTCATCGAGCCAAGTGAGTGTTTTGAATTACCTCAAGTGAATATTTGACTGGAAAGCATAGGGTGTAAAAAAACCCTGAAATCAGATGGTGCACATCTATCACAAAGAACAGGGCCTTGTACTTAAACCTTTTTTCTGAAAATAAGCAGCCATCTAAGTGAGATGTCAACTAAGTCCGCCCAGAACAAGCAGCACAGCCAGTGTGATGCCAGGGTGATAAATAATAGAATCTCAATCTGCAGGTATGAACAAGAATCAGAGCTTAAGTTCGGAACACCCAGTTTGCAAAAGGACTCAAATGCACATGCGGGGTGAATTCCCTCTGACCACAGTCCATGGACATGAACAGATACAGTTAAGTTCAAATGTAACACCTCATCATTTGATCTCTTCAGACTAATTTTAATTTGGTTCCAGTTTTTAGTATTTTTCACTTTCTGTTCGATTGAGGTTTTTCTCTCTTTTGTCATTGTTAGTTTTTCTTTTCTACTTGTTTCTTGATTTTGTTTTGTATTTTTTTTTAATACATATGAAATCCAGGAGAGGTAAATCCAGAGAGACACTAACAGAATTAACAATCACCTAGGGACAGGCAGGGAAGATTTGGGGGAGTGAGGGGGGGGGGGGGCTAACAAAAATGAATATAAAAGAAGGAAATGATGTAAACCTGATTGTGGTGACGATTACACAAATCTTAATATGACTGAAGTATTGAATGATATATGTGAATTATATGAGAATTAAAATAAAACAAAAGCTGAGGTCAGAGATAGGGCAGCAATTTAGCCCTGAATCTCTTGGTGAAGATTAAATGTCATTTTGTGCCAAGAGCCCATTTTTCCACTCATGAAGTTTGGGGAACCGGCCATGCTCCTTCATCACTTTTCTTACCTCAATAAATGGGTACAGTTCACTCTTCTCCCTTTTCTTCTCTGTCACATACTTTGCAGCAGTCAGGGGAACAGAATTTACAGTCCTGAAAGGGATCCATGAGTGTTAGTCCAGGTAGACTAGAGAAACAAATCCACACTCATATGTGTATAGGAAAGACCTTTATATACAAGAACAGTTGTATATTGAGAAAGCATTCCAGCCCAACCAAGATCAAGTCCATAAGTCCAATATTAGCCCATGTCTGATATCAATCTATAATGTTCTCTTCAGACTCATGAAACACCTTCAATGACCCCAAATGCAGGAAGATCACAGGTCAGTAGTTGCAAAGTCTTCTGCATCCAGTGGTGGTAGAAGCATCTCAGCTTTGGCAGGGTCTCCATGTGGCTCCTCCAGTTCCCAGGGCATGGGTTCTATCAGTGTGGTGCCATGTGTCTTGTTAGTAGGACATCTCTCAGGGAATGAGCAGAAAGATAGTCTGCTGCCTCCAAGGAGGAAATACCAGATTTCCCAGAACCCTGACGGGAAGGCCAGGCCCACAAAGAGGCCTCATTGGCCATAACCCAATAGAGAGACTAGAGTCTACCCCTTCACTCTTAATCCTCTCAAGTCCCAAATTGACACCAGATTGTATAACTACAACAGACCACCCCTTGTCCATTTGACATTTTCACAAAATTCTTTAGCCGTATATAATTTCAAAACAATAATAGAATCATATCAGTATCTAACAGTATAATATGAAAATGCATACATTTCACTCCGTGCCACCCTCCTTTAAACATAATATTCTGTAAGTGATGAAACAAAAATATCCTATGCTTAACAATTGCAGGTAAGGTACACCCACATATTAATCCTATAATTCTATGAATATATTCCAGTATCTATGAAATCTTGTAAGCTAGCCACTTCACGCCTTTATCTGGCCCATTTTGGCTATCCAGTTTCTCTACTGCCTACTTCCATCAACCCAGTGCTCTGAGGAGACCATCATATTCTTCAATATAAAGAGTCTTCATGCCAGTTGGAACCTTGTGAAGTCCACATCCACAAGAAAGTCAAAGCAGGACAGATCGTCTATACAGTCTGCAGCAGTATATACCAGTGCACAGGCTCAACATTCTTCTCTTCATCTGGTCGGGTTCGGGTCAAGTCAATGTGGGCTCCCTCTCTTGGCCTCACCTCAGTGTCCATTGGTCGCATTGCCTTTAGGCCTTGGCCCCATCACCAATTCTCCACAACTCTAGTCCCCTCAGAGTAGGTCATGGACTTCAAACCAGTCAACCTGCTCTCATCTTCTTCTCTACTGCCTGTAAACCAGGTCCACGAGTGTCAGTGGTCAGAATGAACCCACTGCTCTATTGCTGCTATTCTGCCACTTTCACTCAACAAGCAGATCCAGGTGGTCACCTAGCAATCATTTCAGGCTTCTACAGGCTCCCTTGAATGTTCAGTACTAGAAAGGAGTTTCTTCAGGCTTTGAGATTTTTTCCAGTTTCTGACAAAAACCACTATTCAAAATTCAAATATTACAAAAGTTCCCTTTTAATGCACATGAAGCTCTTCCTCACAGTGGGAGCAGTGCACAGAAACGGACCTTGATGCTGGGCTGCTCTGTGCGTGCTTTGGTCAGTTGGGAGCTGCTGATTCACAGATTCACTTCACGTGGATGAAGATGCTTGTTTGCTTCCCCGTGAGTTTATCGCGCTTCAACAGAGAAGAACCCTGTTCTTGGGTTTTGCCTCTGCCTTGCTCCTAGCACCGCTGGAATAGAAAGATTACAAATGATTTTTTTGTTGTTGTTTTAAAAAACAGAAAAGAAATGCCGTGTACCTGTTAGGTAAGTAGAGGCAGAACTGAGGGTGGTCGCTGTGCATGCCAAACCTCCTCCCCATCACAGACAGTTGAAAGCTGCTTCAGGCTGGAAAGATGCACACATTTAGGTCCTTGTGACAGGAAGCAGGTCAACCTGGGCGGGCCCCCATCTAGACCAGGTGGGCTTAATTCAGTCAATGGGGTCAAACAGTACCGTCAGCCATGCCTACCAACAGGGTATGGGTGGGGGCCTCAAACCAGCTGTCATGCAACCCAGCGTGCGTGGGCTGTCCAGTCCGCCCCCACCCCCCACGAGCATATTTGCCTCTTCTATCCTTTATAAAGTCACTTGGATCACAAACTAGGTTTCTGCGTCAATTGGTTCTTGTGTGAAGCCAAGGACAGAGGTACATTTCTCCCAGAGAGAGCCCTCACATAACCAAATCAGATTATAGCCTTCAGTGTTAGTGTTCCAACGAATTTTGGGGGAATATCTCAAGTGTTAGTGGTAAGGACACAACTCAATCCATATTATCTCTTTATTTTGCTCAGCCAGATGCTTGCCCTTTGAGCCTGAATTGTTGCAAGGCTTATTACCCCATCAAGTGTTCCCAGAGCAAGCCCTAAATGGGCAGTAGTCACACACAAGGAAGATTTGCAGGGGACACTGTTAAGAATGATTAATGCTTAAGTGTTCCTTGTCTCCCCAAATGTACCATTTGGCAGAAAATTTGTTAGATCTCTCTCCTGGGAGAGATATACCTCAGCTCTTGAATAACTCTCCTGGTCATAGAAGTCAAATTCCAAGCTTTTCATCCAACATTCATAAAGCTAAATAAATGTTACATAAACCTAAGTTCTCTATCTTGGATAAGACAAAGTAAAACCATGACTTGAGAAGGTTTTCATTGAGGACAGAGACAACTTCAGATATTCTAAGCCTATGAAATTGGTCATGATTCAGGCAACTTGCCAAGGAAGCAGGTAATACCTAGGTGGGAGGTGGAATGAATAAGAACTTGCACTAAGATTCCATTCCATCAGGCGCAGCTGGTGACTTTGGAGGCCCAGAGCAGGCAGTGGGAGAGAGAAGACCAGAGCAGGGGAGGGATGTGATGAGCTGGAGGGTAGAGGGAGGGATTATGTGTTGTCCTGCTGTCACCTCCCACCCCACTGTGACCCTTTAGTGATGTGGGCCCAGGTTTGTGATGCAAGTGGGTTTGAAGCCAGAGGGGACTCAGAGTGCTCAGTTGCCTGAGTGCAACCGCTGTATCCAGAAGATGGAGGAGATTCTCTTTCTGCTGGAACAGAAAAGTGCTTCCTGGCTGACCTACCAATACCCCACCTGGTTCACTGTTTTGACCTTGGGCATCCTGTATGGAGTGGGTTGCTTCTTCCTGGTCCTCCCCTTCCTTCCAAATACTCCACCTGTGCGACCACCCAGGAAAAGGATAAAGGTAAGAAATTCTCAACCCAGCCATAGGAGAGATTGATTTTTCCTTGTTTTATAAATTTTTCCTTTCGTAATTAATTTCCTGATAGGGGAAATCTCAAGAAAGAAGAGACCATCAGCCCTGGCTTTGGAATGTTGATGAGGGCTGGTGCGTCCTTACTCACTGTTAGGACTTTGTTCACTGCATTGGTATCATTTTATCCTTGCCGGCTTATGTTGATTTTCATTATTTCTGTTGGCTTTCCCTGTTTGTGAAGCACAGGAGGCGTGGATGCATCATGATCATGGACACAAGGGTTGACAGAGTTGCAGGTGGAGAGATCTCATGGTAGAGGGAGGGATTGTGAGATCAGCAGTGTGGAGAACTCCCCCATCGGGATGCTAGAGAGTGAAGGGGGATTGATTTCAAGACGAAAAAATGAAGGAGGCCAGAGGGGACAGAGAGCTTTAGACCTGACTGTGATTACACAACTCCTTTTGAAGGCAATTTAACCATGGGGGGGGGGGTGTTGTTCTAAAATGGATATGGTAATCATTGATTGTACCATTGCCCTTGATCTGATTGAACGACTGAACTATTGACTCGTATGATATGTAAATCATTTGCCAGTAAGATGAGCATTCAAAAATATTTCTCTTTGAAGATCTCAGACCTCCCATCTCTAGTTGTTATAGAGGGCAATAGGTAAAAATCCCCAATATAGTGACGCAGTGGCTAAGGACTAGATGACTAGACGTTTCAAAGGGCAGCTCTCATCACTGGGTCCTCAGTCTCTTTCCTTGAGCTCCAGTCTCTGGGCCAAGACTCCTTTTCTGTCTGGGCTAATTGAGAAAGCATGGCTGACCCCGGGGAGGAAGTGGTCAAGGGCTGGCCCAGAGCTTCAGCCTCCATAATCAAAATCTTTCCCACCAGAACACTGAGTGCTGAGAGTGTGTGCTCTCCGTGAGCAGAGGAAGGCTGACGGAAGAAATGCACTCTAGGTCTCACACAGAAGCTGGTTTCTGGGCTTTAGTCATTCCATGGAGATTGTCATTCTTCTAATCACCAGTAAATGCCTGCAGTTTGTCACAAAGAACAGACGCAGGATTGGATTCCAGCCTGACTTCCTCTCTTGTGCCCCAGCCTCAGGTGGAGACAAGGAGAAGCAGCAGGTCAAGGGACAAAGGTGACGCTCTGAAAGGTAAGGTTCTGCCCATTCAACCAACCTCTGTAAGCTCTCCTGTCCCCTCCTCTGCAGGATGCCAGTGGCAACAGCCCGTCTCTCTCAGGTAATAATCCTGAACAAAAGGATACTGGGGATGGAAACAGAACCCAGATATTTCCCAGATGTACAGGAGGGGCCTAGGATGGGATGAAGGCTGGCCAAGGTAGGACCCAGTAGGGAGCAGTGGGGGTGTCAGGAGCAGATTCTGGTGGATTTGGAGGTGGAACATTGAGGGGTAACAGCGATAAGCTGTGTAACTTTGCCAAGGTTCAGATTGCTCACTGAGACCCCACAGACAATATTGGAAACCGATGCTCCTTGAAATGCCAAAGCACCTCCTGCCCGTGGGAGTAAGCTATCGTTTGACCTTGAGCTCTGGAGAGTCCAACGTCCTAAGTGCACAGCCCGTGTGACATTCCTTTCGGTCCTCTGGGAGGGCTGCACCATAACGGTTCTCTTGATTTCCAGTTTTCCGAAGTTTCCTGCAAGAACTACATGGCGCTCAGAACCTGCGTTTGCGTCTTAGGCAGAAGTAAGTAACCTTCCTGCTTCACCGCGGGGTGCATCTTCCAACCAGGGTGCCTGTGTGGCCTCGGGCTGCAGAGCAGCTGGGATGCGCTGGTTTGGGGTACACTTTCAGGGATGGGCAGAGAATGACAGGAGTCCCGGGCAGTGGGGTGGGGCAGGAAGAGCAGGCCATCAAGGCTTGGGGAGGGGCTGAGCTTGCACCGACCCTTGCTAGCCTGCTAGGTCTCTTGCCCCTTCAGTCCTGGCTGTAATCTGGTCCTTCTGTCTCCTGCAGCCACTTGGGAAACCCACTTGACACTGGCAGCTTTGGTCAACAGAAAGCTCAAGCCCTCTCTGGTAGCTGGTGAAATAGAGGTACGGCTGAAGTCCATGTCGGTACGCGCGCCCCACACGGTTCTGCGGCTCATCCATTCTGGACACCTAGGTCTCAGAACTCCACCCTTCCACGGGCCCAGATGTGCATCTCAACTTCTCATGTCTTACCCGCCTTGAGTCAATCACCAGACTGCGCACATTCCCGTGAACCTGACAGTCTTTCACCCACACCACTGGCTCTTCCCTCACCCAGTGCCAAACCCCCGGATTCAAAGGCCTACCTGCAGCCTCCAAGCACTCTCTGGGACTCACCAGCCCCGCACCCCACAGGGACTCATTCTCAGAATGACTTGTTGGCAAGGCCCAGGCAGAGCCCATCTCCACACAACCGCTGCTCCACACCTGCCATGGCAGCCATCACAAGTCAGCATCCCACAGGCCTCCCTACTGCCTCCCCACCCCAGTGTTGGGCAGCTGCCAAGAACTTACAGCTTCCCTCCTTGGAATACTTTGGGTCTCTGAAAGAGCACTCTACCTGGCACCCCCAAGAAGACACCTTTCGGGAAGGACCCACAAAGAGGCAGGGGGAAGTAGGGAGGCCCACCTTGCTCAACCCCAATGTCCACAAGCTGCTGGAAATAGAAATCACAAAGGCAGAGAAATGGAATATTTGGGAAGAAAAAGGAAAGGGTGTATCAGAATACCATCTGCAGGCCTTAAATATGTTGAAGGCACTCGATGGGGAGCAGATCACTGCACCTCCCCAGCCCTTCTGGAATGCCAGCATCAAAGCAGAGCAGATACCCAGCCCTCAGAAGCATTTTCCACAAAAATTCAGTGAGTTTTTCTGGGGTCTACCTTTTCTGCACAGCGAGTCTCTGGCAGCTGCTCTCAGGGTCTCTGGATCCACCCTAGAGTTTCCCACTGTCTTATTTAATGAAATTCCTAATACCTTACCAGCTCAAATGCAAGCTAAAGAGTACCCACTCTTGTTGCAACGTCACTCCTTGCCCTACACTGAAGGCCGATTCCAACTTTTACTTCCAACTGCATGCCAAGCCCAGGCCCCACCGCCGGCTACAGTCCTGACTCCGCCCGGTCCACAGCCCCGTGGCCCACTCGCAGTACCTTTTCCTCCTCCTCACAAGAGTCCCTGTGATGAATCCTGTCTTACCGTCCACACTAAGTCCCAATCACGCATTCCAAATTAACTTCAACAGCTGGAAAGCCGTTTTTTAAAGAAACAACAGGAAAGTGAGAGTTCTTTACCCTTTATGATGCCACGACCCCAGGAAGCTTTTTGTCTTCGCAACCCCACTCATCCCCAGGACAATCAGAAGGTCCAGACCCCAAAGACAGACCCCAAGCTTCCTGGCTGCTTGAAGCAATCGGAGCTCCACCGCCAAGAGAACTTCCCTCAATTGCAGGGGCCCCTCGGCAATGGGACTCTTGAGTCTCTGACACTAAAGCAGCCTCAGGAAAAATGGCCAGGGACTTGTCTGGATATGAAGCAGCCCGAATGCTCCTGCTCCACACCTGGAGACAAGCAGGGGAAGAATGTAATGAAGACGGTGTCCCCAGGAAGATGCACACACCCTGGACCGTCGCTTGCGTGCTGCAGAGCCGGTGTCCAGCTGAGGAACAACTCGGTCAATGGACAAGGGAATTACTTGAGGAAAATATCCAAATGTAATCTATCTATCAATGGATCAGGAAACTACTGCCCAAAAGGAACTCCGGGAGCCGACTCAAAGGAGTTAAGTGATTTGAGGATACACAAGGGGATTAACGCAGGAACTTACACCCTAAGGGTTCCAAACAAAATCCTACTGGAAAACACCCTGAATGTCCACATGTGCAGGAAGGTGGAGCAGATTAGAAAGGATCAGATCCCTGGCATTGTTTGCCGTTCATGTCTTGCGACCACGCATGCTCTGTCTATTTCCCTGACCCACCCACATGTTGTCAATGTGGCCTCCTGGGGAGAGCTGGAAGATCTCCTGAACACAACGCAGAGCCTTTCCTTTCTCAGCCCGGGCACTCAACAGGTGCTGGACTCGCATATCGTAAGGCTCCAAATGAGGCAGAGGTGGTGCATGCCCCTCAAAGTCCTTGAGCCCACAAACCTCTGTAGGACAAGAAAAGACAGCGCAATGTCCTTTCCACAGTCCACCTGCTTAGCCACCCCTAAGTCTTCAACTAACCCAGTAACTGAGGCTGTCAAGGTCCTGGGAGAACCCTGTCAGGCAGACTGGGGAGAGAGAGTGACCCCAAAGAAATCAAGCCCTACCCTGGAGAGTCCTTTTGCTGATTGCTCCCCTACAGAGGAGCCTGTTCAGGGAACCCCAGCCTACCCCCCACTTGATAATGACAGTGGATGCTCATTGGCCCTCAGGCAGCCGTTTCCAGCCTTCATGCCCAGTATCCTTGGCAGAACCTTCCAGAATGAAAGTGTCCAGAGAGAGAGCCTAGAGCAAACCTCAAATCCAGTACTGACCAGCAAGGGGTCAAGGAAAGAGGGTGCTAGTTGTGCCCCAGGAGGCCCCAGATTGGAAGTGAACTCTGAATGTCCATCTTCAAGAGCCAAAGAGACAGGGTTGGTGGTGGTCAAGAAGTCCTCTTCAATAGAGCTAGACGATAGAGACACTTTCAAAACCAGTGTGCTGGCAAAATCTCAAACCAATCATGTGGACCGGGGGTGCTTCGAGGCTCTAGGATGTAGTAAAAGTTTCCTGCTACCTGGAAAGTGTGCTCCAGTTCCTGAAAAGCCAAGCCTTACAGCACGAGTGTGCAGTGAGATTAAGCTCCAGGTGGAGGTAGAGGCAGAGGGTGGTTCTCCATGCTGTCCTGTTGACGGGCTCCTTCAGGACTGCACCACTGATGTGCTCACTGCCACCAATGTTTTGCCTTCTCAGGTGGTCCATTGCCGCCCCCAGCATTTGTTCACTGGGGATAAGCCAATATGTCAAGGGCCAAGTGGCTTCGTGGTGGCTAGAGCAAGTTACATGGGGCAGCAGAAGCTCAAAAGCCCCAACCTTCAGGACCCCTCGACAAGGAGAAGGAAGGATGCTGTTCCCACTGACAAGAGGGAGACTCATAAATGGCCCAATCCAGAAGAGCATGGAAAAGGATTAGCGGGAAGAGGCATCTCCCAAGTCTGTGGGTTAAGCCAGCCTGTGCAAGACAAGGCATTGGCTGAGTGCCTTGAGATCAAGTCCTCACAGCTCCCACCAGAGAAGGGACAGCTTCCTGCTGAGGGCCACTGCAAAAAATGGAGGAAGCACTTTGTCCAGTGGATTTGCTCCAGCAAAAAATCTACAGGACACGGTGATCCTTTGCAAAAAGGAAAGCCCGTATTACCCTGTGGTCACAGCCTTGGGCCCCTTCAAAGACAACCAGTGTCTCCTAACAAGGTCACGGAGGCTCAGGTGCTCACGACAGATGTTGGCCAAGTCCTAGAGGGGACACCAGGCTGTCATCAGGAGTATCTTGCGTCAACGTTATGTCCACGAAAAGAAACGCAGGCCTCAGTTAATGGATGTTCCTCCAGCTGCAGGGCTCCTCTCTTTGTAGAACACAGGAGAGTGGCAAGTGTGAGACCCTGCCTCCACCAGGCGATACCTGACTGCCAGAGCCTTCCCACCATGAGCACCTGTATCAGGGATGTATTCACAAATTTCTGTCCGTTCAGGGGATTCAGTGTCAGAAGCCACACTCAGCCATTGCCCCCCAGGGTGTTTGTGTGCCCAGTCAGCTTGCAGCAGCAGAGGCGGAGGAGGTGGGCTTACTCCAGTTACCCTTACCACTGCCCACGTCACTGTCTTCGAGAATATGTCTTATCTGGCAAATTAGAAGACGCTTCTTCTGCTCTGATTAGTAGGAAAGTATCCATGCCAGCCACTTTAGCCTGTTCTGCACAGGCTAATGGCTTCTCTCAGCCATGATATTCATTGTTCCATAATAGAGATTTTCCCCCTCCTACATTAAAGTGTGACTTCTGTGCTGCATGGCGGGATCTAGAGGGGGTGTCATGTGTGTTAGTCTGTGTAGACTAGAGAAACAAAATTCATACACTCATATTTTATGAGTTTTATATAAAGGTTAAGTGAACATTGAAAAGCATCCCAACCCAGTTCAATCTAAGACCACCAGTCCAATAGTATCCCATGTGTCTGACACCAATCTACAAAGTCCTCCTCACAATCCAAAAACACACGGGGAGACAATGACTGCAGGAGGAAATTGTAGTCCGTGCGCTGGCAGGTTCTCCATGAGGCTGCTGCAGAAACCAGGGCTGCAACAGGGTAGGTCCATGCGGCTTCTCCTCAGGGATCTCCCAGGAAATGAGTCTTTCCAGCTGCTTTAGGGACCTAACAAATGCATATCCACCCTGGTGGCACTATCAGAGAGCAAGAGACCAGAAAGGCTAGGCTCACAGAGCCATTGATCTCCCTGCCCTTCAATTAACCCCACATGAGTTCATTGACGAGGTTGGCATAATATACCTTTAACTATGTTAGATACTGCGTCTCCTTCTCTGAGTGCTAGCTTTGACTTCTCAAAGGGCAGGGCTCTGGAGGAGGTTTTCAGCAGTGTTTCCCACCCACTTCCATCCCAAGTTCTTCATTTTGCACCTCTTATGATTTATGGTAACACCCCTACTGTGAAAACCTCAGAAGGTCCCAACACAGTGAAGAATGTTCCCTGGTGCCATTACTTTGTCTTCAACGTTATGTGGCTGCAGTTGATAGGTTTTGAGAGGCGCAATCCAGCCAAGAAATTCCATCGCAGGCTCCAGAAGAGGTTTAGACCAAAGTAGCGTCTCATGGTACCAAGCAGGCATGAGACATGTGGCGGCCTGTCTAAGTCCCACATGTGCATTTGATGAAGGCTGCCAAGTTTGGCATGGAGGTTCCGCCTCAATACACCTGTCACAAAATGTGAAATGACATATTTTGCTACCTTTGCCTCTCTCCCAGCCTAGGGTAGCCTCCAGGATGGAAGTCCCAGGTCTGACACATGTGGGTGGGAACTGCTAGGGAGGCTGCCAGCGGGGGACTCTGCTCACCCACTGCACCAAGGGAAAATCCGGTTCACAGCTCACATGCCTTCCTCTGTATATAAACCCGGAGAAGGAGCAACAGCTTAGGCTGAGTGGTACAGGATGAGCGTCTGTGTAATAACCACTAATGGTTAGGCACCATGGACACAGGGTAGGGAAGGATACAGTGAAGAAGAATATGAAGCGTTGGACGTAGCAAAGGGGGCCAAAGAGCATGAGGATCCCCAGAAATGATGCAAGACACAAGCGGAGCTAACACAGGCTTACAAAGGGGAATCGGCCAGGTGCTTCACCCCAGCTTTAGCTAGCTGCCCCCACAGCAGAACTTTATCTCCTACAGAGAGCACTGGGTTGTATAGCAAAGGCACAGCTTTCAAGCAGGGAAGGTTACTTTCTCAATACTATCTTTAGTGGGGCGACAAACTGTTATTTTACTTGATTTCCATCTCCTGACTGGGGGAAGGATGAGTTGATAGCCAGGGTGGGGTAGAGTGGGGATGAGTCAATAACAGGGTGCCAGGACTCAGGAAACATGACCCCAGGCTTTTGGGCTTCACACATGCATACACACACGCGTCCGCGCATTAGGAATGTTCTCACGAAACATGACCCCAGGCTGGTGGTCTTCACATGCACACACACGCGTGCGCACACACACACATACATGCTCTAGGAATGTTCTCAGCAAACATGACCCCAGGCTGGTGGTCTTCACATACACACACACACACACACACACACGCACACACACGCACACACACACACACGCTCTAGGAATGTTCTCAGGAAACATGATCCCAGGCTGGTGGTTTTCACACACACACTCACGCGCACACTCTAGGAATGTTCTCAGGAAACATGACCCCAGGCTGGTGATCTTCACACACACGCACACACACACACACACACACACACGCGTGCACGTGCTCTAGGAATGTTCTCCGGAGAGAGTGGCTTCTAAGGATTGAGTGCTGCAAAGAAAGTCACAACTGGGAGCAGCCTTCCCTTCCCCTAGAGACTCCTGGGAAATCAGGATGTGCATGGAGATTAGACATCACCTGTCTTGATAAGGGAAACCAGTTCAATAGTGGTCAGTGTTTCCTCTGTGCTTCTAACACAGGGTTTTATTTCCTGGGCACCAGATTATAGAAGGAGGCAGGAGGGCCCCCCAAAATATGATTAGTTGATCCGCTAGAGTAAATTCTCATGTGCTTAAAAGAACACCCCTGGTGGGCCAGGGTTTACTGTTTACTGAACTAAACAGTAAAGGATGGCGAGGAAGACATCCACTGAGCCTTGACCTCCATGCCTCAGTCAGGACACCAAGTGTGTGTGTGGGGTGGGTGGGGACTGACACCAATGGTGGAGGAGGGAAGTGGACATAGGCCCCAGAGACTGCTGGTACAGCAGCATGATGTTGTTTCTGGAGTCCTGATTGTGCCAAGGCAGCCTCTGGAGTGACTGTGGCAGTAAAAAATCAGATTCTGGATCTGCAGAGCCTGGATCTGGGGCCTCTTGGGTAGCAGGTAGCTTGGGTGTGTTCCTAGAGAGAGTGAAGAGCTGGACACCGGACTACCCGCTGCTGAACCCTACCGTTCGTGCTAGGTAAGTGCACGGAGATGGAGAGAAGACCCTGAAAGAACAGCAAGGGGTGCATGGACCAAGCCCCTTCCCTTTCCCCTGCCACCAGGTCCTCTTATATGGTGCTGTGAGGTCAAACAAAGGGAAGCCCACTCAGACCTGCAGAGACCTCAGCGAAACAACTGCCCCCCACCCCCCACAATTCAGCAGACATCTCACAAGGACACTCACACATACCCGAGAGAGAAACCTCACACACATACTTCCTTGGAGACTTCCAGAGAGACTCAGAGGCCTCGCACAGAGACTTCATATGAAGTTCTCAGCATCCTTTATGGAGACTTCTCAGAGACCCCACAGGGACCTCACACAAAGCCCTCCCACATAGCTCACTGCCAGCACGGGAGAATTAGCAGCCGCTGTCCACCCCTGAGCTCCTGGAAACTTTCACACATTGTCTGCAGTGCCCCCCATGCTTGTGCATCTTTGTCCTCATAGCCTTGCTTGGGAACAACAGAATCACAAACTGCACGTAGTTGTGTGCAAATTTTTTCCACTGAAACGTTTTCACTAGCCTGAACTCTGAAGTGTAGTTTACAATTGAAATACAAGTAAAACTGCCAACACCAAATGAGAGTGTGATTTTAGATGGTGTGCAGTCAAATGTCGTACGCCACACTTTTACTTTTGCTTCGGACAAATTCTCTAATTGGTGGGGAAGTGACTGACTACTTTGGAAGCAACAGAACAGTCCATCAAATGGGCTTCAGGACTCAAATATATAAATAGACATCTGATCTGAACTCAAACTCATTCCCCAAGGGGCTCATGAAACTAATTTTTTTGGAAGAGTGAAGGAACCCACATGAAAATAACAAAATTTACATCACATTGTGTCTGTCTGGCTTAATTTCTCAATGAAACAGCTGTCATATCTGAAGATATTCAGGGCAACATTCCTTTTATAGCTCTGTCAACATTATAATTAATATGATTTTTCTGTGAAATGTAATATTTCTAAGTTATGCAAAGTCCTAATGTTTATCTACCACAACAAACTGATAATATTTCGAAGGATTAAGAAATAGATGAAGAAGTAATAATTAATGAAATACACATTTTCAGGTAGTACCATTTACAATAGCCAAGCGTAAATGAAAATATCTATATCTATACTTGAATAAAAAAACAACAGATTTATATGAGGAAAACTACAGAAATTACAAGAAATCAAGAGTGACCTCAGCAAATGGGATAATATCCCATGCTCCTTGACCAGACGACTCAATGTAGTACAGTTATCAGTTCTACTCAAGGCACTAGACAAGTTTAATTCACTCCTGATAAAATTACCCTCATCTTTCTTCAAAGAATTGCAAAAACACTGATTACTAACTTCATATGGTAAGGGCATAGGTCAGGGGTTGAACCTACAAACTTCTCCTTGGTAGAAAGATAAAACTGTTCTCATAAAAGACTTGTAGGCTGGCTTTGAGTTGGAATTTAGGATTTTTTTGTGGCATGTGATTTTTAGGGTTTTAAGGTCATTTGGGGTCATTTAATTTTTTTGCGCATTAGGGTGGTTTGGGCTTTAAGGGTGTTTTATAAGGTTTAAGGGAGTTTTTAAGGGATTTAGGGGTGATTTTTTGGAGTGTATAGGTATTTTTTAGCAGGTAGGGGTGTTTTTAGTGATCTTACAGGGTTTCTTAGAGATTTTAGGGTATTTTAAAATATTTTATGTGTTTTTCCCCAGCATTTTATGTTTTGTTGGGGCTTTCATGTTGTCTTCAGGGCATTTATGTGGTTTTGGAAGTTCATGGTTTGGGAATCTTCTAGGGATATGATTTGGAAGTTCCACATGTTTTGGGAGGCATTTAGTGTGTTATTTGTGGCTTCAGAGTGTTATTTGAATTTTAGGGAATATTATGGCTTTTCAGACATTTTAAGGCTTTTAGGGTGATTTTAGTGTTTAAGGGTGTTTATTAGGCTTATATGTGTTTTTATGGCTTTTAGTGTTTTGTTAAAATTTTAGGGTGCTTCTTAAGGCCTTAGAGTGTTTGGGGGGATTAGGTTTTGGTTTTCAGGGCTTTAGGGTTTTGTTGGATTATTTTTTGCTTTCATGGTGAATTCATGTCTATTAGGTTGTTGGACTTTTACAGGGTTTTATAGTGCTTCGGGTTGCTTTGTAGGGATGTTCTTGGGGTTTTAAAAGACTTTTAGCGTGTTTTTAGGGCTTCACGTGTTCTTTATTTTGCGTTTTAAGGCATTTGCATAATATTAGGGCATTTATTATGTTTTTGGGACGTAAGGAGTTTTTTTTTAAGACTTATGGTGCATTAGGGTGTTTTAGAAAGGCTTTTACCATGTATTTAATGGTCTTAAGATGTTTTAGAGAGTCTTTAGGGGTGGTCTTAGCATTTTAGAAATATTTTAGACGTTTTAGGGTTTTTAAGGCATTTATAGTGTTTTTACGACTTTTAAGGTGTTTTTAGAACACGCCTGACAGGTACACACTATTTCAATCAGGCTCTGGTTAGTGCCTCTCAATCAATTGGTGACATGGGAGTCTGGATAATGGATTACCTTTACTATGCAGATGAGAAAACTCACTCAAAAAGACACAGGTGTTGACCCACAGGCACACAACTGGTTAACAACAAAGACATATTCACAACCAGTGTTGGGAGCCAGAGCCCTAAGCCCCACATACCTGTCCCCAGCCGAACAGTCAATCTATCCTGAACCATCAAATGATCTGAGCAGATCCTCCCACCCAACTCCCCTTCCCATGCCAAATATTTTATTTCAGAAGGTGGCAGTGAATCTGCAGCTCTGAGAGAGGGACATATCTGATCGGAGCACATGGAGCAGATGAAGGGGGAGGAGGGGAGTGTGGAGCACATCCTGGCACACCAGGACTTGAGGATGATGTTCCCACTCAGAGAATCCAGTCCACATAGAAGACCACATGGCCAGCCCCACGATGAGACAAGACACCCCTCAAAGACCCATAGCCTTAGAGGGGACAACACTGAAGACACAGTGTGGGAAATGCGCCCGAACTAATCCTGCCACACCGAGGCATAACACTAAGGGGGTACAGCAGAAGAGCAAGAAAACGAAGCATCAAGGTCCCCAGGGAATGCCAAAGGATGACTTTGGGGCCAGTACTTGGTACACCACCAGACTGGACTGGAAAACACTCTTAAAGGCCAACAAACTTGGACTATCTAGGTTAACGAACGGTCACTTGGACTATGTAGGTAACCTAACGGGCACTTGGACTGTCTAGGTTACCTAGCGGGAACTTGGATTATGTACGTTCCCTAGCGGGCACTTGGACTATCTATGTTAACTAGCGGGCACTTGGAATATGTAGGTTAACTAGCGGACACTTGCACTATGTAGGTTACCTAGCAGGCACTTGGACTATCTAGGTTAACTAGCGGGCACTTGGACTATCTAGGTTAACTAGCGTGCACTTGGACTATGTAGGTTCCCTAGTGGGCACTTTGACTCTGTATGTTCCCTACGGACACTTGAACTAGGTAAGTTAACTACCGGGCTCTTGGACTATGTAGGTTAAATAGCGGGCCCTTGGACTATCTAGGTTACCTAGCGGGCACTTGGACTATGTAGGTTAACTACCGGGCACTTGCACTATCTAGGTTTCCGAACGGGCATTTGGACTATGTAGGTAACCTAGCGGGCACTTGGAGAGTCTAGGTTACCTAGCGGCACTTGGACTTCTAGGTTAACGAACGGGCACTTGGACTATGTATGTTGCATAGCAGGCAATTGGACTCTCTAGGTTAGGTAACGGGCACTTGAACTATCTAGGTTTCTTAGCGGGCACTTGGACGATCTAGGTTAACTAGAGGGCACTTGGACTATCTGTAACTACCGTGCACTTGGACTATCTAGGTTTCTTAGCGGGTACTTGGACTATGTAGGTTAACTAGCGGGCCCTTGGACTATGTAGATTAACTAGCGACACTTGGACTATCTACGTTAACTAGCGGGCCCTTGGACTATGTAGATTCCCTAGCGGGCACTTGGACTATATAGATAACCTAGCGGGCATTTTGACTTTGTAGGTTACCTAGCGGCACATGGACTATCTAGGTTACCTAGCTGGCACGTGAACTATCTACGTTATAGCGGGTTCTTGGAGTATGTAGGTTACCTAGCTGGCTGTTGGACTATCTAGGTTACCTAGCGGGCACTTGGACTATCTAGGTTAACTAACGGGCACTTGGACTGTGTAGGTCCCCTAGCGGGCCCTTGGACTATGTAAGTTCCCTACCGGGCACTTGGACTATGTAGGTTCCCTAGCGGGTATTTGGACTATATAGGTTACCTAGCAGGAACTTGGACTATCTAGGTTACATAGCGGGCACTTGGACTATCTAGGTTAACGAACGGGCACTTAGACTATGTAGGTAACCTAGCGGGCACTTGGACAGTCTAGGTTACCTAGCTGGCACTTAGACTATGTAGGTCAACTAGCAGGCCCTTGGACTATCAAGGTTAGCTAACGGGCACTTAGATTATGTAGGTTACCTAGCGGGCACTTGGAGTAGGTAGGCTAACTAGGGGGCCCTTGGACGATCTAGGTTACCTAGCGGGTAACTGAACTATCTAGGTTAACTAGCGGGCACTTGCTCTATCTAGGTTACCTAGTGGGCACTTGGACTATGTAAGTTCCCTAGCGGGCACTTGGACTATCTATTTTAACTAGCGGGCACTTGGAATATGTAGGTTAACTAGCGGACACTTGCACTATGTAGGTTACCTAGCAGGCACTTGGACTATCTAGGTTAACTAGCGGGCACTTGGACTATCTAGGTTAACTAGCGTGCACTTGGACTATGTAGGTTCCTTAGCGTGCCCTTGGACTATCTAGGTTACGTATCGGGCACTTGGACTATCTAGGTTACCTAGCGGGCACTTGGACTATGTAGGTTAACTAGAGGACACTTGGACAATCTAGGTTAACTAGCGGGCACTTGGACTATCAAAGTTAACAACTGAGCTCTTGGACTATGTAGGTTACCTAGCGGGCACTTGGACTATATAGGTTACCTAGCGGGCACTTTGACTATGTAGCTTACCTAGTGGGCACTTGGACTATCTAGGTTAACGAACGGACACTTGGAATATGCAGGTAACCTAGCGGGCACTTGGACGGTCTAGGTTTCCTAGCGGGCACTTGGACTTCTAGGTTAACGAACGGGCTCTTGGACTATGTAGGTTGCCTAGCGGGCACTTGGACTATCTAGGTTAGGTAACGGGCACTTGGACTATCTAGGTTAGGTAACGGGCACTTGGACTATCTAGGTTACCTAGTGGGAACTTGTACAATGTAAGTTACCTAGCGGGCACTTGGATTATCTAGGTTACCTAACGGGCACTTTGACTATCTAGGTTACATAGCGGGCACTTGGACTATGTAGGTTAACTAGTGAGCACTTGGACTCTAAGTTACCTAGCGGGCACTTGGACTATCTAGGTTACCTAGCGGGCACTTGGACTATCTAGGTTACCTAGCGGGCCCTTGGACTATGTAGGTTTCCTAGCGGGCACTTGGACTATCTAGGTTAACGAACGGGCACTTGGACTATGTAGGTAACCTAGCGGGCACTTGGACAGTCTAGGTTACCTAGAGGGCACTTGGATTATCTAGGTTAACGAACGGGCACTTGGACTATGTAGGTTACCTAGCGGGCACTTGGACTATGTAGGATCCCTATCGGACATTTGGACTACTTAGGTTAACTAGCGGGCACTTGGACTATCTAGGTTACCTAGCTGGCACTTGAACTATCTACGTTGCCTAGCGGGTTCTTGGAGTATGTAGGTTACCTAGCGGGCTGTTGGATTATCTAGGTTACCTAGCGGGCACGTGGACTATGTAGGCTCCCTAGCGGGCCCTTGGACTATGTAAGTTCCCTAGCGGGCACATGGACTATGTGGGTTTCCTGGCGGGCATTTGGACTATCTAGGTTACCTAACTGGCACTTGGACTATGTAGGTTCCCTAGCAGGCACTTGGATTATGTTGGTTCCCTATCGGGCAGTTGGACTATGTAGGTTAACTAGAGGGTATTTGGACTATGTAAGTTACCTAGCGGGCACTTGGACTATGTAGGTTCCCTAACGGGCACTTGGAGAATGTAGGTTAACTAGGGGCACTAGGACTATGTAGGTTACCTAGCGGGCACTTGGAGAATGTAGGTTAACTAGGGGCACTAGGACTATGTAGGTTACCTAGCGGGCCCTTGGACTATCTAGGTTACCTAGCGGGCATTTGGATTATGTAGGCTCCCTAGCGGGAATTTGGACTATATAGATTACCTAGCGGGCAATTAGACTTTGTAGGTTATCTAGCGGGCACTTTGACTATCTAGGTTACCTAGCTAGCACTTGAACTATCTACGTTACCTAGCGGTTACTTGGAGTATGTTGGTTACCTACCGGGCTGTTGGACTATCTAGGTTACCTAGCCGGTACTTGGACTATCTAGGTTAACTAACGGGCACTTGGACTATGTAGGTTCCCTAGCGGGCCCTTGGACTATGTAAGTTCCCTAGCGGGCACTTGGACTATGTGGGTTCCCTAGCGGGCATTAGGACTATCTGGGTTACCTAACGGGCACTTGGACTATGTAGGTTAACTAGCGGGCTTTGGACTATGTAGGTTACCTAGCGGACACTTGGACTATGTAGGTTCCCTATCGTTCACTTGGAGAATGTAGGTTAACTAAGGGGCACTAGGACAATGTAGGTTACCTAGCGGGCCTTGGGACTATCTAGGTTACCTAGGGGGAACTTGGACTATGTAGGTTTACTATTGGGCACTTGGACTATCTAGGTTACCTAGCAGGCACTTGGACTATGTAGGTTAACTAGCGGGCACTTGGACTATCTAGGTTACCTAGCAGGCACTTGGACTATGTACGTTTCCTAGCGGGTACTTGGACTATCTATGTTAACTAGCGGGCACTTGGACTATGTAGATTCCCTATCGGGCACTTGGACTATGTAGGTAACCTAGTGGTCACTTGAACTGTCTAGGTTACCTAGCGGGCATTTGGACTATGTAGGTTAACTAGCGAGCTCTTGGACTATCTAGGTTAACTAGCGGGCACTTGGACTATTAGGGTCCCTAGCGGGCATTTGGACTATATAGGTTACCTAGCGGGCACTTGGACTATGTAGGTTAACTAGCGGACACTTCGACTATCTAGGTTAGCTAACGGGCAATTGGACTATCTAGGTTACCTAGCGAGCACTTGGACTATGTAGGTTCCCTAGCGGGCACTTGGACTATTTAGGTTACCTAGCAGGCACTTTGACAATCTAGGTTAACTAACGGGCACTTGGACTATGGAAAGAAGTGCCTAATGGTCACCAGGACCCATGGTTAATCCAGGTGTGGTCATCTGATTCCAATCGATCAGACCTAGCTATAAATCACTTATATGTCTGGGTAATTAAAAGCAAATATAAATTTTCAAAAAAAATAACGTTGCATGGGATAGAAAGAGAATACATAACAACATCAGACATAAATATGCCTCAAGACAAACTCATTGTACACATCCAGAATACATAATGGCTCTTGCTAAGATGCGTTTCCCACTAGACCCTACCCCAAGCCAGTAAAAGCCAGAAACTCTACAGTAAACTGTGGATTGTACTACTCTGAAATGGGAGCTGTGTCTCTAGACCTAATTTGGGGCTGTTCGTGCTGAGGACTCACCAATACCTGCTGCAGTGACAACAGTCCAGGTGAGAATAAGGAAATCTGGATGACAGCCAGGATATAGGAGCACTGAGACCTCAAATTGCTTCTAGGCGAGCATGGCCTAATGGGCTTCCATTTATGCACCTCTGGCAGGAGGAGTTTGTTCTGGAAAGTAATGGTTTCTAAGGAAGTATTTCTTAAACTTTCACATGCATGCACTTACCCAGGTTCCTGGAAATCGGGCTGGGGGGCAGATTCTGATTTTGTGGGTTCAGGGTGGGGGGTCTAGGATCCAGCAGTTCTAGAGGCCCTGGTACTCTTGGGCTGTTAACCACAAGGACAGTAGTCCTAAACCACCAGCCACTCCTTGGGAGAAATATGAGGCTGTAGACTCCGGGCAAGAGTGACAGTCTGGGAAACCCACAAGGGCAGTTCTACCCTGTCCTGTAGGGTCACTATGAGTCAGCATCAACTCGATGGCATTAGCATGGGAGAAGCTAATGCTGATGTTGCTGGTTCCTTGACCTATCATACTTTGAGTGGCAAAGTCCCAAGGGCCTTCCCGGATGTGATGGCCAAAAGCAGTAGTGTTCACCCTTGGTCATACTTTGGAATCCCTTAGGAGCTTTCAAGCCTCCCATTGGCCTGGCGCCATCCCAGACCAATGAAGCAAGACTTAGTGGAAGCAGGATTCAGGTCACGGTCAGTGAGAAAGCCCCCTTGGCAATGCCAACGTACAGCCAGTGCAGAGTCGAACTGGTCGACGACTCCACATGACTCCATATACTTTGGTGAAGCCAGCTGTTTGGGCAAGGTTTTCAGAGTTACCACCCATGTAGACTTGTTGGTGATAGTGCATTAAATAGAGCACATGCAGTGCATTGCATGAGTGTCCTATGTCATGCAACCACATCAGGGGTATGTTGAGCCAATTTCTCTGGGAGACCAAGGGTGTTGGCTCCATCCTGAACGTTGGCAGGGTAATGGACTGACACAGAGGAAACTCATTCTCTTTGTGGTGGTGCACTAATGGGTTCTTCACAGAAGGCCAAGTCCATGGCTGCAGATGCTCACGGGGCTGAGGGAGCAGGTCAAATCTTAAGTCCGAGGTGGGTGTTTGCATATTTACATGCCCTCACTGCCATCAAGTCCATTCCAACTCACAGGCCCATGGGACTGAGTAAAATGGCCCCCGTGGGTTTCTGAGACTGTGATTCTTAGAGGAGTAGAAAATCTCCTCTTTCTCCAGAGGAGCGGTTGGTCATTCAAACTGCTGACCTTGAGATTAACAGTCCAACTCCTGACCACTCTTGCCGTCAGAATTCTATTTATTTACACAAGTATATATATATCCTTTCCCAAAAGAACTCCACATTTTCAAATCATTCTTGACACTCATGGCCTTTTTTCCTTTATAGCCATGCCTTTGGTTGAAACACAGATATAAGAGAAATATTTATCTACTTATAGGGGTACAAAAGTAGCTTTGGTGGCATAGTGTTTGCATGTTGGGCTGCTAACACCAAAGTCAGCACTTTGAAACCACCAGCCACTCCGTGGGAAGAAGAGTCTGTCTACTCCTATAAAGAGTTACAGTCTCAGAAACTCACAGGGACAGATCTACTCTGCCTCATAGGGTCACTATGAGTCAGCATCACCTCCCTGGCAGTGAGGTAGATTTTGGTTTCATAGAGATACAAGTCAGTCCTGAGCTGCTAAAGACAAGGTTGGCAGTTTGAACCCACCAGCTGCAGAGAAAGAAGAGGCTTTCTATTCCCAAAAGGAGCTACAGTTTCAGAAATACCCACAGGGGAAATTTTAACCTCTCCTGTAGGATCAATATGAGTCAGAATCGACTTATCGGTGGTGAGCAAGTGGAGGGGACCCTAAACAGGTTCCGGTGGACCTTAAGAGTTCTACTAATTGTGCATGCTCTGTAAAATGTAAACCAAGATTTTACTTTTGCAAACATTATTTTTTCTAAACACGTCTAACTGTGAAACTATACTCGCATGCGGGTCTTTGAACCTGGTCTGTGGTCTGGGGAAGTGAAGGGGCCTGACATCCTTTGTTGTTGTTAGTGCTGTCCAGTCATTCTGACATCACAGGGACCTTCTTTGCAACACAAGGCAGCACTGCCCAGTCCTTTGCCAGCCTCAGGGGTAGTATGTTGGAGCCCATGGTTTCAGCTACCGTGTCCTCCAGTTCACCAAGGAGTTTCCTCTTTGTGCTGCTTACTAAACCCGTTTCTAAGGAGTCCATTCCAACTCACGGTGACGCCGTGTGGGTCAGCACCACGGGACCACACATAATGCCTTATACCATATATATATGGTATATATATATTGTGCATAATGCCTTATACCTGGTCCCTTTGGCACCTTGTGATCGCACAGGCTGGTGTGCTTATTCCATGTGGGCTTTTTTGCTTCTGAGCCAGATGGCCGTTTGCTCACCTTCAAGCCTTTAAGACCCCAGACACTATCTCTTTTGATAGCCTCTGGCCTTTACTTCGGGGTCTTCGGTCCCTGCAGAGTGGACACATGCCTGCTGTGCGGGTATGGGACGTGTCGGAGCGCAGCCTGGTGGCGGAGCTTCAGGAGCATAAGTATGGCATGGCATGTGTGGCCTTCTCATCCAGTGCCAAGTACATTGTCTCAGTGGGCTACCAGCATGACATGATCGTCAATGTCTGGGCCTGGAAGGTGAGTGGGCTGCTGGCCTCAGGACAGGCGGGGCCGGGAGGGGAGCCAAGAAACTGCTGACTGGTGGCCTTTACTTCCGCCTGCTGGCCTCAGTCCCTTTCTAGAGAACTCTGAGCAGAAAGGAGCAACAGGGTATCTAGGATGCTGAAGAAGGGGCAGAAGGAGAGGTCAAGTTCACAGCTTGTCTAACCTTCAGTGTGTAAGTTTCTTTTCCCTCAGCTCCTAGAAGCAGAGCCTTGATTTCCCTTGACTTTCTCTCCAGAAAAACATTGTAGTGGCTTCCAACAAGGTATCCAGTCAGGTGACAGCAGTATCCTTCTCTGAGGACTGCAGCTACTTTGTCACTGCAGGCAACCGGCACATCAAGTTCTGGTACCTCGATGACAGCAAGACCTCAAAGGTGAGGCAGCAAGTAGCCACTAGGGTGGGGTCTGCCCAGATATGTTCCACCTGCGCCCCCTTCTGCATGCTCAAAAGCCCCTTGGAAGTCTCAGCTGGGCCAGGTGCTATGTCAATATGCAAGGGAAGCCTTCTCCCTCCCTCCCCAGGGCCTGCTTTCCAGGGGGTAGCCTGCAGGGTGTGTGGGTGGCACCTGTGGTGGGTCTCCACAGGTGAATGCCACTGTACCCCTGCTGGGCCGCTCCGGGCTGCTGGGGGAACCTGCGGAACAACCTGTTCACTGATGTAGACTGTGGCCGCGGGAAGAAGACTGACAGCACCTTCTGTATCACATCCTCAGGGCAGCTGTGCGAGTTCAGTGACCCAGAGACTGTTGGACAAGTGGGTGGAGCTGAGTGTAAGTGAATGCTTTGTCGGCACCCTCCCGTCTGTCACCTCCGGGCTCCAGGGCACCTGAGTCTGCATGCACGCTGGGGGAGGCCCCAGGCGGAGGAAGGTGTTTGGGAACCTCTCTGCTTGCTCGCCCTCTCTGTCTCTGCCTCTTCCTCTGCTTTCCTCTTCTGCTCAGCACACAGACAGCATCACAGTAAGTGTGCTGGCCCTGTCCGCTGCCTCTGCTGCCTTTCTCTGGGCCGGCCTTTTCTGGGTGTGTCTTTGCCCAAACCTCAGGTGCCTTATAAGGCTTGCTGACTCCTTCCCCCTAATTGCACGGGGCTGTGGGCCCTCTGGCCAGCTGCTGTTAGAGGGAGGGGCATTGAGGGGCTCTGCCCAGGGCAGCTGGCCTGCCTTGCGCTTGTCCTTGCCTCTTGGCTCATGGCTGTTGAGGTGTCCGGTGAAGGAGTGGACAGACGCCCTTGCTGACTGTGGCTTCTGTGCTCACAGACCACAGTGGCCCACTGCATCTCGGTGAGCCAGGACTACATCTTCTGCGGCTGTGCTGACGGCACCGTGTGCCTTTTCAACCCCTTCAACCTGCACTTCCTCAGCACGCTGCCCCGGCCCCATGCCCTGGGCACAGACATTGCCAGCATCACAGAGGCCAGGTGAGCGGTGTGGGTGGGCCCCTGAGTCCTGTCAGAGCCCCACTCTGTGCCAGGCCGTCCCTGGCATGCTGCAAGGAGAGGAGGGCACACATAGACCTCTGGGAAGACCCTTGCAGTCAAGCACAGGTGGGTCTTTTAGCATTTGTTGCTCACTGTGGGCAACCGTGGTAATCTGAGTCTGCAGTGTGGTAATGCATTGTCCTGTAAACACCACAGCTAGGACAGACGGGCAGTTCCTTAGGGTTTCTGAGAGAGGCTGGAAACCTGACGGAGCAGGCCTTTCTCCCTCAGGGTGGTCCTGGGTAGCAGCTAAGGTAGGAGGGTCTTATTGTAGCCTCGGGCCTTGGGTTGGGTGATTGCAGGAAGTGAAGTTTTGCTCTGGTTTCAGTGCTGCCAGGAAGCGGGGCAGTTCTGCAGTTGGGTATATTAATTTCTCATTCAGGGAAGGAGTGGGCTAAATCTGCAAATGGCAGGAAATGATATATGACCATGACTGGTTTGCACAGTGCCCTTCCTTTTCCTCTGACGTGAGTCTAGAAGGGCCTGACATCTGCTTGGCTGCATCACGGCCACACACTGTCCCCGCCTGATGTTGGGGGCTATGAAATAGCTTGTGTTCTTTTGCAGAGCCCCATGGCAAGGAATGCCAGGCCAGCCGCTGCGTTCTTTCTCCAGTGACTGCTGGCCAACCTGCTGCTCCTCCCTTTAGTGCCCCTTTGCATTAGCGCTAACTCACCAGTTTGCCCTGTCTGCCCTGGACACCCTGACCCCCTCTTTCCTCAGTCGCCTTTTCGCTGGAGTGGCCAATGCGAAGTATCGGGACACCATCACCTTGACCTTTGATCCTGCAAATCAGTGGCTGTCTTGTGTGTACAATGACCATAGTACTTATGTCTGGGATGTGAAGGACCCCAAGAAAGTGGGCAAGGTGTATTCAGCTCTCTATCATTCCTCCTGCGTCTGGAGTGTAGAGGTACGTGGGCCAGGTCTGCTGAGACTGACCGTGTTTCCTGGCCTACCATTAGGAGCTGGGGTTCCTCAAGTGTGGAATTTGTTTCCTCCAGCACCCTTGCTCCCCAAGCTGTGCCCCTGGGTCCCTTCGTATCTGTTAATTGGCTCTGAGGATGGGAGGGGATTTTAGTGCTGACTCATCTCAGACGTTTTTCAGTATGCCCCTGTGCAGTCTTAGCTTGGCCTCTTTGGACATGTTCCTGAACTTGACCAAACCTTAGTTTCTGCAATTGTGAAATGACATACCTGATGCATTTGATTTTTACGAACAGGAGACAATGTAAGTGGGAGATTTAGAATGCCTAGTACTTACTAGGTGCTTGGTTAATGTATATTCCTTTACTTGTTAAAGACAAGAGCTAATCATTATGACTTGCTTGCTATGGGATAAGCCGTTGCCTCCAGGGGACAGGATGGGGGAACTTTAGGCCCCCAAGGACAGAGGTTCAGGAGGGTTTAGCTGAAAAGGGTTGGGGACAAAATTTATTATCTCCAAGGGAAAGATACTAACTTGACAATGAAGAAACGGCAAAACCCACCCTTAGCCAAGTCATTAAGGTTAACATCCCGTGGCAGCAGCATGAATCTGGTGAGAGGGTACACTGAGAGGTTTCAAAATGTTCCCAGAAAATGTTATGACTCTTAAGAACTCCCAATAAAATGTTGAACAACAACAACCAACGTTGATGGAAAGTTTCTTTTAGTTCTGTTTTTCCATGCAGCCTCCTCCTAGCATTGTGTCTGGTATTCTTGACCCAAATGTATAAGGAACTTAGGATAGTCATGAGGAAACATCAGGCAACCTTCATTTGAGGTACACCTGCCAGAGTAACTTATCACACTCTCCCAGGTGTCAGGGTAGGAAAGACAAGCAAAGACTGAAAGCCATTCTAGACTGGGACAGATGACACCCATGTGCCATGGGGGCTCCTAGGATCCTGGAGCAGAAGAAGTCCATTCGTGGGATAAACAAACAAACTCATTGGCATTGGGTTGATTCCAACTCAGAGCAACCCCCGCTGGTGACATTTAAATAAAGTCTAATAATGTTGTTCCAGTGTGACCTCCGTGGTCCTTATCACTGTGTACTGTAGTGCATAAAACATTAATACGAAGGGAGACCAGGTGAGAGAGTTGAATGTGACATATCTTGACTCATTTTTCTAAAGGTTCAACCCAAAAGGTAAAGTAAAACAGCTCTTGATGGAGAGGAAAAGGTGGAAGGGGGTGGGTGATGATTCTTTCCCCCCGCTGCCTGGCACTGAACGGGCTCTCCTCTCTTCTCATTTTGCAGGGTCTACGAATTGCAGTTCCTGAGTGAAATGCTGAAGGTGGAGGCCCATGAGTCAGAGATTCTGTGCCTGGAGTACTCGAAGCCAGACACAGGTACCTGGCCCTGGCCTGGAATGGCCTTGAGTGAGCCCCTCCAGTCTGGCCAGAGCCACTGATACTTGTCCTGCCTCTTGACTATGGGGCTGATCGTTCTTTTGGCTACCAAAAGAGTTAGTGATCCTTCTTGATGTCTCTGAAGGCTTCTTGTTGTTTCTGAAGGCTTTGGGGAGGACTGCATCTCAACTCTGCCCGACTCCATGGCTCATGTGGCTTAAGGATGTGGGGCTCAGTTTCTCTGGGTGCTCTTTGCTGGGCACTCATGTTGGGCTGCGATCCACAAGCTCAGCAGTTTGAAACTACCAGCCGCTCTGCAGGAGAAAGGTGGGCCTTTCTACTCCTGTAAACAGTTACAGTCTCAGAAGCCCATAGGGGGTATTCACTATGAGTCAGCATTAACTTGATAGCAGCAGATTTGATTTTTGTAAAGTCTTTTTAAAGCCAACCAAAAGCTGAATCAGTGAAGATCTGCTTTAGACATTGTGCTCTTTTAAAGAATAATCTGTCTGTGATCAGATTGACACAGGAACTTGGAAGGTTAGGTGAAAAGTTTAAGGGGCAGTGAGCTTATGTGTGTGATGGAAATTTGGAATTGGAAAAGGACAGTGAGAATGGCTACATAATTTCAGAAATATAATGAATGTTAGCAAATTGTACATGTAGAAATGATCGAATTGGTATATATTTTTGTGTGCATTGTTTTAGATCAGGGAGAAGACTCGAAGTTCAAATATAATTTACAGAGACCCCCTTGTTAAATCTTGAATGGGACAAAGTCCAGAAAAAACAAATCATCTGGTTGAGGGAGACCGTAAGCATGAGGCCATAATGGGGACTGAAGGATTCACAACAGCTCGGTCACATGGAAAACAAAGGAAGCCCCTTTAAAAGTCAAGTTCCCAGCAGATCAGACCATCACAGTTGGAAATGTGACTACAGAAATGGGAAAGGGACCATGATTGGAGTAAATACATTATTGCAGACTAGAAAAGTTTACAGGACTGGTTCAGGGCCCTCCAACCATCTTGGTCAGGGCATGAACGTGCAACCTCAGTACCCCAATTCCCATCAAGGGCATACTCAGGCAAGTTCTTGAGGGCTAGACTACTCCTCACCAGGCTGGCCAGAGGAGTGGGTGGAAGCAAACAAACTCTGCCTGAGGGCAAAGCATTTTACGTTGCTAGTTCAGAGTCATGGAGCTCTAGTGCCATAGAAGGTTATGGGTTGGGCGGTTAACCACAAGGTTTCACTCTTCAAAACCACCAGCCAGCTCCAGGGAAGAAAGATGAGGCTTTCTACTCCAATAAAAATATATAGTCTGGAGATAAAAAGCCCCAATGTAAGTTAACTGGGTTGATTCCTACTAGAGGGATAATGTGTGTGGGCCAGATGCTTGCAAGGTCCCTCAAGGCAATGCTGCCAGACTGCAGTCTCTGCTCCCTGCTGGTGGAGACAATGGATTGCTTTTCTCTAAAACTTGGAACCATTAGCTTGGTTCCAGTAGGTGGAGTTCACACCCTACTGATAATGGTTCATATGGAGATCCAGAAAACAGGTCAAAGTTAAGCTGCCATTCTAAATGTAGGATCCGCCCATTTTGTCACCTGTATACCCCCAATCCCTCCTCTTCCTATTGCATGTATGCCCCTAGACCACCCCTTCTCACCGCTGTATAACATAGTCCAAGTCCTTCCTGTGATGTATGTCTTTACCCTCCCGTTTCCAATTCCCCTTGTCCTCCTTCCCTTCCCCCTCTCTCCATGTGGACCACCAAGTGGGGCTGAGGTGAGCAATGCTACCATGATATGTGTGTGACTGCATTATTGTAATATCTCTTCTATCTCTCATGCTCCCAATGACTTTAATATTTATATCTCAACCCTTTATGTTTCCAGGGCTTTCAATGACATTAGGCATCTTTTCAATGTTTATGAATCATGCTTATGAACCTCTCTTCTGTTAGTTGTCTGTGTGTATGCATTGCCTGTATTAAAAACATATAGAACCGAGCAATTTGTCTGGAAAAATAATTTATAGAAACTTTATGTTAGATTGCCATGCGTTTTGCATAGCCAATTGTTCTTTTAAAACACTTTTCTTGTCATTGTGATACCATGCTAAAAGGTAAAAACATCTGTATATAGTCAAATAGCTTTATCTTTCCTTTAAAGACATGAACCTTCGTGTCTTGCTTAAAGTTTCCACCTCACTAAAGCTAAATTGCTACCCTCGAAAATAAATCCCTCTAAGTTTTTAATGCTTTGAATATTTTATCGCTCTAATCCTCCTGGAGTTTATTTTTGAATGTAGTATGCTCCTTCCTTTGATTTCTTGTAAATTCAGCCAATTCAACCACTCATTAACCAAAGTATTCCTTTACCACTGGATTGTTTTGCCACCTTTGCTTTGCATAGCATATAGTTCTAAATTATATCCCAGACTACTGAATTATTTGCCAGAGTGGCTTTACTAATTGTACACTGGCATCACAACACGCGGGAGCTTCGGAAAGATCGTGGGAGAAAGGAATGAAAAGAGAAGATAATTTCCCATGAATTTTTGAAGCTTCCTCGTACAGGTGCTTTACAGTAAGTCGACATTAGGGTTTATAATCAATAAAAAATTCAACTGTGATCCAAGAATGAGGGGCGTGACATTTCCTGGTTGAGACAAAAGCGAACAGGCGAGCAGAATACGAAAAGAATTGGTTAACCGATGAAACTGCAGCCAAGTGTTAGCTGTTATCACAAAAATGAACACACAGAATATTCTTGAACTTGGAAGTGGGAACTTCAGCCTTTCAACGGCCATCGACGGTGCGGGGCAACATCCCTGCACTCCTACGCTCAGGAAGGGGGTTCTGGGGTCTGCGGCGCCGCGGGGCACAAGTGGGGCGAAGGGCTGCGAGGGAACGCCCAGGCAGAGGGGTCCCCGCGAGGCGGCTGCGGGCCGCTCCAGAAGGCAGGGGTCCGGGGGCTCTGCGGTCCCTCAGGACCCTCCAGGAGAGGCTCCAGAAAGGCAGCTGGAGGCCCCGGCCGCCCGTGCAGCTCGCTGGGAGGCGCGGGCGCACGTGCTCCGCCGGTCCGGGCGGCGGGGGCGGCTGAACGGGCCCTGGCCGTGGGCGGCGGGCGGCGGGCGGGCGCAGTGCGGCGCCGGGCAGGCGGGAGGTGACCGCGCGGGGCGGTCGCGGCGGCTGGGGCTACTGACGGCACACGGATCCGGAGCGCACTGCGCGGGGCGGGGCGCCGCGCAGGTGAGAGCGGCAGCGGACCCGGATGCGGCGCGGCTGAGGGCGGCCGAGGGCGGGGGGTCGCGGCGGCTAGCTCTTGGAGATCCCGGCCGGAGGCTCCGGCGCCGGTGCTGCGCTTCCTGCCGGCTCGAAGAACGAGCCCGAGCCTGGCCGCCCTCGGGATGCCTTGCTGAGGCTCCGCCGGACGTCCCCAACAGGGGGGGGGGCGGGGCGGGGCGCGTTCGGGCGCCTCCTGAGGGCGCCTCAGCGGAGAGCGGCGTTGGCGCCGTGGAGTCTACGCGGGCGGCCCGACCCGCCTGCCACTCAGGTGTCTTTTTGCACGGAAGTGAGTTTTAGGAGCGGGAAACCTGTGGTGGGCGTGACTGACGTGTTTTTAAATCATTTTCTATACATTTAAAGCTGTAAAGGCAAAACTTCATGATCCAATTAATATAGCCAAAAATTCAGGCTTGATAGAAACATTTAGAATCCAGCCACTGGGGGTAAAGTCCCCTTATTCCCATCTGTTATTGGAGGAAGGTATGAGAGAGATTGGATACTGCGGTGGGAAGAAATAGAGCCAAATAGGAATGTCTGCTTCTATAGGGAGAATGTATCAGCCATGCGCTCACTTTAAGGCAGCACAGCTTTAAGGGAGAATCTGTGGAAATGATAGATTACCGCAGGAACATGAACTTGGAGTATATCTCCAACTAACAGAGTGGTGGTCTTCCAGCCATGGAACATTAGTCTCCCAGATTCCCTCTGTACCAGTCAGGGAATAAGTCCCAGTATTATTTCCCTTGGTGCTAGTATCCCACATTTCCCCTCTCTGCATTATGTTTAAGATTCAATAGTGTCACGGAGGCAACATGGTCTCTTTTCATATCTATTAGCTTCCTATAGAAGTGACATGAGACTGCAAGCATCACAATTATGATAAAAAACACAGTCAGAGTGGAACTTAAGCTATGTGAAGTACTTTGCCCCCAAGCTCGCGGGTCCAACCCTTCCATGCTACTCATCAATTGCTTAATCACATCAGAGCCAGGAGAAGCCTCAAGCTTGTCTTTGAATGTATAGAAAATATCCTTTTTAAGCTGATCAATATCTAATGAAATGTTTCCCTTAAACCCTTGCAAATGTTTCCTAATCAAATTCCAATCATGCAATGTCTTATTATAAGGATAAGTGGTTATACAGAAATCAGTTACATTCCAATCACATTATAGCATTGACAAATTCAAAATCTTGATCTTTCAGCAAAGCAGTCTGCAGTAATGTAGGGACTTTATGGATGTGCTTTATACAATTGATGTATGTACACGTATGGATTGTGGTAAGAGTTGTATGAGTCCCTAATAAAATGTAAAAGAAGAAAAGAGAAAAAAAATGATTAGGGCAAAGACTGTACAGATGTGCTTTATACAATTGATGTATGTATATATATGAACGGTGAAAAGAATTGTATGAGCCCCAATAAATTGTTAAAATTAAAAAAAAAATTCATTTAAAAAAAATAAATAAAATTAAATTAAAAAAAAATGAGTAAATGAACTTTGTCACACATAAGATTCCTCTTCTCCTTCTGTTTTAACAATTTAAATAGTAAAGCATTGCTAGATCTTGAACCAGTAAAAGTACTAGTTAGATAACCTTCATTGTTATGTAAATACCGGCTCCCATCCCTCAGAGAATTAAGAGAGCTAACTAATTGGGAGAACTTCTTATCATACTTTGAAAGACTGAAAAAATTCTTAATAAATTTGTTCAGCTGATCTTGAAGTAACTTACCAAGCAGACATTTTTTCTCCAGGCTTACCAATAAGGTTATAGGCTCAATTGAGCCGTTTTGCCTTTCAGGCTTCTCACACTGTATGATTTTACCTTGCAATATTCTGTCTTGGTTAACTTCACTCATTCCCTCTATGCTGGCTTTAGGGGAAGTTAATGGGAGGGCCTTAGGCCCCCCTGAATGCCCTAAGGAAATGACCCGGCATCCACAGTTAACAAACCTTTTTCCTTCCATTTCTAATTCCATGTGGGGGCGCTGTTTCTCCACAACAGCAGTCCAGAAGACTGCTTGATTTATAGGGTGGTCAAACTTCTCAAGTACTCTTTCCTGATAGGTATAAATTTTTACTCTAGAAATGCAAGGAAGGGAAAATTGGCTTAAGCGATCCTACATTTTTACAAACCATGGTATATCAGAACTCATTACTGCCTTAATTTCTTCTTCACAATCCTGACCAATAACTCCAGCAACACCTTGAGAATTTATGTTGGACTTTCTTTTTTTTTTTTTTTTTTTTGGACTTTCTTAATAAACTTCCTATAGTTCTTTTAGGTAGTGGACCCCAATTACTGCTCTTCGTTTCTGATTCAATCACAGTTTTGGGCTTTTTCTTACAACTCTTATCAACTCCAGTATCAATTTTAATTTCTTGAGTACTAAGGTTAAATCTTCCTGATAGAAACTGTATTAATCTTTCAATAAGAGGTCCCTGCTTTTGAGGATCAAGCTCCTGTGAAGGCTTCTGAGCCATCTCTTGGTTATTCAAACCAACTGCAGTGAGAGCAGAGACTAGGTTTTTGCCTCTTTGGCTAGGTCTGTTCTCCTGCTGTGAGGCTGCTAGATAAAGGCGATTTCTCTCAAAGATCTTCTTTGCTCCAGTAGGCAGACACCTTGCCTACCACGCTCTGCTATGAGGGCTCTGCATCAAGCTTCTTCCACTATTTTCCCGCCGGGAAGTCTTTGCTAATGGCGACCCTTCACTGTTGATTTTTGAACGACATTGGCTCGCCCAATGAGTTCCCTTCCTACAATGGAGGCAGAGTTCAGGTTCGTTTAAACCCGATCTCCATGGTCCTGGCCCATGCTCTGACATTGGCTGCAGCCTGCTCTGCCTACACTCTTTTGAAGATGACTTGTCTTCCCACAACTAAAGCACTTTCTTCCAGGTCTGATATAGTTTGCCAATGAAGCTGCCATGAGGTCTGCCTTGTATTCCTCTGCCTCTACATTCCTGCATATCCTAAAATAACCCAGCAAAGTGCCCTGTTCGCTGTAGGGATGCAAGGCATTTTTACAGTGCTTATTAGAGAAATCATAAGATAGCTTGTGCACTAGGTCTCTTACTGCCTGAACATTCTTCACACATTTGGAAATAGCATCTTCCAGTCGGGACACAAAGTCAGCGTAACGCTCATCATATTCTGTTGTCTTATAGCCCTGTAACGCGGCGTTCTCTCTTCTGATGGAATTATCTTTTCCCAGGCCCTTAAGCAAACCTCATGTATCTGTCCTATTGTCTGTTCAGTAAACTGTAGTTGAGACTCAACTGTAATATAATTTGCATCCCCTAGCAATTGATGAATTCCTATATCTATCCCATCCTCAGCATTCTTCCCAGCTCTTGCAAGGGCTGCTTCCTTCCATAGCATTTGATATCACAAGCATTCTGAAGAGTAAAGACAAATTCTCACTAAAGCTTTCCAATCTGTAGGGGTCCAGCTGTCAGACTCTGCTAGAGCCCTTATCATGCTAATTACAAAATGTGAGTCTGGGCCGTAGTCATTGATTGCCTGCTTGAGATCTTTTAGCAACTTAAAAGGCAAAGGCACTGTGAATTCCTTTTGGTTCTAACAGGATAAGACATCTTGCATTCTAAATCTTCTTCTGCAATCCCTCTTCCTACTCTGGAGAGTAAAGGTGCTTTCCTATACTTTGCTTCTTTACGTCTATTCTCTGAGCTACTCTTTTCAATCTGGATATCTTGGAGTTCCACTTCCTGAACTTCACCTTCTGTGCTAGCTCTCCTAGTTTGCATTTCTTTGGAGCTAATCTCTCTACCTTCAGGGCTGGCTTGCTTGATTGTTTTACAATCTCTGGCCTTTCTTACACTAAATTCCAGCAGGAGAGCAGTTGCTTTTACTATGTCCCCTTCTGACTCAGGCTCATTCTTTTAGCTCTGCCTAAAATCTTCTCATCTGCCTGAAACCCGTTCTCACTGCTTCTCATCTGATTTAAATTTGGGCATCTTAGACGTTGCCTGTTCTGCTTCTTGGCTTTCTCTACCTTTGAAAGCAAGGGAGCTTCCTGGGATTGTTTAATAGCCATGCTTTGGATCTTGCAATCCACTGCCTCTAGTACTGTATCACCTTTAAACCTTCGGAGTCTGCAGTCTCGCGAGAGCATACAGGCTTTGGCAATGAGGTTCTGTTCTAGAATTGGAGGCTTTAGATAACAAACCAATCCCTGCCTTTTCAGTTTTTCCTAAAGTTTCATAACCTAAATCATGCTTATTCACAGACACTTTAGCTTGCTTTGCTAGATTTGAATAGACACAAGACTTCTCACTAGACTGTTCATCCTTATTCAATTCCTCCTGCAAAAGTTTTAAAACCATCTTAACTTGTACCCACAGAGACCACTTCTCCATAGGGATACTCTCCCCATCTCTGTGCTTCCTTTAAGTTGACAATGACCTCCTCCCAGGTCTCTAAATCAAAAGTTCCTTCCTCTGAGAACCATGAATTATACCTTTTTACTACTTTTAGAAAACATTGTATCTTTTTCTTCGTTACTTTTACACCTTGTCTTTTCAGTAAGTAGAGAGCATGGTACCATAAGTTTCAGGTTTACTTTTACCTTGCTCCCATTATCCTCTTTAAAATTCTAATTCACTATTTCCACTACTTCTCTGTCGATCCCCACACCGGATCCTCACTTCACACAATTTTCAAATTCACTCTACATACCAATGGGGCCATATAATTGTTATATGGGATATAACTCATATTGTCCCACGTTGTGCGCCATTTGTCTGGGGAAGCCCGCCTTGTGCTGGGGCTCCAGCCTCCAGCCCAGTCCTTGAGCCTCCTGCCTGGTCTCCATCCCACCTCCCTTCGTCCACACTGAGCGTGGACCTGGCTGGTAAGATCATGGCCATCCAGGAGGTGAGCATGCTACCATGAATTGTGTCTGACTGCATTATTGTAATGTCTCTTCTATCGCTCATGCTCCCGGTGACTTTAATATAATATTTATATATCTCAACCATACAATTGTGCTTATTGAACCCAAGATTACTGGTGGGGGGCTGGCACCCCAACTCATACCACAGTACATACCATTTGTCTAGTTCTTCAATGCTTCCTCTCCCGCTCACTCCCTCCAACTATCATGACCTCAGCTCTACCTTACAAAGCCGGCTAGACCAGAGCATGTACACTGGTACAGATAAGAACTCTCAACACACAGAATCCAGGACAGATAAACCCTTCAGGAACAGTAATGGAAGTAGTGATAACATGAGGGTAGGGATGAGATAGAGGGAACTGATAGCAATGATTGATGTATTAACACTCACACCCCAGGGGGACAAGCAACAGAAACATTGGTGAAGTGAGACCTTGGACATTGTAAAATATGAAAGTATAATTTATCAAGGTTTCATGAGGGTGGGAGAGTGGGAGAGAAGGGGGGAAAAGGAGCTGATACCAAGGGGTCAAGTATAAAGAAAATGATGATGGTACCGTAGGTACAAATGTGCTTGATACAATTGATGTATGCATTGTTATAAGTGGTGTAAGAGCACCCGATAAAATGACTTAATTTTTTAAAAGTGTTTAGGTAGATCTTGATGGAGGATAGATTGAGAAACAATAGTTTCAGAATTTGATAATTTTGCTTAATAATCAAACTGAAAACTCACTGCCATTGCATCTTTTGTGACTCACAGCAACCCTGACTTTCAGCAACCCTATTGGACAGGGTAGAGCAGCCCCTGTGAGTTTCTGAGACTGCAACTCTTTACAGGGGTAGAAAGCCCTAACGTTTCTCTCTCAGAGCGGGTGGTGGTTTTGAACTATGTGGGTAGCAGCCCAAGTGAAAACCACTATGCCACCAGGGCTCCCTGTGCCACATAGCGGGAGCTGTTGTTTTCCCAAACATTCACTTGGCTATTTCTTTTATAAGAAGCCAAGTAATTTGGCAGCTTATTTCTGTTCCAGTTTTCTTATATAGAAAATGTGGTGACAGTGTGAACCTGTTTGTTGTAGTTTATGTGAACATAATTGAGTGATCTAGACCAAGTGAGCTAGACCAAGTGAGCTGACTGGTCAAAAATCAGACCTGTGGATTGCCAAATTGGTTCTGCTGAGATTGGGGCTTTCCTGGATCCACAGGCTTCCTCCAAGCTGTGTCCGAGAAGCTCTGCATTTTAGAGCTACATTTTATAGTTGAAAGAGAGGCCTAAGGAGGGAGGGAGTCCTTAAGCTCTAAGACCTTAATGCTGTCATTGCTGTCCTCTTTTAGTGTACCTGCAGTTTCCACACTGCAGTGGGAACCATTGAAACAGCTGTTCTCATTCTCTGAGATGGTGTGCCACCCCACTCCATACCACCACCCCCTCATCCCTTTCTCTTATTGTAGAGATAATGCCCCTTCCATATGTATCTCAGATATTCAATTAATGAAGAAAGACAAAAGTAGGAGAAATGATTTAGATGAAGGAGACCATAAGCATGAGGCCATAATGGGGTCCAAAGGCTGTGTGGCCATGTCGCTAATTATAGAAATGGATGAAATCTGCCACAAAAATGTGATTGGAGGCAGAGCAATTCATCACTCTCTCAGGCAGGACTACATAAGTGAGAATGGGGCCATTATGGAGACATGGAGACGATCACAGATTAGAAAGGCTTACTGGATTTGTTCTGGGGCCTTCCGACCACTATAACTCATGACCATAGGGTCTTAGACTTTCCCAATTTCCATTGAGGACCTTCCCAGGGAAGTCCCAGAGGGCAGATTGCTCCTCTCTGCTCTGGCTAGTTGTTGTTGCGTGCCATTGAGGACACTTGGACTCGTCGTGACCTCACATACAACCGAATGAAACACTGTAGGGTCGTGCACCATCCTCACAATTGTTCCTGTGCCTGAACCACCGATGAAGCCACTGAGTCCATCCACTTCTTCGAGGACCTCCTCTGTTTCATGGCTTCTCCACTGTACCAAATAGGATGTCCTTCTCCAGGGACTGGTCTCTCCTGACAACATGTCCAAAGTATGTAAGATGGCGTCTTGCCATCCTTGCCTCTAAGCAGCACTCTGGCCTTATTTCTTCTGATACAGATTGGTCAGTCCTTCAGCAGTCCATGGTACTGTCAGTAGTCTTCTGGTGGACCACAATTCGATGCATCTGTTCTTCTACAGCCTTCCTTATTCAGTGTCTAACTTTCACATGCATATGATGCAATGGAAAATAGCATGGCTTAGGTCATGTGCACCTTAGTCCTCAGAGTAACATCATTGTTCTTCAACACTATAAAGAGGTTTTCTGCAGCAGATTTACCCATTACAATACATCTTTTGATCGCCTGACTGCTGTTTCTATGAACATTGATAGTGGATCTAAGCAAGACAAAATCCTTGACAACTGAAGCCCTTTTCTCTGTTTATCACCTATTGGTCCAGTTTTGGGGATTTTGGTCTTCCTTATATTGAATTGTAACCCATATTGAAGGCTGCAATCCTTGATCTTCAGCAAGTGGTTCAATTCCTCCTCACTTTCAGCAAACAAATGGTGTCATATATGCACACAAGCAGGCTCCCAAAAGTTAGTGGAACAAGGAATCAAAAGAGAATGGAATTTTTCAGGGACTTTTTGAAATACCAGTGTGTGTGTGTGTGTGTGAGAGAGAGAGAGAGATAGAGAGAGAGAGAGAGAGAGAGAGAGAGAGAGAGAGAGAGAGAGAGAGAGAGGAGATGTGGGCATAAAACAAACATCAAGCAACATAAGGGAGAATGCTGTTGGCTGCTGTTGAACTGATTCCGGTGCGCATGCACAGTGACCTGCTGTGTGCACCATAGTGACCCCTCAGAAGCAGATCATCAAGCCTACCTTTCAACTGAAATTCTGAGAATTCACAATTTTCAGAAGTATGTGGATAACAGTGAAAGCCAAAATTCTATTTGCACAGTCCCCACGTGGATTAAGCTTCCAGTGAATTCCTTCAGACCATTGACCAGGGATGTGAACACTCTTGCCACCAGGCAGAGGGCATTGGAAAGTGGATTACCCCTTAGGCAGCCCATGGTGGGGCTTAGAGACTTGCCTAAGTGTATCCTTGAATCGAGGCTGCCATTCTGGGCTGCACGGTCATGAGTCATGCCCCCAAAGCCTTGGTTGTTTGGCCCTGGACCACTCTTGTAAACTGTCCTGTTTAACACAGGTCCCAATCCTTGTCCTATTCTTGCTTCTGTAGTCCCACCTGGAACTGTGATGTTGGGATCTGCCGCCATGTCCTTTCAAGTCTGTGAATCTCAGATAACCCTTACATATCAATAAGACCTCTTGCTAATAGTTTCCCTCCCCTCATCTCGATGGCATGTGTTTGTCCTGTTTAAGATTTAATAAATTATCTTTGAGATTTGGGACATCCTCTTACCCTAAAACACAAGGCATCTCTGGGTGTATTCCAGCTGCCAACTTTTTAGGTAGTAGTCAAGAAGTTCGCTGTTATGTCACCCAGGAAGCTGGGGAAAGGATGATCACCAGAACAAATCCATTATTCCCTCCACTCGCTTCCTAGCCTTTGAATCTCCACCTTGGAGGCAACTATGGCCTTACTGTTTCTTTTTGATGATCATGTACGCATGTCCAAGTAAAGCTTACTTTTTACTCTTTTGTATCGCCTATTTCATTAAATATTATATTTTGGAGATTCTTCCAAATGGATTCATACAGAATGACCTCATTCATTTAAGAGTGCATGCTGTTACACAATACAGCTATGATAAAATGCATCTAACCAACCTCTCTTTTTTCTCTGTGTATTTTACCAATTTTCCTGTCAAAATTGACCATATCTGAGTTTGCTTTCAGGGACACCTTAAGTCTAGTACCCCTTGAATCCTAGGGCCTGGAGTCCTCCTCCTCTTCAGAACCAATCTCTGTGCAGGTGTGCTGGTATGTGAACTGTGAACCCTCTCCCTAAAATCAAAAAATAAAACCCAAACTCACTGTCATCAAGTCACTGTTGACTTGCAGTGACCCTCTGAGTTTCTGAAACTCTGTCTATGGTAGTAGAAAAACCAGTCTTTCTCAGAGCTGCTGGTAGTTTTGAACTGCCAACCATGTGGATCACAGCATAACTGTTAGGTTTCTCGGGTGGGAAATACCTCAGTTCTTGGCATCACAGGAGAAAGAATTCATGTCGAAGACTGATTGTTGATCCAAATGGGTTTGTATTAAGGAGAGAAGGTGATAGAGGAGAAGAGAAGAGAAAGAGAGGAGAGAGGGGGAAGGGGGAAAGAAAGGATTGAGAGAGAGAGAGAGAGAGAGAGAGACCCCACAGAAAAACAGGGAGGTGGTCTCCAGGTTCGGCCTTTAGTGGCTTCGGCTGGGAGGCGTGGTTGACATTATTGGTTGACCCCATTGGCTGAATTAAGCCCACCTGGCCTGGTTTGCACCCACCTAAGTGCACTGCCTCCCTGCCTCATGTGCCTGAATTTGGAGCCTGCCCAGTAGACACCCTGGTCCCAGCTCTAGCTACCTAACATAAAACTACACCATAACACTACTCCCTCCTAAACAGCATAGCTAAAAATATGAGTTGAGCAGAGAAATTGGTTCTTAAAAGAATGCCTTCGCTTACAACCGATTGTCATTTTAAATTTCACTTGATGGTGTAGAGAGAACCAAGAGATCATTCCATCCCTCAGATTACTTGTAAAGTACTGCAGAAACCTCAGGAAAGCCAGCAATTGCCTGCAAGACTGAGGTAAGAATCTCAAGGTTGACTCCCAAAACCATACGCATTGCTATAGAGTTGATTCTGACCCATAGCAACCTTACTACACAGGACAGGGTAGAACTAACTACCTCTGAGTTTCCAAGTCTGAAACTCTCTATTTTTGTAAATCATTTTATTGGGGGCTCTTACAGGTCTTATAACAATCCATACATCAATTTTGTCAAGCACATTTGTACATATGTTGCAATCATCATTTTCTTTGTATGTGAGCCCTTGGTATCAACTCCTTTTATTTCCCTCCCTCCCAACCCTCCCTACCTCATGAACACTTGATAAATTATTAATTATTATTTTTCATATTGTACAGAATCCGCTGTCTCCATTCACCCAAGTTCTTGTTGTTCATGCCCCCCAGTCACCCCCTGGGGAGCGGCGTGGTTATACAGTGATCATTGCAGTCAGTTCCCCCTTTCACACCCCACCTCTCCCCCACCCTCATGGTATCACTACTCCCATTACTGTTCCTAGGGGGTTTATCTGTCCTGAATTCTGTGTGTCCAGAGCTCTTATCTGCACCAGTGTACATGCTTTGGTCTAGCCGGATTTGTAAGGTGGAACTGGAGTCATGATAGTGGGGTGAGGGCTGGGAGAGTCTGTAACTCTTTATAGGAGTAGAAAGCTTCACAGGAAAGTGAATTTGAGGCTGAGACCTTGGGAAAAGTTTGGTCAAGATAACCAGATGTGGAGTGGTGTAGGGAAGGAAAGATTAAAAATAACCTGGTCCAGGATCCTCACAAATTTTAAGTTCATTTGACGCTCCCTAGGGAGGAAGGAGGAAGAGCTATCAGCAGGCAGGCTGTGTCATGCCTACAGCCTCTACAAAAATGCTTCCTGACTCTTCTCAGAAATTCTGCCAGGTGCTACCAGCCTCCTGAGTCTGAGAATGGTTCCTCTATGTTCTTATTAAGCTGAGGAAGGTTGGCACAAAAATATTTGGGAATCCAAGGAGCATGGTGAGGTCATTTCAGGGGGTCATGAGGAATGACTAGTAGGGATTTCAGCCAAATTAAAGGGCTTAGCAATTTGAATACCAGCTGACTCTGACCTTGATCAAGCCTCTTTACCTTTCTGGGTCAATTAAAAAAATTATTTTTTACCAGGTTTCTACTATATGTCAGATATGGGGAAGCAGTAGACAAACCAATAGAAGCTAGGAAATTTGATCCCACCTGTACAGATGTTGCTTCTAAAGACAGCATTCTTTATGTATGAGTTTGCCAGTAGTAATAATTGTCGTTAATCGTGCACTCTTGCCTGAAGAAAAATCCAAGAATCTGTGTCTTTGTACCTCCCTTTTGACACCCTCAAGGAACCCAGTGGTGCTGTGAGGAAGGCATTGGCCTGCTAACCCAAATACTGGCAGTTCAAACCCACCTGATGCTCCAAAGAAGATGAGACTGTCTGTTCCCCTGAAGATATATCCTTTTGGAAACCCCACAGAGCAACTCTACTCTGTCCTATGAGAGTCAGAATAGACTAGTGAGGACAGTAGATGTGGTTTGGGTTTGGTTTCAACACCTCCTCCCTGATCTACCTCATTACATCACAGTGCCTTAATCAGCTCCCCAAGCTGGTTTGTTTTTATGGCAGATTTTCTTTCTCTCCCCAAGTGCCTGATTGTGGGAAACAGAGGGATTTCTCCCAAGCTGTCTACCCCAAATATATTCCAAACTCAGCTGCTTGCAAATGACTATGCACTTGGAGGTCATCAGGAATAGATCAGGGGTCATTCTCCCTAAGAGTTATCAGCTATCTAGTGCAAGCAGACACCACTGCTTATCCCACAACAAGTAGGATTCACTCCCTTCTGATAAGGATAGTAGTTGTCTGTTTCCTTGTAGGAGACACCAGAGAGGTCAAACCCATCCAAAGATGACCAAGGTTAGGCTGCCATCCTAAAACTAGAATCAGCCCATCTTGTCACATGTATACCCCCCAATCTCTACTCTTGCTATTGCATTTCCATAGACCATCCCCTCTCATTACTGTATCACCTATAGCACATCCCCTTCCTGTGACATGGGTCCTCACCTGTCATTAGGGGGCTTGCATGCCCCCAGAGAATATAAAAACCTGGGTTAGCATCAAATATCTCTCTTTCCACGTAGACCACCAAGCGGGGCTGAGCTGAGTATGCTACTATGAATTGTGTCTGACTCCATTTATTTCAATATTTCTCTTATGCTCTGTAACTTTACTATAATATTTATTTATTATCGCTATACAATTGCGCCCACCGGACTCATAATGATGTGTTAGGGGCTGGCTTCCCCTGACACCTGATGCTTATTCTTCTTCTGTCACCTCTGCCCCCCCCCACCCCCCACCTTTCTTCCCTTCCTTCTCTTCCCACTGTTGGCCACACCATTGCTGTGTGTGTTGCTCGACCTTTTTTGTGCAGGTCTCTGCAGGCAGTTGGGAGAAGAAGGGCAGTGAAAGGGACTGAACATGCCACTATCTGTGGGCAGGACAGGATGTCTGATGCTTTGCTGGCTCTTTGATATGTGAGACCAGCAGCCAAACCTACCCCTTTAAGAGCCTGGAGATGATGACTGAAGGCCTTATGCAAATATTTTTACCTTACTTTTATTGTTCTTTGTGTAAAGTGAGGGGCTGGGCAATATGTTTTTAAGACTCCAAGCTCGAACATTCCAAGAAAGTAAGCATTCAAATGTTAAATGCAGGAATTACAAATACTCCTTGACTGGGATGGGCGTGCTCTGCTCCCTGCTGCTGGAGACAATGGATTAATTCTCCCTCAAGCTTGCAACCAATAGCTTGGTTCCTGTAGGTGGAGTTCACACCCTACTGAAATGGTTCATATGGAGATCCAGACCGGTCAAAGTTAAACTGCCATCCTAAATGTAGGATCCGCCCATCTTGTCACAAGTATACGCCCAATCCCTCCTCTTCCTATTGCGTGCATGGAAGGCGGGGGTCTGGGGGTCCCGGGGCCCTTCAGGGACCCGCCAGTCATACAGCTCGACGGGAGGCGCGGGCGCGCATGCTCCGACAGTCGGTGCGGCGGCGGGGACGACGACGACGGCGGCGCGGCGGCGGCGGGCAGGCGGAGTGCCAAGCCCGGCGGGCATGAGGTGACGAGCGGGGCGGGCAGCGGCTGGGGCTACTGACGGCTCACCGGATCCGGAGCGCACTGCGCGCGGCGCCGGGCAGGTGAGAGCGGCGGCGCGGGACCCGGATGCGGCGCGGCTGAGGGCGGCCAAGGGCGGTGGTCGCGGCGGCGCCTGGGCCCCGCGCTGGCCGGCGGCGAGTTCCCGGAGGTCCGGGCCGGCGGCTCCGGCGCCCGTGCCGCGCTTCCTGCCGGCTCGGAAGACGCGCGCCGAGCAGCCCACAGGACGCCTTGCTGAGGCGCGGCCGGATGTCCCTGGCGGGCGGGTGGCGCGTTCGGGCGCCTCCTGAGGGCGCCTGAGCGGAGAGCGGCGTTCGCGCCATCGCGTCTACGCGGGCGCCCCAACCTGCCTGCCACTCAGGTGTCTCTTCACGCAGAAGTGTGTTTTAGGAGCGGGAAACCTGTGGTGGGCTTCACGGACGTGTTTTTAAATCCCAGCGCCGCCGAGGAGCCCTGGGGCCTCGCCCCTAACGCCCTACTTTGCCCAAGGGGGTAAGAATGCGTGTCCAAAAGGTTGCCTGGCCAGAGCGCAAGTGCTTGTGAATGGTAGCGACTGGGAAGGCTGCACCTCGCTCCGCTGGCCGAAGCCTGGCTGCTGGGCGGGTCACGTTTATTTCCGAGCTGCTGTGGTGTGGCTGCAAGCTCCGCTGGAGTAGCTCCTAATGTTGGAGCCTGTCGTCGGCGGGTAAAATAGCATCCCGGGGCCCCTTCCTAGAGTGCTTCCTAGCACAAGCACATGGCGACTCGGAATACCTGTCCCAGGTACCTGGGGGCTGAGGCAACCCAGTGAACGTAGGATAATTTACGGGAGGTCCCAAACTTGAAGTGCTTTGCTCTTTAAATAATCTCAAGTGTCACTTTATCACTGGTTGCAGACTATAAACACACCGAAAGTATGAAACACCCACTCCCCGCACCCCCCCCCCCACCAACTACATTGGTACTTCTAAAGGGAGTGACAAGTGCCTTTGTAAACATCATCTTGGGCTGTTACTGTCTGGTGAAGTCGTCATAATTAAATTAGATGAGTACTTATTTTGAAGCACTGAATGGCTGTTTGGAAGTAGTATTCCTAAAAAAATCATCTCCAGAGAGTCAGAATCGGGGTTTTTTTTTCTTCCAAAAGCTGCATTGTAAGGTTTCAGTGGAAAAGCAGAAGTGTTTGAGTGTAATGTAGCTAGCATAGGAGAATAGAATCTTAACCGAGTTTCCCAAGGCAGGTGTGAGCAAATCTAAACCTGAACCGAATTTACTTCTCTAAAGCACAAGTGATACACAAAATCAACAACTCTGCCTTACATCCCTGTTCATGGGGATGTTCTACTGGCAGGGGTGTTATTTAGAAGTGGGGAAAATGGGAGTTTTCATTTATTGTTGCTTTACACCGCTGACCTGTGTTTCTTGGAGACTTATCCATAAAGATTTTAGATCCATCTTGCTATGAATATCAACCAAACCGATTGGGAGTGGGGTGGTGGGCATATGAACCTTGTAGTCTATCCTGTGTTCCTCTTTGTGTTATTCAGACTGTCCTGTAAAAGGTGAAACACCACAGCGGAAGCATTAATAGGCATTATAAAAGACACTGGTGTCTGAAGTCTGATCTTGGCTCAAGCTCTGGACTGGAGTTTAAACAATGTCACTCCATCTCTCTGTCTTTCTGGATATCTTTTTTTAACATTAATTAATTCAAACTGAAAAGGATACTTAATTAGCTTCCTTTCCTCGGGTCTTGCTCTCTTGGAGTTATTTAAGATTGCTTTCTTTTTTCTTGTTTAATCATTTTATTAGGGGCTCTTACCGCTCTCATCACAATTTCTGATTTCTTTCTTCCACTTTCATATAAGGTATATGAATATAGCGACTTTGTTTGCCTTCTAGAGTATCCCCAGCATCCAGAGTAGTGCCTGAATCATTTAACTAATGTTGAATATGAAATGAATGCCATGTGTAATAACATCTTCTGGTTCCACATATAGCATGTATTGAAAGGTCTCAGATTTGTACAACTGAGGAAATAACCAGGAGACCTAGAGTTAACCTCTTAGGTGTTCTTACTCAGTCTTCATTAACAGCTGCCACTTTTGTCTTCATAAAAGTACTCTATCCATGAAGAAGATAAGCATTTAGACGCTGTCCTTGATTACAAAAGCAAATGTGAATTTCTCAGTCATGCTCATGTATACTAGATTATTAGCATTTTGGCAGCCAAGGGACCAAACAAGCTTTATCAGTTTTGATTTTTTTGGGCATCAAATTTTGGTCTTGACAGTCGATTGGTTCTAGAGTGTGGTAATTTGATCAACATCACAATCCTATAGGAAACTTCAGATTTTTGCAGGGGGTAGATTTAGTTCACTTTCATTGTTTCTCTTTTCCATCTAAAAATTACCCACTGTGTGTGTATGTGTGTAACTGTGCTTGTGCACCTATGTATCCTTGGACCCACAGCCATTAAGGTGGCTCTGGTTCACAGCGACCCGATATACGAAGTGCTTCTTTGAGAGCTCTGTTTGGTTATAGTAGAGGCCCTGTGCAGCACAAACATGTACCCACTTAGCTACTACTAACTAGGCTAAGAATGGAAATATTGGTGGATCAAACCAGTGGGAAGTGACTTGCAGGCAAAGGCCTGGCAGTGTACTTAAAGAGAATACAGTGATTGAGAATCATATGGAGCAAAGTTAGGAAGCTCACTGTGAATCAGAATCGACTTGTGGCGGTGTGACCCACAGGGGCAGTTCTACCCTGCCCAGTAGGGTCATTGTGAGTGGTAGCACTGAATTTGGTTTGTTTTTGATTCAGAGGAAGATTTAAAGAGGCTATCTACTTCCCTTTACAGTTACAATCTCAGAAACTCACAGGGGCAGGAGTTCTGCCTGTACAGGGTCCAAGTGAGTCAGCATGGACTCATTGGCTGTAAGTTTATATTAATTTAAATCAGGATTTTGATCCGATTCAATCATGTCTGAAGAAGCAAAATCAAAAGAGACTCCACATTTTAAAATTTGGATGAAGTCGAAAGAAAACCGGAATGGGAAATCTTGTAGATTTTATCCCTGGATTATAGGATTTGGCAGAGGGTTAGGGAGTCCTTTTAGGAACCTAATTTAGGAGATTGGATGGGTGGTTAATACACATTCAAAATGGTGCAGCTGCCATCTTTGAGCATGGCAGTGCTGTTTCTGATTGCAGGCTAAGAGATGTGGTGGCTAGGCGTTGATTGGGCTGCCCTTGTTTTCTAAGAGGCAGATTAACTTTCCAAAAGAGCATAGACAGTAATTCTTTCCAGTCTGTTTCAGTTTTGCTTCCTTGGTTATAACTGAACTGTGAAGACGGTTTCAAATCCCTGATTAAAAGTGTTATTTTTAAAATTTTTATTATTTTTAAAGTGTTATCTTAAAAAGTGTAATTAATAATCACCGTTTTCATTTTATGATACATATATATTTGTAAACAGGAAGGACTTTTCCAGTCAGTCAGCAACTTTCTCTCTGTCACCACTGTTAGGTTAATTGATCCATTTTTATAGATAAGAGTTAAGTAATAAATTAGGCATTTTTTGCTAGTGTACCTTTGTTTGGAAGTATGATCAGCTTTCTCTTTGTTTTGGCCCGACTTTAAAAATAGAACGACTGTTTTAATGAATTTGTATATATATGTAATTAAGGAAAATGATTAATGTATGACATGATGTAGTTACATCTTGTAAGTTGTGTTGCTCATATGTATAGAATTTTCAAATAAAAACGGTCTAACCCAGTGTTTCTCAACCTGTGAGTCACCACCCCTTTCAGTGTTGAACAACACTTTGACAGGGGTTGTCTAGGACCATGGGAAAATACATGCTTCTGATCTGGTGAGAAAAATGCTATCGCAAGCATCACATTGATGTTGGCCTTTTGTGCATACTTTTGCAAAATGTAGCATTTTATTTTACTTTTGGCACCCATGATATACCATACTTCAAGACAAAAATTCATTTATTTGTCATTAGAAAAAATATTTAGCAATATATAATTACATATTTTTGTGATTAATCACTGCTTTAATTATGTTTAATTTGTCACAATGAAAATATATCCTGAATATCAGATATATACATTATGATTCATCAAAGTATCAAAATTACAATTACAAACCAACAGGGTAGATGTGGGCGCTCCCAGCCATCTTGCTTGGCGGAGCCGCAGCACACCACTGTGTCCCAGTCTTGGTGCAACAGACTCCATTTTGAGGCCTGCACCTCCATCTTAGCTCTCAAGACTGACCCCTAACCCACCTCCCCTCCCCTGCTCTACCCCAAATTCCTGGAACCAGCTCGTCCCAAAGCCAGAATGTTTTCTGAATATATGGTCACTCCAACCCTCCCTCACATATAGATAAGATTAACGACCCCTCTGAAGCACCTATGTGCGCAGATCCTCCCCAGCCATGATCGAAATACTCTACGGACAACCTTTTCTTTTCTCGCCTCTTCCTGCAACTGATTGCCCTCTGCTAGCTTCGTACCTTCCATACTTGTCCTTGCTCCGCAACCTTCTTAGACAACACGAAAACTCCCCCATCCCTGAACCATCTCCGACCTCTGCTGATCACCAAAAACCAGTGCATCCTGGAAAAGCTGTGTTAATTAAATCCCTAGCACCCAGACCCTTAGCACCCCGGTGGGAAGGCCCTTACACCGTAGTGCTCACCACTCCCTTGGCAGTCAAGGGTCTTGGAATAGATTCCTGGGTACATTTGTCCTGAGTCAAGGCAGCAGTGAACTCTGACCATGGCTCCCAGTGGTCTGGCTCAGTCTACTGGTCCTATGTCTCTCCGCCTCACTCGCCTCACCAAGCCAGCCAGCTAAACCTAATATAATTTCCCCTTTTGCTGGCGATTTTACTTGACTGAAAACTATACCAATTACGCCCGCACTAAGCATTATGATTATTTGCTGGCCACCGCTGACTGCCCACCCACAGGGTGCAGAACACCCATATACTTAAATTTCACTGACTTTAAGCGGCATCAAGGAAAAGCTGATCCCATCATTTGCTACCTGTATGACCAGAAGGCAACTACCCAATGTGCAAAAAGGTGAATACAGAAAAATGTAGGGTGTCCTTGGTCTTCCTGCCAGATACTTTACCTTTCCCTTTGTCCCCAGGGATGATTCTACTACCATCAATCTAAATACACTCTCACAATCCCAGACCCCTGGGATAGCCGCTGGACACCTCTGGTTCCAGGAGCGTGGTACGCCACTCGCCGAGAGAAATTTCCAGACGCCAAACTCTATGTATGGAGGTCGCTACTCCAGGTCCAATCCACCATCCACTGTAATATTCAGATCCAAGACCTTCAACTCACTAAGCAAATTTCTAAACCTTCTGAGTCTCCCTTCTCCCAGCTTACCCTGCTACAGCAGGGACTGGCCATTGCCACTTTGCTGGACTAGGCAACCTCTCCACCTGCTGCATGTGTGCAGCCCTAGAACGCCCTCCTCTGGTAGCAGTACCAGGTCCTGCCCTGTCATTTTCATCCAACGTAAAGACCACAAAACCCATAACCATCCCCAATATTCCTCTGTACATCCAACCAGAAAACACTCAAGTGCCCTTTTACTACTCCAATCCATCGACACAGACATGTAATGTCACCCAAATCCCCTCCAAACCACTAACAGCGCCAGAAAAAAATTTTCTTTTGGTGCAACTATACACTAAGCATTTAAACATCAGTTCTACCTTACCCTTTTGTGCCTGCCCGTCACTCTGGTTCCGCAGCTCACTACATACACTCTGGCTGAGGTCCAGGACAAATACATCCAGGTATACAGTCGCCAAACTAAAAGAGCAGTTTTTCTTCCGATAGCAGTGAGAATCTCCTTAGCCTCAGCAGCAGGTGCAGTAGGACTCAGCGGCGGGACCCTTAGACCCTCTATCACCACAGCAGACAAGTTATCCACACGCTTCCAGCTGGCAGTCGATGCCTCTGCCAAATCTCTAGCCTCCCTGCAGAAACAAACAACCTCTGTTGCCCAAGTTGCCTTGCAGAGCCGTTGCACTTTAGACCTCATCACTGCTGAAAAAGGAGGAACCTGCTTATTCCTCCAGGAGGAATGCCGTTATTACATCAATAAGCTGGGAATTGTGGAAACTAGAGTCCAGACCCTCAACAAGCTAAACCGTGAGCTGCAAAACAACAGATTCAGAACAGACGGATCCTCTTCCTGGTGGAACTCTTCTCTGTACTCCTTCCTAGCCCCCATACTAGAACCCATAATTTTAGTAGTAATTTTGCTCTTAATTGCTCCTTGTCTCATTCAGCTCCTGCAAAGTCGACTCCGCGAAATCACCCGTATAGCAGTCCGCAAAATCACCCGTATAGCAGTCCACCAGCAACAACAACCTCTCCACCCTGTGCCAGGCCGCAACTCCCAGTACTCTGCCTGGAAAAGCCCCTCCCCTTGCTCTTCGCCCACTACCCACAGGAAGCAGTTACAGAAATGGACTAATGTTGTCCCTTTTCCCTATAGGGTCAGTCTAAAACGTCCTGTCTTGGCACAACAGACTCCATTTTAGCTCTCAAGACTGACCCCTAACTGACCTCCCCTCCTCTGCTCAACCCCAAATTCCTGGAACCAGCTCCTCCCAAAGCCAGAAGGTTTTCTGAAGATATGGTCACTCCACGCGTCCCTGACACATATAGGTAAGATTAACGACCTTCTCCCTTCGGAAGCACCTGTGTGCGCAGATCCAAACCCCCCCCCCCCAAGCTATGATTCTCCCCAGCTGTGCCTGCCAGCAGTGGGCATAAAAACGCCGCCAGGATTTTTTCCCTGGCGTGGCTTCAATAGCTCAATACCCTGAGTTGCTGAACCCGCCACAAGTTCGCAATAAAGCCTGCTTCTAAAACTTAATTAATTGGGTCTTTGATTCTGTTTTCGAGTCCAAATAAACTTTTACACTGAGCCTCGAGAAGGCTTTGGGAGTCAAAATACTCCCAGCCTCCAGGCAGCAGCGTCCCAGCCCCCTCCCTAATGCAGCCCGGAAAGGCAGGCACAGAGAGGCACATCAAGTCCCGCACACCAGCAAGGAACGGCGCAAAGACCGACACCAGCAAGGAACGGCGCAAAGACCGACACCAGCAAGAAACGGCGCAAAGACCGACACCAGCAAGAAACGGCCCAAAGTCCGACACCAGCAAGAAACGGCGCAAAGACCGACACCAGCAAGAAACGGCGCAAAGACCAACACCAGCAAGAAACGGCGCAAAGACCGACACCAGCAAGAAACGGCGCAAAGACCGACACCAGCAGGAAACGGCGCAAAGACTGACACCAGCAAGAAATGGCGCAAAGACGGACACAAAAGGCTGGGGCTGCGGCAATACGCTACAAGCGTCCCCAGGGGCCTCCACCGTATTGGGTGGGGCGCCACTTGGATTGGCTCACCTAGGCCAGGTGAACTCAACCCAACAATTCTCCCAAGGGTGGTGAGGTGAAAGGAGCCCAGAGGGGCCCACATCCCGTGAGACCAGCATGGGAAGGCCCACTCCTGGGGCCGGCTTACCTCATAGCTTCCAGTCACACAGCACCGCTTCTGTTCGAACATCACCGCTTCTGTTGGACCTCACCTGGGGCAGGTGTGCCTCGGTCCGCGGCTCCACGCCAGAAACAGCTCACGCCGAGGCCTGGTTTGGGATCCTCTTGAGTTTTGTGAGCGGTTAGGGAGGCGTGGTCGATGACGTAGTTCGACCTCATTGGCTGTATTGTTGAATTGAATTCACCTGGCCTAGGTGAGCCAATGCAGGTACAGCGCCCACCCAGGCGTAGCTCCCCCTGCTGGCTGGAAACCTGAACTTCTGAGCATGCAGTGAGCCTCTACTTCATGAGCCGGTAGCTCAGACCTCTGAGCTTGTGTAATGGGCCTGCCAGTCCCTATGCTAGCTCCCTAACAGGTTTTCCAGCCAAAGGTCTGCCTTCTGGGGCTGTTCTACAGAAAGCACTTGGTTCCTGACCCCTACGCATTCGGGGTGGTGGATGCCCTTGCTTCCATGCTTGCTTCTATGTAATTCTGGAATGGTCCTTGTTTCACACGGTCGGCGAGGTCAGGACTTCTGGACTGGTTGGCTACCAGGCACAAAATAAATAGCCAACGGATTGAAATCTCAACCCCTATATTGGTTTATTATGGACCACACAGATTTGTCTTCTGGAACTTCCCTCCTCAATTTCTGAACCCTTGAACTCCTTGCCACCTCTACGTGGAAAACAAGGATTCCAAACTCCGATCACCACATCTGCCTGCCCCCCCCCCCCCAGTCCCTCTGTGGTCCCCCTTGTCTTCCAGAGGTGCATTGTCAACCAGCAAAGTCGGGCCTCTCCATTTCTCAGAAGCTGCAGATTGTTACGTGACATCACCCTGTGTTTAAATGTTAGTGATTATGCTATCTAAAAAACAAATCTGAGCCAACTGGGGACAAACAAAACTCATTTCAAACACCAGCTCTGTCTCCCATAAGGTCCCGTGTACAACTGCTACAACACAACAGTGGGTCCTGCTGGGTCTCCACTAGCATCTGGGAGGAAGGCTATTTATTACCGGGAATCCTACCTTGGTCCCTTGGTGTTAATTGCAGACTCACTGGGTGACGGATTGTATCTGACACGCACCATGTTTCCCGCAGCAAACACAACACTTTGTCAAACTCCGTTTGGTATTGCTCCATCCCTCCATCATTCTCCCTAATGACAAAAATAATTAACACATTCATATAAAAGCACAGGATGAGGAGAGCTTTAATTTATTCATCTAGTTCAGGGTCATCCCTGTTATCAATATATGACAAGTTAATGTCATATATTAATTAAAAAGCAACAGTGAAGCAATTTAGGAAACTGAGGGATTGTCATGGGTCCTGGTTGTGACAGCATGTTTTGGGCATCATGGAAGATTACAGATTTGCCTTCTGTGGTATCTCATCCATCATCCAAAAACTACCTGCTCTTAAGGGTAGAGAGAGCGAGCTTGTCTTTGAAAAAGGTGCCTGGGTCTCTTTTCCGGTTGCCGCAGCGCTAGGAACCATGAGTACCAAAGTCTCTCGCGACACCCTCTACGAGGCGGTGCGGGAAGTCCTGCACAGGAACCAGCGCAAGCGCCGGAAGTTTTTGGAGACGGTGGAGCTGCAGAGCAGCCTGAAGAACTACGACCCTCAGAAGGACAAACGCTTCTCTGGCACCGTCAGGCTTAAGTCCACCCCGCGCCCCAAGTTCTCAGTGTGTGTCCTTGGGGACCAGCAGCACTGCGACAAGCGAAGGCCGTGGAGATCCCTCACATGGACATCGAGGCGCTCAAGAAGCTCAACAAGAATAAGAAGTTGGTCAAAAAGCTGGCCAAGAAGTATGATGCCTTTTTGGCCTCAGAGACCCTGATCAAGCAGATTCCTCGAATTCTGGGCCCGGGCCTGAACAAGGCCGGGAAATTCCCTTCCCTGCTGACCCACAATGAGAACATGGTGGCCAAGGTCGACGAGGTGAAGTCCACCGTCAAGTTCCAGATGAAGAAGGTGCTGTGTCTGGCAGTGGCAGTTGGCCATGTGAAGATGACAGATGATGAACTCGTGTACAACATCCACTTGGCTGTCAACTTTTTGGTTTCGCTGCTGAAGAAGAATTGGCAGAATATCCGTGCTTTGTACATTAAGAGCACCGTGGGGAAACCCCAGCGCCTGTACTAAGCTACGGTTCAATAAACTTTATTGTTCCTGTTTAAAAAAAAAAAAAGAAAGAAAAAAGTGCCTGGGTTTGGTAGCTGCTCACAGGATGGCAGGTGTAACGTATTATGAGAATTTAACAAGGCTCTGAGAAGACGGTTATTGGAAGTTCTGGCTGGAGGGCAAGGCCATGACTCCTGAAAGATTCTGGATCCAAAAGTCAAGTCAGAACTGGATGCCACAGACTTTCTCAATCCAGCCCTCTTTGCCCCTCCCCTAAGGCCAATACATTTCTTTTTTTTTTTTTCTTTCATTCTTTATTTATTTATTTTAATCGTTTTATTGGGGCTCATAAGGCTCTTATCACAATCTGTACATACATCAATTGAGCAAAGCACCCTTATACATTCGTTGCACTCATCACTCTCATAATTCACCTTCCACTTGGGTTCCTGGAATCAGCTCGGTTTCCCTTTTTTTCCCCCCATCCCCCTCCCTCCCCGATCCCACCCCTGGTCCCTTGATAATTTATAAATAATTATTATATCTTATCTTACACTCCCCGGCGTCTCCCCTCACCCGCCCCTTGCCAATCTCCCAGAGAGGAGGTAACACATAGATCTCTGAGATCGGTTCTCCCTTTCTACATGCCCTTCCCTCCTGGTGTCGCCACTCCCACAGCTGGTGTTGAGGGGTTCGTCTGTCCTAGATTCCCTGTGCCTCCAGATCCCCACTGCACCGCTGTACATCCTCTGGTATAACCAGGTCCGCAAGGCAAGGTAGGATTGGGGTCATGATGATTGGGAGGGGAGGAAGCATTCAGGAACTAGAGGAAGGTTTTGAGTTTCATTGTTGCTACACTGAACCCTGAGTGGCCCATCTCCTCCTCACTACCCCTCTGGAAGGGGTGTCCAGCTGTCTACAGGTGGGCGTTGGGTCCCCATCATGCACTCCCCCTCTTTCACGGTGATGTGATTCTCACCACCACCCCACCTTTGATGTTGGAGACCTGGTCTCCTCTGTCCTTCATGATCACCTATGTTGGTGTGCTGCTTCCGTGTGGGCTCGGTTGCTTCTGGGCTAGATGGCCGCTTGTTTGCATTCAAGCCTTTAAGTCCCCAGACGCTATATCTCTCAGTAGCCGGGCACCATCCGCCTTCTTCACCACACTTGCTTATGCACACTTTCGTCTTCAGCCATTATGTGAGGGAGGTGATCACACAATGATTGTTTTTGTTCCTTTGTATCTGCTACATGGTCCATTCAACACTTTGTATTCGCTTAGGCCGTGTGCTTCTTCTCTGTGGGCTTTGTTGCTTCTGAGCTAGATGGCCGCTTATTTGCCTTCAAGCCTTTAAGACCCCAGACGCTATATCTTTTTTTGATAAGCCGGGCACCATCAGCTTTCTTCACCACATTTGCTTACACACACGGCTGTCTTCAGTGATCATGTCGGGAAGATGGGTATCCTGCAATGGCTGCTTAGCAGGGCGAGGTGCTATTGTATTGGGGGATTATGCATGAGGAGGCCCAATGTCCATCTGCTACCCTACTACTGAACCTATAAATATATGCATATAAATCTATTGCCCCCATAATCATAAATATGTTTACATATGTACATGTCTGTATTTAGGCTTCTCTGTATGCACTTTGCCTCCTACTCCTTTCCTCTATTTCCTTTCGCTTTCCTCCCGACCCATTACCATGTTTAGCCTTCATTCTGGATTCAGTAGTTCCTCTCAGTTACCTTGCTCTTGGTCACTCCCTTCCAGTCCTCCCCTCCCCTCCCTCCTCTGGTTTTGAACCATTCGCTGTTCCCTTGTCCCTGTTGTGTTGGGCGACACCTCCTCCCTTCCCCTACCTCCCACGCTCTCATGTCCCTCCAGGACCGTTGGTCCTGTTGTTTTCTTCTCTCATTATTTGTCCAGCCTATCTTGTCTAGGTGGACCTGCTGACATAGTAATACGTGCATACAAATGGATATGACTTTGACTGCGCCCAAGTGGCCCATAAGAACATGGCTTTGACAGAAGCAACATCGACACGCTGATAAGTAGAAAAGCCACTAACATACAAAATTTACTGGGTAAAAAAACAAAACAAATTTTAAAAGACTAAACAAAAAGATAGCAAATATTAAAAGAAAAAATTGCTAGTAGTTCAAGGTCCTTTCATTGGCCTTTAGGAGTGTTTTCTAGGTGTAGCTTGTGAGGCGCCACGTCCTGGCCCAGAAGACCATCCTTTCTACTCCCTCGGGCTCCCTTTGCTCTGCTTCCTCCGCTGCTCCATTGCATGTCCCCAGTGTTTGCCTCAGTGTGGCGGGGTCAGCTCAGTTGCCCATCCCCCATTGTGTCTCAGGTGCTGTCCCGTGTAGGGCCATGTGTTGGTGCAGGATGTCATATCTCGTAGTGTGGTCAGCTGAATGGTCCTCTCTGTATGATGGGCTCTTCTAGCTGGTCTATCGACTTTGGGCTTGGTGGACCCAGGTGTACTCCACTATGTCCTTTCTCCTTCTTTTGTTTCAGCTTCCTTCTGGATGTGGTGTGGTGGGTCAGTTCCTTTCCCACTCCAGACAATCTATTTTTGTTTTCTGTGGTATTCCCTTCGAGTGTGGGGGTCGGCCTAATTCTGGTTTGGGCCGGCTTGTCGTCCAGCCTCTTTGTGTAGACCTCTGTACTTTGCGTTGTCCTCCTTGTTTGGTGTGTCGTGTTGGGGTCCGTATGCATGTTCCAAATCTGTGGGGACATAACCGATACTCTCCCCCGGGTGGGTTAGTACCCTGCCCCCCCCATACCATCCATTCGGATTCTCCCCCTCCCGGTTCTCCCTCTCCCTACCCCACTACCCCTTCTTTATGCTGGACTCTTATGTACCTCCCTAGGTGTGGCCTGTCCTCCCTCCAACTATCTATGCTTCCTCCCGTTTATTGTGGGATGGATGTTTATTCTTCTATTTCTGTCATGCTGATTGTACTTACCTCAGGGGACTCATGTTGTACCTGTCCCTTTGGGTCTGGCTTACCTCGCTTAACATAATTCCTTCCAGCTCTTCCCATGAAATAACGTGTTTCATGTGCTCATCGGTGCTTTTCAGTGCTGCATAATACTCCATTGTGTGTATGTGCCAAAGTTTGCTAATCCACTCGTCTGTCGATGGAAACTTAGGCTGTTTCAAAGTCTTTGCCATTGTGAATTGTGCCGCAATAAACATTGGAGCGCATATGACTGGTCGTGTTTTATTTGCTGCTTCAACCGGGTATATGCCCAGTAGAGGGATGGCTGGGTCATGAGGTAGATCAATTTCCATTTTCTTTAGGTATCGCCAGATTGCTTTCCACAGTGGCTGTACAAATGTACACGACCACCAGCAGTGGAGGAGGGTTCCTACTTCACCACAGCCCCTCCAACACTTGTTGCTCTCTGATTTACTGATCTGGGCTAGCCTCAGGGGTGTTAGGTGGTATCTCATGGTTGTTTTGATTTGCATTTCTCCTATGGCAAGGGACTTCGAGCACTTTCTCATATGTTTATTGGCCATATTGATCTCCTCTCTAGTGAAAGTTCTTCTCATTTCTTTTGCCCACTTCCTTAGGGGGTTAACTGTTTTCCTCTTTTTGCAGGTCACGATGGTGTTGTAGATTTTAGTAATGAGCCCTTTGTCTGATGTGTCATTACTAAAAATCTTCTCCCAGTCTGTGGGTTGCCTTGTCACCCTCTTGGCAAAGTCTTTCGAGGTGCACATGCATTTTATTCTTATTAGATCCCATTTGTCGATTTCCAATTCACCTGTGTGTGTCCCCTTCCCTGTTGCAGTGAGCCTATGTGCTCCCTGGGCCAGTACTCTGAGATTAGTCCCGATTCCCTCCTTAATGGTCCTGATGGTTTGGGGTTTGACTTCTAGATCTGTGATCCACCTTGAGTGTATTCTTGTGCATGGGGTGAGGTAGACGTCTTATTTCAACTTTCTACATGTGGATATCCATTGTTTCCAGCACCACTTATTAAAGAGGGCATCTGCTTCCCACTTGACATTTTTGGGACCCTTGTCGAAGATCAGTTGTCTATATGCTGATGATTTTACTCCTGGGCTTTCTATTCTTTTCCACTGGTCTGAGTGTCTATCATTGTGCCAGTACCATGCTGTTTTGACCACTGTAGCTGTGTAGTAGGCATTGAAATCAGGTAGGGCGAGTCCTCCAATTGTGTCCTTCTTGAGGAGTTCTCTGCTAATTCTGGGTTTCTTCCCTCTCCATATGAAGTTGGTGGTCAGTTTTTCCAATTCTTTGAAGAAGGTTGAGGGTAATTGGATTGGTATAGCAGGCCAATACATTTCTAAGGGTTATGGATTCTACTTCAGAATCATTCTCAACCTCAATCCCAGGGCCCTCTTCACCATTGCTGGCTAGACCTGTTCACCTCTTGCCATATATGTGTGTGTGTGTGTGTGTGTTGTGTGTGTGTGTGTGTGTATCACACACACACACACACACACACACACACACACACACGGGTTTATTGTAAGTCTGGGTCTGTAGGTTTCTCGGGTGGGAAATGTCTCGGTCCTTGGCTACACACTAGAAAGAAATTCACACCAAAGCCTGGTTGGTGATCCGAGTGGGTTTATATACAGGAGAGAAGAAGGTTCCGGCGTTACAGTAAACTGAACACGGGCACCCTCATGACACTGTACACCCAGCCCTGCTGAGCGGAAGGCAGAGAAGCAGCTGAAGGGAAGGTTCCAGCCTTTTAAGGGCTTTCAGCTGTGAGGCGTCAATTAAGCTCTCCTGGCTTGGCCTTGAATTTGTGCATGCCCTTTAGCCTGCATTGGCTTCCAACCTCCTGTAGGGGGCCCCCTAAGCATGGAGAGGAACAACCCCTTGTCTTGCTACCTAACAGGTCTACATTCCTGTATGGTTACATTGAGATGGAAGTAGCCCCTTTAGACAGCCTGTGAGGTTCACCAGGAGCCACAGGCCCCAGCGTTCCCTGTTACCACCTTAACCTTAAACTACTGTTGGAGTTTATATTATCTGTGCGGGTCTGTGGACATGGAATGTTTCCATGCCAGACCCTGAAGTTGCACAAATAGGCATCCAGAACAGAACTCATACAGGCTCTAATAAGATGCTCAGATGCTTCTTGCTAGGATGAGAATTCATCGAAGTTTGTGAGCAGTTCAGATCTTGTAAGGGAGAACAGGTCAGTAGTGTATCCAGAGAAGAGAGCAAAGGTCAGGGGAAAGGGAGGAGGCCCACAGACATCTGTGCTCTGTGTTTGGCCACAAGACAAGAAACCAGGTCTCCCTGAAAAAGAAAGCAGAACAGCAAGTCCCTCGGAACTAGGACATCTTTAAACCTGACCTATACAACACTCAGCTCAGGGAGGCGCCTTGGAAAACCGTAAAAGCCCAAAAAGAGGGACAAGGAGGAAGCCCAAGTCTTTGGTTTTCCCTGCTGTGCTTTCAGTGTTGAAATGTCTGTGCACGGAGCCTTTGAAATTTCAGAATCAGAGAGTGGATTCATAAGCCAAGCTCCTGCTTTATTCTTCAATGCATTTTAGCCCAATTCCTCCTTGGTGACACATGTAACAGAAATTCTGGACTTAGGAGCCACTTGGTCCTTGGACACTAGGAGATTACAGTGGAATCTGAAACAGGGCTCTAACCACCAACTGGACTGGCCTAGGAAGCCCAAGTATTCAGTCTCCCAAACACCAACCTCCCGTTGCTCTTCATCTGCCTCCACCTTGTTCAGCTTTAGTTGTCCGTGGAAGCGTTTGGCACCCATCTGATGCTTCAGAACCCAGAAAGGAGGAAAGGTAAAACTGGGATTCAAATGAAACAAGATGTGCCCGGGGCTCCTCGTGGCATTTGTCACCTTCAGTTCCCTCTTCGGACGCAGATGTGGCAAGGTTCACAAACAAGCTTTACCAGAAAGAACAGCCTGCTTCCAAGTGAGAAAAAGCCCTTTACACATGAGTTCCTGAGGTCAGCCCAGCCCTGTGCGCCCCCCACCCCTCCCAGAGTCCCCTGCTCTCCGGCGAAGCATTAAAGCAAGTGGAAGCAGAGATTTGCTCAGAATAAAAAATCATTTTTCACAATAGCATGCCACATTCTGGATGGCAATCACGGCTGCACAAACCGTGTCCGTCCCCCAGTCATAATGTTGCCGCCTCAGTGACCACACACACACATTGTGTGGTGAGACTCAGAGTCTATTCCATTTGTGATCAATTGTTTCCTCCCTCTCCACACTTTGCACTTAGGAGACATGCTCTCTGGAGGCGGTTGAGGCTTGTCTTGTGGCCAATAATCATCTCCTACGCCTTCCTTTCCAGTCACTAATTTGATGTCTTCACTCAAAGAAATGCCCATAAGTTGAGGTTTCAGAGGAGAGCTCCTTGAGCTCCCCAGACAACAAGGGGGCCGAGTGTCACCGTCATTATCCTGAGCTGGGAGGGAACACTAGTGTTCCGGAGGCTGGGAATCCGTCACTGCCTGCCCATCGCACAGACAGAGCAGGTGCTGGTTATAATTGCTTCTAGACGTCCTGCCATGCTCAGTTGAACGTCAAAGCCATAAACGCTGCCCGACTACAATAAAACTGGAGTACGCAGACATTTCTGCATCATTGCCGGGTGAAAATACACTGAGTGGAGTTGGATGAGATGGCAGCAAGCGCTTAAGGAGGGGGTGCTGTGGGAATACCAACAAGATGACTGCCAGTCTCCGTTTCCTCCTCTCGTCTGCTTTGTGTTTTCTTTCAGGACCAGAAGAAATGATGCATATGTAAGGATAAAAAAATTTTCCATTTCCAGAGGAGTTTTCCACCCCCCAATCTACCCACAGCCTCCTTTGAGCAAGCCAGTAAAAGCTTTTTTTTTTTTTCTTTTAAACCTGCCTTCTCACTATGGCAATTTCCGGAGCTGCTATGTGGCTGTGTTTAAAAGTCCCCCTTGGGATCCAGAGTGCAATCCATATCACAAAGGCATCCTCCCAGTCCCAAATAGCAATGCGACCTCAATTCAGAAGGTTGTTCTTGTTTCCATAGACCCAGAATGGAGTTTAAGCTGTTGATCTTGACTGTGGTTGTCGCGTCAGCCTCTCATGGGCACCTCATGGGCAGTGGAGCAAACTGTGCCTATCTGTGCTACCACCAGGACTGGGAGAGGAAGCCAACAGTGGTGGGCCATAGGTCAATGTGTGGATGGGGATGATCAGGTCTTTCTTCATTATTCTGTTTCAGTCTGGAAACACCACTGAAGCCTGCTCAGTGTCATAGCAACACACAAACCTTCACTGACAGTCTGGGGCACATTGGCTGCAAATCAAACCCGGGTCTTCCCGGTGAAAGTCGATGAGAGGTCTACCACTGAAGCACCGTGGCCCTCACCTCAAACCAGGGCAGTCATTTCCGGAGTTCAAACCAGACCACAATGCAGGATGACTGAGATTGCCACCAGAATCTGATACTGATGCAGAAAAAAACCTAACTACCATTTTATTGACTCCCAATAGGACAAAGATCTGCCCCTTTGGGGTTTTGAGACTTTAAATCCTTACAGCAGGGGTCGCAACCTGTGGGTCGCGACCCCTTTGGGGATCAAATAACCCTTTAACAGGGGTCATCCAATTCATAACGATAGCAAAATTACAGTTATAAAGTAGCAATGAAAGTAATTTTATGGTTGCAGGTGACCACAACATGAACTGTATTAAAGGGTGGCGGCATTCATAAGGTTGAGAACCATTGCCTTACAGAAATAGACAACCTCATATTTCTCCCACGGACGGGCTAGTCAGTTCAAACCCCTGACCTTGCGATTAGCAGGTTAATGCATAGTCCACTACACCACCAGGGCTCCTAATGATATAATAAGAGATACTATTGTTAGATCTCTCGTGGGAGAAATATACCTCAGTCCTTGGCTTCGCGTGAGAAAGAATTCACTCCGCAGCTTGGATTGTGATCCAAGGGAGTTTTTTGAGAGAAGAAGTTTCAGGTTTACACAGGCACCTCAGGGCCCCTCACCCCTGCACAGCTTGCCTAGAAGCTGCTGGAGAGAAAGTCACTACGTGGGCTCCAGGATCCTGCCTTTTTTTTTTTTTTTTTAAATCGTTTTATTAGGGGCTCATACAATTCTTATCACAATCCATACATACATCAATTGTGTAAAGCACATTGTACACTCACTGCCCTCATTATTCTCAAAACATTTGCCTCCACTTAAGCCCCTGGCATCAATCAAGTCCTCATTTTTACCCCTTCCTCCCCGCTCCCCCATCCCTCAAGAAACCTTGATAATTTGTGAGTGGTGATAGTGGGAGGGTAGAGGGAGGGTGGATTGGAAAGAGGAAACCGATTACAAGTATCTACATGTGACCTCCTCCCTGGGGGACGGACAACAGAAAAGTGGGTGAAGGGAGACATCGGAGAGGTCAAGATCCTGCCTTTTCAATTCCTCCATAGGGAGGCATGGTTGATGGTCCTGGTCAACCCCATTGGCTGGATTGAATTCACCTGGCCCAGATGGGCCAATCCAGGTGTAACACCCACCTAGGTGTACCACCCCTTCCTGGCCGGAAGTTTGAACCTGAGCATATGTAATGGATGACCCAGTCCCTATGCTAAGCTACCTAACAGTATTTGCAAGATGCCGAGCAATGTTCTAAGCTTTTTGTATATAATAATTCAATTATTTCACTTAACAAGCCTATGTGTGGACTCTATTCTTGCCTCATTTTACAGATGAAAAATCAGTGGCACAGGATGATAAAGTCATGAGCCTATGACCACACAGTGAGGAAGTGGAAAGGAGAGATTTGAACCCAGGCTGCAGAGTCCATGCCTTGGGTGCCTACAGCGCCACATAGGACACAGGAAAGCATGGAGCAGACTCGGCGTAAGACCTAGCATGTATGTGCTAGCGCTGCATGAGAGTAGCTGCTACTCAGATCCAGAAGAGAATACAAGGCTATTGCAAAAATTATTTTTTCCAAGAGAGGGTGGAATTCTGCATCTTGTGCGAAATCCCCCAACCTGCACATGGCACAGCTACTTCAGAAGGTTCCCAACAATGTGTGCTGTGTGGCAAACCAAACTGAGCTCAGGGGGAGCTGGTCTGTGGGTTATGTTACCCAGAAGGTGAGCAGTTTGAACTCACCAGCCACCACTCCAAGGGAGAAAGAGAAGGCTTTCTGCTCCCATGGACTTACAGTCTTTGAAGTGGCAGGGAGCATTTCCATGCAGCCTATGATTAGGATCTAGGAGGGTGAGGGTGGATGGAGTTGGTTGAGACCTGGCTTCAGGGCATTTCCCAGAAGGGCTTCCTGCAGTGACTCTGCCTTCAGGAATGTCTGGTGACCCTGAGGGCAGCAAAGTCCTAAGCACACTCAGGCAGTGGTTCTCAACCTTCCTAATACAGGTCCTTTTGTTGTGGTGACCCCCCGACCATTAAATGATTTTCTTGCTACTTCATCACTGTAATTTTGCTACAGTTATGAATTGGACGAGCCCTGTGAAAGGGTCATATGACTCCCAAAGGGGTCGCAACCCACAGGGTGAGAACCACTGCACTAAGGGTTCCCCTTCCGGGCAGCTCTACCAGTGTCTGGTGTGCATAGTTCTGTGAGGTGAGAGAAATGAACTTAGTGTCTGCTTCTGGTGACAGTTGATGTGGGTGGGCTTTCTCCCTATGTCAAATCCCTCTCAAGCCATTTGTCACCACAACATAAAGCAAGAAGAGGAGGCAGCATAGCAGGACGGTAAGCAGAACAAAGATTGAATAAACACAATTCACTTCAATCATGAATCGGGTGCCCTTGAGATGTGAGGAAGACCCCAGTCTAGTGACATTAGATCAGGTTTAGGGATTGAGTGACGGGACCCTCTTGGCTCCCCTCAGCCCCTATCTTGCTTTCCCATTGACCCTGCCCCTTACATCGTGATTGGTCCTTATTCCAGCATGATGGTTGGTTTCATAAGCACGACATGTGGGAATGTGTTAGTCGATAGGTTATACAGGCACAGTCTCTGGAATGGGTAAGTGAGGAGGCGTGACTGGTGACATGACTGGTGGAATGGATCATGTGAAGTGATTTGAGATCGTTGTTCAGACCTGATAGGTCATCCAGGCCTCTAGTTGATCCTGGCAGTACTCTAGTTTAAGGAAACAGAATGTTAGGCATTTAAGTCATATTTGAGCTTAAATTTTGAGCAATAGGCTGTGGCTCACAGTGAGAGTCTATGTGGAGACCCTGAATCCATTTTGAGGGGCCACACATTCAGCCACCATTGAGTTCTTTCCTACTGCTGACTGGCAGTAGAAAGCTTGTCCATCAGGCAGTGTGCTTGCGTCCACTCCCCGGGCCAGACTCAGCTATATACGGTCGTGTGCACATCCCAATGAAGGTCCCGCTCATGCTCTCACAGGCCCTCCCGCAACTCCATGAATTGATCCGTCTTCAGGGACAGTTTTGTGACAAAGGTGTTTGTTTTCCATGTCTCATTTAAGCTTTCAGGAGCTCAGGTGGTGATGCTGGATAGTGTTGGACTATTAACAGCAAGGTCGCTGGTTCAAAGCCACTAGTCATTCCACAGGAGAAAGATGAGGTTATTGCTTCCTGTAAAGGTAGCAACTTCAGGATCCCTACACAGAGTCACTATGAGTCAGAGTCAGCAGGACAGAATGGGTGTCATTTTATTTAAGTAACTGTGGCTGTGGGTCCTTCCGACACCATTGGGGCCTCATGCGGATGCCCTCCTTCATCCAGAACAGCGGTTTGTGCCTTTTTCTTGTGTAAAACATAGCAAAGGAGTTCCTAATAAAATATAGTTGAATTGGGAGTCTTTTTTCCCTCAAACAAAGTAAATCCATAAATAGAAATGAGACTATGGTGCTAATAACCAGTTGGAGAGTTGAGAGAGCTGAACTCTCAATCCTGGTAGAAACCCATTGTGACTTTAAAAACTTGCTCAAGGTCATCCATAGCCTATGAGGTTGAGTTGAGCAGACACAAAACAGATGTGTTGGGGAGTAATTGTGTACATTAAGTAAACAATTTATCTTTCTAAAGATTCTGTCTAAAACTTACTTTAAATAGTAAGTTTTCCCCTGGGCTAGGGAAAGGTCAGGGAGCTTAACCCCCTAGTATCCACCCCCTCTCAGCATTCATCATGTTAGGCCAGAGGAGCCAAATCACACCCACTACCCAGGGAGCACTGCTTCCAAAAGCCCATTGCCTGTGCCGGGGCAGAGGGCAGGTTCCCGGACCAGAAATGCTGACGGAGTGGAACCAGCGGGCTCAGCCCCCAGCTTCCTGAGAGAGCAGCTGTGATGGTTCACTTTTGGAAAAATGTCAATGCATGACTTGGGCAGCACGAAAAGCAGATGTGCAGAGGTTGTTCGCTGTATTCCAGAAGTTCACACACTCTCCGGAGGCTCCTTGGCTCAATGGCAGGAAGTCGTTGGTGGCTTCCACCTTCAATCCCAAAAGGCCACTGCCGTCCAGTGGATTCCAACCACAGTGACCCTATATGGAGTTTTCAAGACTGTAAATCTTCATGGGAGCCAGCAGTCTCATTGTCCTCCTTGGGACAGGGAGCTAGCAGCCCGTTTCACCTCCAGCACCCCTTCCTCTCTAATTCTGGATCCAGTCCCTCCAAATATCCTGCCCTGCCCTTGTCTAGGCTTCTTAAATGCGTTCCATGCTGCTTATGTTAGTCTGGGTGCCTTAGCGAAACAAATCCACAGAAACGCGTATGTATAAGAGAGAGTTTTATGTAAAGGGTGAGTGCACATCAAGAAAACATGCCCACATTTGCTTATGCACCCGCTTTGTCTTCAGCGATCATGTTGGGGTAGGCTGGTGTGCTTTTTCCATGTGGGCTTTGTTGTTTCTTAGCTAGATGGCCCCTTGTTTATCTTCCAGTCTTTAAGACCCTGGATACTATATCTTTTGATAGCCGGGCCCCAGGGTGCTTAACCAATACACCACAAGGGTTCATTAGCATGTGACTTATCTCCTGCCATTCACACTAGATGCTCAAAATAGCAGGAAACCAGGTTTCTCCTTTGTGGCCACACCAGGTACTGACAGAACCTAGAACAGAGACATGCTTAGTTATATATCTTGACTATCATTAGCATATTATATGCCAGGCAATCTGTAAGCCTTCGCTCCCCTGACCTCTCACAGCCTTGGTAAAATGAAGCTAACAAAAGTAGTGCTCTCACAAGCTTGGTAGGAGATTAAACAACTCATGTAAGGCTACACAGCCTATCAACGAGGAGGCGAGATGAGGCAGTGTGTGGCTGCTGAACCCACACCCTTCACAACACCTCCATTAAAATGACTGAGGGCTATGAGGAACCAGACAGAAGCAGGTTCACACCCCAGATTGAGTCAATTTAACTGCCTATTGTGCCTGACCCTTCTATCTCTGATCTTAGAAATGGGGTTAACAACAACAAAACACTGTAGAAGAAATGTCCAGCAGATGACAGGCATGCGATTAAACAACAAAAAATAAATCACTTAAGTTGAAATTCGAACTCCTGGAAACCCCTCACATGCGTGCAGAGAAGGATTGAGCCCATACGGTGTTTCCAGTGCCCCCGTCCTTCCCACCTAAAATGAGCAGTTGATAAGGTAATGCCTGGATTGTTCCAAGCCCAAGACTGTGGAGAACTAAAGGAAAACCCAGCATTATGAATCTTTGAGCACAGCCCTGCTGGGAAACCGCCCTGCAGTCACTTGTTGAAGACTGGAGGAGGGACAAGAGTAGGGAGAAGAACGAGGACTGAATGTGACACATAAGCAGGGGTGGCCTACATTCCATAAAGGAAAAAACTCAAGGTCTGCTTTTCTGGTGCCGGAAAGTTAAAACCCATCTGGTGCAGTTGAAAAGGTGTGTGTGTGTATTGGGGGGGGGTGTGTGTGTGTGTGTTAGGGAGGAGGGGCGATGAGTCCAAAGGATGAACTCTCCATCTGCAATTGTGTCCTCAACTGCTTTCCCCTGCTAGCCACACGATATTTGTGTCTGGCCTGCCCTGCTTTTGTTATCAAGCCCAGAGAGGGCAAGAGACTAGCTCGAAGTCACACTGCAAGTTGGCAGCAGAATCAGGCCGAGAACTCTGGATGCTTAGAAAGCTTCACACAGACCTGAGAAAGTACCAAGGGAAGACCTGTTCGCTAACTGGGCAGCACTCACTGCATGCCAGCGCTGTTCCAGTGCCCCAGCCAGGGCATTGCTCCCTGTGTCCGTGTGTCTTCAGTGATGCACACAGGTGACGGATTGGCTTTTAATAGCATGCTTGGAAGGTTGAGGCCACCCAGCGGCACGTAGAAAGAAGGGCCTGCAAATCTACTTCAGACCAAGCAGCCTTTCAAGACCCTGGGGAGCACAGTTCTTCTTGGACACACAAGGAGGCCAGGAGTTGAAGTTGATTCCATGCTGTAGTTGATTCCATGGTTACCGGTTGTAGCTATACCTAGAGTCACATCCACATTCATGTTTATATCTCTTCACTCCATGGGGTGTTCATGGCTCCAACTCTTCTGAAGCAGACCACCAGGATTTTGTTTAAGAGGCCTCTGGATAGGTTTGAACTGCCAACCTTTTAGTTTGTAGCTGAGTGCTAAACAACTTGTGCCATGCAGGGTGCTAAGCTCAGAAACTCAGTCGGTGCTTCATGATCTCAGTTGGAATTATAGAGAGGGTCAGTGATGACCCATTGACTGCTGGGTAATTGTTGATGTAGTCTCCCTGTGCAGACATGTAAAGTACCTGAAAACTTAAAATCCAACTCATTGAGTGCATCATCCTGCCGTGCGCCAGCCCAGCAGCATGCTCTGCTGGGGACATTTGCCATGCCTGGAGACATTCTGAAGAAGGGAGCCCCACTGCCATCTAGTGGGCTGAGACCAGGGATGCGCGCTTAGCATCCTGGTGCAGGGAACAACACAGCCCCACAAAAATGATGTTGACCAAAATGTCAGCAGAGCTGCCACTGGGAAAATGGTCTAGTCCAAGCGCTGACCTTCATAGAGGAAGAAAGCCAATCCAGAGCAGCTAAGTGACCTGCTGTGGGTTGCACAGCCTGATTCCAAGCCCAGTACTATACCCATAGCTGTTACCACGCCCAAAATTAAACATCAATAGCTGCCCAAAGGCCTCTTAGTTTGAGGACCAAGTAAGACAGTAAATGAGAAAGCCCTTTGACAAATGTGGCATGCTGCACAAACATGAGATGTTATTACCCAGGATCTTTTGATATATGTAAATAGATCTTGTACCAGGTCAGTTAATTTTCCAACTGCTCTATCTGAGCTTTCAGATGGCAGCACCTCTGTCCAACCCAGGAAAGGACTCCTGTGCAGGCTGAGCAGCCCTGGAAAGCCTCATGCCTGGCTTCTCCCACCCCTCAGCTAATCTCCAAATGATTAATAAGGGCTCTCACTATGTTGTGGTTCCCAGCTGACAGATACTAGGCTATCAATGCATTCGTATCACCTCCTTCATGCCAGAGGGACTCAGTTATTCGAGGGGTTCCAAGGAGGACCCAGCCTGAAAGAGAAACGGGCGAGAGAGAGGAGCGAGACCAAGCAGATTCTTGTCAAGGTCTGAGTTTATTGCTACACTAGCCTCTCTATAAAGGGTGAGACAAACAAGGGAGTTCAAAGGGGAGATAAAAAAAAAGGAAGGGCGGGGGTGTAGAGCACACAGGGCAGGCGGCCGCAAGTCTGCAGTTGGAATGTCCGGTGCTGGAGCAGACAAGGGTGGGCCATCTGGTGTGTGTCAGGGTAAGATAAGGTTGAGGTGACGTGGCTTTAGCCCTGCTGGGCAGGCAATATGGCCTTGGTTTTGTCAGGCTGATTATGTCCGGTTCCCAACATGAGAGAAGCCAGGAATATCTCCTCTCACAACTGTGCAGCAAATGAGATCAGATCTCCCAATCTGATTTTCAGCCCTCCTGTCTTTCCAAGTGAAGTGGATGGTCCATTTCACGTTGTCTCAAGTCTTTGCACATTGCATGCCAACATTGCAACACAGGGCGCGGCTGTGGGTCTTAGTAGACAAAGCCGCCACCCAGAACCCTGCCCCCAGAGCTCCTTAGTCACCCTTCACAACGCAGGTCCAGGCCGGGCTCCACACTGCAAGGCGATCAACCCTGACCCTCCAGTGTGGCCGTCCTCACACGCTCCCACATCCACCTAGAAGGACTGGAGATGAGAGATTCCGGAAGCTCCCTGCCTCATCTGCCTCCCTCTCCAGAGTGACAGAGCAACTGTAACTGATTAGGCAGGATGCAGCCTCGTTCCCAGTCCCCACCCTCTCTGGGAAAGCAGGGCTGTCTGGCACCTCATCCAAGGCCTTTCCCCTGTTATCTCATTACTGAGTAGCTGCTCCTCTACCACCCACCTCCGTCACCTCATCTAAATACGGGGGAGATGAGTATGTCTTCTTTGCTGCTCCTTCCCTGAGTCCACCCCAGGAGCTCCCTGAACAGATCATCAATCACTTCTCATTACCCCTGCAGCAGCCGTCAGATACTGCTGAACAGAGACAGGCGCCTCCCCTGCTGCTGCCAGGCTCCAGTGCACATGTGCACACACACGTGCACACACATTGTACAGGCCCACTCACATGGACACACAAGCATGCACACCCATGTGCACAAACTTTGTTCAGAGGTGGGAATTCTGCCCATTTTAGCCTCTAATATTGCAATCAGAGAGTGATAGAACAATGAAAGATGAAGGTGGATGAAGGAAGATCTATTTATTCCCTTACTTGTTACATAACCATTCAGGGCTCTTTTTTTATCCGTACAAACACACCACCACCACCATCAACAATCATCAAGTAGCTGTCATGTATGCAGTGCTGCCCTATTCAAGGCAGTGCTGAGTATGTGAGGAGGATTCTCTCTAAAGCACAGCTCTGAGGAAGTCTGTCTCCTTCGCACTTTTACACACACAGGGTGAGGAGCCTGCAGGAGGCTCCGTGCGTTGGGTGAAGCCACACGATGAGTGAGGAGACCGAGGGTGAAGCCAGGGGAGTGAGAGCGCAGAGTTCACCACTTCACCACCATGCTGGTGTGCACAATCGATGAAAGGGTGGCTGCCAGCAGCAGGACAGAAAAAAAGTAAAGCATGTAACTTGTGGTTTTAGCTCTGGCTTACTTCCAAAAGGAATTGTTTTTGTTGTTCTAAAAAGCTTTATACCAAAAAAAAAAAAAAAAAAAGAAAGAAAGCTTTATACCTCTATAAAAACAAAAGGCTACTGCTGTCAAGCACCTTCAGACTCAAGCCAGAGGAGAGCTCTCCCAGTGGGCTTCCAAGCTGTATATCTTCACAGAAACACAGTACCTCCTGTGGAGTAGCTGGTTGGTTCAAGCCAGCAACCTGGCAGTTAACAAGTACGTCCCTTGTACCTGTAATACCTGTATAAAGTGTATTAAATATGAACTACTCCTGGTGTGTAATTTTAAATTGAATTATTGTGCCTGGAACTTTTTTTTTAATAGCTAAGAATGGTGAAATCAGACTCCTTTAGATGTTATGAGAAGAATAGACACTACACAGGGCTTGGACCCAACCCAGCTTAATTCAAAGGAAGGCAGATTTATTTTCTTCTGCTTCCCAGAAGGTTCCTCAGCAGAACGTGTGTTAAACAAAATTGTTTAGCTATGGAAAAGAGCAATCTCCTCTTGGGAAGATTCTGGTAGAAAGGGGCTTTGGTTACATATCCAGCTCAACCCAGCCCCAGAGCCCTCGTCATGTTTTATTTTGTTTTGCCCTTGACACTGATTGTCTTGGGAACTGTGGCCCCCGAGCAATGGCCAGGAAGTCAGGTCTTCTTGATGTAAATCCTCTAATATCCCCTACAATGATTTTCAGTGCCAATGGTAAGGCCCGCCCAGTGGCTGCCACATGCCCCTGAGCAGACACGTCAGAGCAGATGAGAGCATGAGACAGCATTTAAGAGAATGGTAGGCTGGCCTTGACTTAGCTGTTTGGCCTCTCCTCAGAAGTCATTTGTGACACTGACTGTCATGGGTTTCATTAAGAACAAGTCTATCTCTACCAAAGAAAACTGCAAGGTAAGAGGACTTTCAGCTCCAGCTACATATGTCTCCAAACTTACTTACATATTGTCCTGTTTTCAGAAGAAAAAAAATGTACTCAGTGCCTCCCGGGCAAATAAAAACTTTGGTACTACAACCTACAATCCCAGATAAAGTGTAGGTATCTGCTTTGGCAGCTCCCCTGGATCGAGCTGCTCCAGTAGCTCTCCACAAAAACCCTGTGAAGAGATGATCAGGCAGGGTAGCCTAGTCTGTTCTGCAGAAAGAAGCTACCCCTGGAACCTCAGTGGCTTAAAATCTAGAAGTTTATTCTTGTTCATGCAAATTCTGACACTGGAAGGGCAATTCTACAGGGTGTTTGTCCTGCACACCGTCCGTCAGTGATTCGGGCTGCTTCACAAATATGGTGCCACCAGATCAAAAGGTGGATTCCAGGTCATCACAGAAGAGGAAGAGAGAAGTGGGGGTTGTGGATCAGTCTTTACATGCTTTGACACTTTAGTTGACATAGATCGCTGGATAGGGCTGCTTATATAAAGGTTATCAGTTCAAACCACCTAGCTGTACCACAAAAGGAAGGAGTCATCTGCTTTCATAAAGGGTACAGCCTAGCCAACCTCATGCAACAATTGTACTCTGTACCACAAGGGGTGAGCATGAGTCAGAACTGACTTGAAGGCAACAGGATTTGGGGTTTTTTTTGTTTGTTTGTTTGTTTGGTTGGTTGGTTGGTTGATTGGTTTGGTTTGGTGAGTGGGAGCTGGTTCTACCTACAGCATATTAATCTGAAGTAGTCACTTTAGGTTTTTTTGTTTGTTTTTTGAGAGATGTGGAAAAGCTCATTGGCTTTAATGGGGAGTTAACTCTGCCGCAGACGGCCTCCTCAAAATTTCCCTCCCGCTTCAGAAACTAGCAGAGATTTTCAATGAAGGAGCCTGCTGGCACCCGCTGGACATCTCCTTGCAAGGTCAGTCCTTTGGAGCCATTGGGAGGGAGAAAAAAGAGACTTTTATTCCTGTAAAGAATTCCAGCCCCAGAAATCCTGAGGGGGAAATTCTGCCCTGTCCTCTCGGGTCGCTATGAGTCCGAATTGAATTTATGGCTATGAGTTGAGTTGTAATTCCATTCACTTACTGCTCTTGACAGGTTGCTAGATTAGGGCTTGTCTTCCCAAATGCCAGCACTAAACGAAAATGAGCTGTCCGGGCCACAATAAAGGGGTTGGAAATACATCAGGCACACTCATTAGACACCTATGGCAAAATTCAGAACTGAGCATGCTCTGACCCAAGTCATGTAGACCCAGGTGGAAGGTCCACCTGGTCATACAGAATAGGACTTCACAAAAGTGCACCGAAATCAACCAATACGATCGACCAATGTCCTCCAGTGGTGTTGGGAGGTGATAGAAGTAGGCCTGGGCTCCTTGTCGCCCTCCCTTGTTCACGTGCTCTGCAAGTGGAGGGTGAGGCCCTTGGGGGTTCCTGCCGTGGCTCCTCAGCTGGTTCTGCACTCCTGCTCAGGTATTCCTCCCATGAAACCGCCATATTCAGCTGCAAACTTTCCCCACCCCTGCCATGCAGCCCGGCGTGCTTTCCGGAGATACTGGGGACTTTTGGGGACTGCGATACCTGAAACTTTCTTCCATAACATTCACTTGGATTTACAAAACTGCTTCTGCCATATGAATTCTTTCAGCGTTGCTAAGCAAGAACTGAGGTCAACCACCCCAGAAACCTAACACTATCAAGTCAATTCTGACTTATATCAATCTAGGGGGTCCTCAAACTATGGCCTGCGGGCCGCATGGCCCTCAGAGGACATTTATTCAGCGCGCCGGGTGTTTTTGCCCCGTTTTTTTTTTTAACTTCAAATTAGGTATGTGCAGTGCGCATAGGCATTTGTGCATAGTTTTATTTTTAAACTATCGTCCGGCCCTCCAGCGGGTTTGAGGGACAATGAACTGGCCTCCTGTTTAAAAAGTTTGAGGACCCCTGAAAGGACAACGTAGAACTATGCCTGTGGGTTCCCGAAGTTCTAAATCTTTACAGGAGCTGAGAACCGCATCTTTCTCTGTGAGCCACTAGCGGATTCCAACTGGCCGGCCTCATGGTCACACACATTCCACCAGGCTCCTTGAGCCTTAACTTGATAATTTAATGAAATGATACTTCTCCAAGTCACACTGTATCATGGTCTATAATCTTGCTATTCTAATATCAAATTTAAAATAAGGAATATAGTTAAGCTCCAAATCCATAAGCAATAAGATCATTGAATCTCTTTGGACACTATTACTTAAAAAAAGAAAAAACTCTGTCCAATTATTTTCAGCACAGAAAAGCTTCCAGTGTTTACAGCTTAGTATTTAATTGCTTTTTCTCTTCTTCTTTTGCATTGGTGAATCATTTTGAGCTTATAATAATGTCAAAATAAATAGTTTCCAGAGCCTCCAGGCATTCACTGTGTAATGATCATTTAAAAGATTTCTTGGTTAGAGGGTCCTCAAAAGAATAAAAAGCGTGTCCGCATCCCTGGTCATTTCTATATTCAAAAGAAGAAATTGCTCATCAAATGCTACAAGCCAATTTCTTTCTTCAGCCAAACTGCCCATTTTAGCATCACTGAATTAAGCAAATGGTTCTACATTTCAAAGTCAACAATGATACTCTTTTCCCTTTAACACGAGCATCTTAAACAGCTCAAAAAGTAGTCGAGCTCTTTATTATGGCTTTTCCTGAGAAAGCTGTTTCGTTGTTTATTTTATTTATTCATCTAGACTTTCATTTTAAGATTTGTGTATTTTAAGTTCTGCTAGTCAGGACATTTTAAATGGAGCCAGATTTTTTTTTATACTTTGTCTTTTAAAATATAATGAGGCTGAGCCGTACATCCCTTAATAAAATATAAAGTCTTCCTATTTCTGTTTGTTTGTAATTTCCCTAAGGATAACTCTTAAAGTAGTAAAACCAAAACCCGCCATAATGAATTACATTTGGTCTACTGGGGGTTGTGGCCAACCTTTAGATAGAAAAATCCAGAGACTCCCTTCTGCATCTCCTTTCCCAACCAAACCCCGGTGGCTGGAGGCTGGAAGGAAGAAAGAGGCTGGGCTGCTGGGGCAGGGTGGGGAAGGGGTAACCTTGCAGATTATTTCAAATTCTACTCTGAAGGCAGAAAGTTATCCCAATGAGATAGCTAGAGATTCACTTCCTTAGAAAAAGATTGAAATTAATGTGTCCCTTAGAAAAGCCAAAGGAAAAAAGTCGTTATTAATTTAGGCAATTGAAGAACTTTGAAAGCCATGTCTAGTACATAAAAACACCTGTCCCTAGAGCCCATCGGCCTAGGAAACTGAATTTTTATGCCATGTAAAATAAAGGAAGGTCATTTCTTAGACTTGCTCAACAGAAGATTGTCATTTTAAACCGGTTACTGTAATGAGAAGCTGGGTTTTCGTAAAAAGGACTGAATGCTTGAGTCAGTGTGAAATGAAATTAGAGATGCATGTTCTGCGCATGGCAGCATTTCCGGAGGAGTCTGTGTTCCCGTGACTGCTCTCAATCTGTGTCGTGCCTTCTGGGAAACTCACAGCGTGGTGCCCACATCTAGTCTCTCGGACTTTCATGCCAGCTTTGGAAAGGTGTTGAGTCTGTTGGATCTGCTGCACAGAGACAGCATGCAAGTGGACCCTTCCCACATTCCTCAGAGAGCAGCCCCCCAGTGTAAAGCTGTGGGTGAGGTTTGATGACCTTTGCCCCTTCATCATCCCGCATTCTTTGACGGACCCAAGCGCTCCCCTGAGGCATTACCGGAGAAGCAGCTACCCCATAGTTTCCAGATGGTGGGTATCAGCCTGTGTGCTCATTGGGATCGCCAGAGAGCTGTCCAAAAGACATCTTTGTCCCATCTCCACTGAGTCCGATTTTATTGGCCTGGAATGCAGCCTAGGTGCTTGGATATTTTTCTCTCTCATTAAGTTTTTATTGTGAATTGGGTGAAGGTTTACCAAGATCATCAGTTTTTTATTCAACAATTCATACACATTGTGTTTTATGCCACTTATTGCAATCTCCACAATATAATATGACTTATTCCACTCCCTACTTATGTCTTCTGTTTCCCTTCCTCCTCTCTTCCTACCCTTCTGAACTTGGGCCTTGGATTAATACTGCCCTTTTGAGATCAAATGGTTTGCTGTTTTCAGGTTTGTGTGCCTCACTTGTGTAATTGCTCCCATTGTAGACCAATCTATTATTTGGCTGAATATTGAACCACAGGTAGGAGTTCATTTTCAAACTTAGTGAATAAGGACCATCATTTCAGAGGTTCTGTTAGTCCCTATCCAGCCAATAAGCCTGGTCTCTTTTATGACTGTGAATTTTGCTTCACTATCTAGGACCTTTTGATGTGATCCCTTTCAAAGAAGTTGGAATTGATAGTTGGAGATCATCTAGTTATTCTGTGCTCAGAGTCATGAAGTCTAATGTTCATGTGGTCCACTCACCACTCTTTCCTCCAGAGTGAGGGTGACAATACTTGCCACCTAGATGGCCACTTGTGAGCTTCTGAGATCCAGCTGCTACTCACCAGCGTGGATGTCGACCATAGTCTTTACAGTCTAGGTAATGACAATTGTTCTTGGTGTCCTTCACAACTATAATCCCCAGCCCCCAAGCCCAATAAAGCACTCCCTCCAGTTGTTCGGTTATGCCTAAGGAGTTTTGATAACTTCATCTTCTGTGTGCTCCGGAATATTCAATTCCCTGGATGATCAGAATGCTCAGTCAGGGCTCAGAATCTTGGTGTTAAGGCTCCTGGTGAGATCCTGGCACATCAGACACAGAGGTTGTGAGGCTAGAGGATGGGCAGAAGGGGATCATACTGAGTCTAACAAGGAAAGAAAAGGAAATGAAGGATATAAGCAATTAAAAGCAAGCGCATAAATAGATACAAATACACAGATGGCCCTTGCAACATTATTCCCAATCTCGCAAACGTGTCAACGGTCTAAATACCCATCAATAGGTGAATGGATAAGTCAAACATGTTGCCTACGGTATATACAATGGACTACTACTCAGCCATAAAGAGAAATGAACTCTTGACACAGGCTACAAGAGGAATGAACCTCATAAGCATTATGCTGAGTGAAATAAATCAGCTTCAAAAAGGACACATTTTGCTTAATTCCACTTACAAGAAATATCTAGGCTAGGAAAATGAATAGAGACAAACATCTCCCAATTGTTTCCAGGGATAGGTAGGAAGGTAAGTATGGTTGTTACATAATGCCATGTCAATTGGACAAATAAGTGAGGTGGAGTCTTTCTTATACCTATATGAGTGTCCTTGGATTTATTTCTCTAGTCAACCCAGCCTAACCCAGTAGGGCCTGGAGGGGAAGTGCCATCCCTGAGACGATACTGAGCTTCCATAGGGTGATGACATAATTTTGGAATGGGTAAGGATGATAATATGAACAACATGCAGAATGCCACTTAGTTATAATCTTGTAGAGCGTGGAAGTGACGAATGTTTTGATGCATGTATATTTAGTACGATTTTTAAAGAGTGTACGCAAAAGAGCAATATGGCAAGTCTGTGTTGCCATTTGCTGTTGCTCAGCTAAAAGCGATTCGGGCCTGTGTAGTCCAAAGGGAACCACAGAGGCTCAGGAGGAAAGCTGGTACCATCTCCAACTAAGACTTGTCTGACCAAATGCAGAGTCTCCCTTCAAGTAACTGACAGGTCAGAGGCAGCTCATCTCTGCTGCAGAAGCAATGATTTGTCTCAATTCCCAGACCACTGTCACAACCATGTCTTGTTGCCCTCGGTGCCCCCCTTCCCCACCACAATAAGTCACTAGAAAGCCATGCTTCATTTAAAAACAAACAAATAAACCCCTTCTGCCTCCATCCTGGCACTGTTTCAGCTTATTTAGCATCATAACATATGTCATCTGTTTCCCTAAACAATCTAACATGGACATGGCACGATGGGACTGAGGAGTTAGGCAAATGAGTACCAGCCTGCCCTCTGAACACACACGATGGCATTTGACTTGCTGTCAGTAGATGCTGTCGCGTTTCTTCTCCTCTTTCCTGGAAAATAAATATAGAAAAGAAAGAGGCCATGAAAAGGGCTGCAAGATGTTTAGCTCTGGTCTTTCTAGAAAGTGTAGAAAAAAAGCATGTGACCCCTGCCTGCCTTTAGATGCCCCACTCCTCTGGCTAACAAGGACTGCGCACTGACCATGGACAAGACATCTGGATCTGGGGGGAGGATAAAACAATTGCCCCCACCAGCAAAGAGTTTCCAGATTTACGGGACTGCACAGGCCAGGGAGCAGCTCATAAAAAGAACAAGAAGAATCGCAAAGGAGGGTGTGCTCCAGCACCACTTCGTCCAGCTGCAGACACATGAAGGCAAAGTTTCCTTTGCTTTCAGTCAAGTTTATGATTTCCGCGGCATCCCTTACCAACACCTTCACAAAGATCTAGGTTCTTGGGTTGTTTCGTTCCAGGGCGGACATCACCTTGGTAAAGCCACACTTTATGGACAGCTCATGGTCCAAGAATTCCACCTATATGTTTTGAAAGGGGCCACGTTAAAACCCCTGGCTCAGACTTTCAGGACTGGGCACAATACAGCTAACCCACCATGGGGACAGCAGGATTTGGTAACACTCTCATCTCCATCACAACCTGGACCTGGCAAAGCTATTTTCTTCCACTCACCATCTTTCAATCAATATTTACTCAGCTATTAGTTGCTCCCCAGGCTCAGCATCAGAAAAGTGTTCAAACGTTACCGAATTGTCCATCTAATGGTAGAGGTCTGTGCAAGGGATATGAGAGCAAGAGGCTCAGAGATGATCAGTGGGTAACGAGAGAGGGATTCACCTTTATCATTTGTAGAAAGCCCCTGAGGCTTAGTCACATTGGCAGACTTTCCCTGGAGCAAGCAAATAAAGCTGCTCCCGGCTCAGCTCCATTCCTGATCTGGTCTTGCCATGAGACTATCCAGGCTTTGTCCCAACCCCACATTCTGGAAAGCACGAGTGGAAGGAGGTGGATCTTGGGGATACCATGGAAAAGAATGGGCATTGCACAACACTTCATTGTACTCATATGGAGCTTATACAAAGGCCAAGAGATAGAACCAGGTGAGACTGTGAACAGGACAAGGTGATACTGCATGGTTTAAAATCAGAAAAGGTGTGCATCAGGGTTGTATCCTTTCACTGTTCTTATTCCATCTGTATGCTGAGCAATTTATACAAGAAGCTGGTCTATGTGAAAAAGAACATGGCATCAGGATTAGAGGAAGACCCAAGTAATGTCATTAGGAACATTTTCTCACTAAAAATTTTAGGTCATGGCATCAAAAAAGTGTCATTTTAACCTAAATGGGTTTTTAGACCAGTGAAATAACAGCGAGAGTGAGTCAGCATTGTGCACAGAATTGAGCGATACTGGTTCTTTGGGAAATTCATAATCCAACACTGGCACTGCTGAGATAAAGGATGACAGTGAGGAAGATTCTACACCTGAGCTCTGTGATGGGCCAACGTGGTGCTCTACTCTCTTCAGGAATGGATGAGCCAGCTCCACCAAGATTCCCCTTTACTGGAGCACCTGCTATGTATGTAGACGTTGAACACAAGAACGCTTTGGCGTTCCTACAATGATTTCTGACCGATGAGGTCATCGAAAAATTGATTATGATAGCCCGGAGGTTTACTTTCAGGTTTTAACCCCTCTTCAGTTAATTTCTGTGCATGGGGGAAGGTTTGGGGCTTGCTTCATTTTCCTACATACGGTATCTCAGTTTGTCCAACACCATTTGTTGAGCAAGCAGAATTTGTCCCTTTGGATATTTCTGTGTCCTTTTTCGAAGGCTAGTTTCCTGTTGACTGGTGAATATATGTGTAGCTTTTCTGTTCGAATCCATTGATCTATATACCTCTCAGTGTACCAATACACTGCTCTCCCTTAGGGAAAAACAACAACAAAAGTTGTATGAGCCCCTATATAATGATTTTTTTAATGGACGATGAACTATTTTCCAGGCCAGCACTATCCTATGTTTGAGCACATTGCTGCAGCCACTGTGTCAATCCATCATGCCTTATAGCCTGCGGTACTCATGTTCAGGTATAGTGTTCTGCCATTCACAAGGTTCACACTGGCCAGTTCTTTCAGAAGTGGAAGACCAGGTCCTCGTCCCTCGTCTCTCTGTCTGGAAACTGCTGAAGTCTACCTGCAGTGAGTGACCCAGCAGGCATTTGAACTACTGGCTGCAAAATTTCCACCATTACAGCCAAATGCAGGCCACCACAGTACAACAGACAGTAACAGCATCTTAACACCACACAAAGGCTCCTCCCTGGGGAGACCACGTGTTCAGGCAATTGCTGCTGTTACACATGTAAGTGGGGGCTACATGAAGTCGCACCATCTCCCGTGGCCCTTCCAGGAACAGGCCATTCTTCTGTTGTTTCTACTGGACTTAGGCTCAGCTGCCAACCTGCCCTCTGCACGCATTCTTCTCCTTACCCTTCCATGTCACCTTCTCTTTGCCCAAGTCAATACTGCTGGTCAGTCACCTACTGGTGGATGCTTGCTTCTGAAGTTTCTGAACCACATTTCCCCATGGTTATGAGACATTGCTGCTGCCACTGCGAGCATTTAACAGGTTACTTTACACCTTCAATGAGAAATCTAGGGGAATAGAAAGAAAGCTTCTTCTTTCTCCCAAGGAGTGGGTGGTGGTTTTGAACCGTTTCCCTTGAGGTTAGCAGCCCAATGTGTAACCCACTACACCAGTAGAGCCTTGGTGGCACTGTCCAGCAATTATTAGACTGCTAAACATGAGGTCAGGGTTTCAAACCTACCAACTTCTCCTTGGGAGAACGATAAAGCTGTTCCCATAAAAGACTGACAGCTCCAGAAGCCCACTATAGGCTGGCTATGAGTTGGAATTTTGCGGTCATTTAGGGCTTTTTGGTGGCATGTGATTTTTTAGGGCTTTTAGGTTGTTTGTGGACGTTCAAGGTGTGTTTTGGGCATTCGGGTGGTTTGGGGTTTTTAGGGTGTTTTATAAGATTTTAGGGAGTGTTTAAGGGATTTAGGGGTGGTTTTTTAGAGTGTATAGGTATTTTTCAGCACAGTATGGTGTTTTTAGTGATGTTACAGAGTTCCTTAGGGATTTTAGGGTATTTTTAATATTATATGTGTTTTTTTCCCCCAGCATTTTAGGTTTTCTTAGGGCTTTCATGGTGTTTTCAGGGCATATATGGGGTTTAGGAATGTTTAGGGTTTGGGAATCTTCTAAGGATGATTTTTTGAAGTTTCACATGTTTGGGTGGGCATTTGGTGTTTTTTTGTGACTTTAGAGTGTTTATGGGATCCTGTCAATTTGCAGCTTTAATTCCACAAAGAAAAGTCAGACAGCAAGCCAGAAAGGAGCAGGAAATGAAGGGGAAGCCCAGGCCACATGTTACAGCTGCCAAGTCCGGAGAACCTAGGTGTGGTCGTTGGCTACCTGGGACCGGGAGTGGGGCTGTGCTCCTGCCCAAGGGTGCTAGGGAGTAAACCAATCTCAGCTGGACGTTTGGCTTTTCTACTACTTAGCCGACTCCATGAACTTTCCCAAGGGCAGCTGGCGAATTGCCAGGGGAACCCAGCTAGACCCCCCACACAAAAGCACAGGGATGGTTACAGGAACAGGAGGTTTCACACAGTGGATGTGCAGGGCTTGGGGTCGGGATTGGGGGCCAAGGTGAGGAAGGGGCAGCAATAAGGCCTGGTCCCAAATAATCAGACACTGAGCAATAAAAGTACAAGGACTGCCAAGAGAACATGGGGACAAAGGATGGCTGGACTTCATTTGATATCTTTGGACGTGCTGTCAGGAGAGACCAGTCCCTGAAGGGACATCAAGTCCATGAAGGACATGATGCTTGGCAAAAAGTGGAGGACGGGCAATAAAACAGCTCGAACCAGCGGCTACATCAGTGGGCATAGTAACAATGGTGAGGATGGTTCGAGACCTGGCAGTGTTTTATTTTACTGCTTGTGTTTTTCTAGAACTGTCTTTCCTGGATGCACGAGGAAGGATAACTGTGCTTGTGGGAAGCAAATGCACAGTGGGCAGCGCTTTGGCCAACATAGGTACACCACCGGCACACAGTGCCCCCTTACTTGGCATCCAAAGTGACAGGATTTGTCTTTCCCCAGAGCTCTCCAGCCCTGGGGGAAGTGGCCCTGCCTTCGGCGCGCCGCCAGGGGGCAGCACTGCTGCTCTCTCACTGGCTACATCTGTGAGGACCCAGAGAGCAGCTCCTTTCTGCTGCTCTCCTCTCAGACTTCTGCCAGAAGCCTTGGCTCCTCCTGGATCCTCCCTTGATTCCCACTCTGCACCTTTGGGGACGCCCAGCCCATTAACTCTCTCCCATCCTTCCTTGCTGCCTCTTCTCCAGATGCCTGAGCTGGGCTTCAAGTAGTTGTAATGTTATGCTTAGGTGAGATGTGTTCAGCTTGTTTACTGTCTGTATACAAGAAAAGAGTGCAGCCCAAGACATCCACCCTTTTGTTCCTCTATGGAAAGCCTGTTACGTGTCATAGTCTTCTCTCTGTGCAGTGCTTTCCTCTGCTGCTGATGCTTTTACATGAAATAGGACTCGGTGTGTCACCGCTACAGGAAATTATCTCTGAAAAAATAATATGCCCAGAACTCAGAAACAGTGTCAGCTTGCATCTGGCATCATGGAAGCATCATGGGTGTGTTTCCATTCATTCGCTCCTGAGTGTCACATGTTAAACTCAGTGCATAGCATAAACAGCAGCAGGCACAAACTGAGACAAAGCACACCCTTTGCTGTGAAGCACATTCCGACTCCTGGCTGCCCCTGTGCCACAGAGTAGAACTGCCCCGCAGGGGCTCCCTAGCTGTCATCTTTACAGAGGCACATGGCCACACCTCCCTTTTGGGAAGCCACTGGGTAGGTTTGAACTTCAGGGTTGTAGTAGTTGATATTGTAGAGCCCTGGAGTCAGTTCGGATTCATAGGGGCCTGTGCACTAGAGAGAGAAACAAAGCCCAGTCCTGCGCCATCCTCGCACTTGTTACTGTATTTGAGCCGATTCTCGCAGCCACGGTGTCAATCCACCTAAGTAAGGGTCTTCCTCTTGTTTGCTAACCCTCTGCCAAAAATGATGCCCTTCTTGCAGGACTGGTTCCACCATAGTAATATGTCCAAAGTACCTGAGACAACGTCTCCGCATCCTCTTTCAGATCTCCTGCCTTTAGTTTGTCAGCTCACTTCGATGGAGTCGATGCTGAGCCATAGCGACTCTATGAGATCAGAGCAGAACTATCTCTGTGGGTTTCCCAAAGGCTAACTCTATGGGAGTAGAACGCCTCATCCTTTTCTTCTGAGGACTGACTGGTGGTTCCCCACTGCTGACATTACAGTTGACACCCAAGGCATAAGCTACTATGCCACCAGAAGTCCCTTGCCCCTGTGCAATAACCAACACCACCTACACACAAAACCCACCCCTTCTCTGTCAGTTTGATGTATGGTGATGGCTTGAGTTGCTATGAAATTGGAAGCTACTAGGGGGAACCCGACAAAAACTACAATTTTTTCAAAACTATGCATTTAAATTTTTTATCCCCTTCATAGTACTCTCCATTACACTTCACACATTTGTCTAATCTGTGATTACATTCTTGGAAACATTTTTCAAACTCAGCAGTTTGGGTGACACCCTTGTTTTTTTCCCCCCCTCTTCTGTGTTGTCAAACCACTGTCCTTCATTCATGGAAACAGAAAGAAGTCACATGGAGTGAGTTCAGGTGATTAAGATATGAGGGACAAGAGAGGCATGCTTTTTTGGGGGATGTTTTCATACTGTTATTTCTTTTCTCTTTTTTTATAATCATTTTTTGGGGCCTCATACAACTCTTATCACAATTGATACATACATCATATTTGTACATTCATTGCCCTCATCATTCTGAAAACATTTGCTCTCCACTTAATCCGCTGGCATCAGCTGATAATTATTCCCCATCCCTCATGAACCCTGAATAATTTCTAAATTATTTTGTCATATCTTACACTATACAATATCTCCCTTCAGCCACTTTTCTGTTGTCTGTCCCCCAGGGAGATGGTTATATGTAGATCCTTGTCATCGGTTTCCCCTTTCCATTCCTCCCTCCCTCTACCCTCCTCGTATCGCCACTCTCACCACTGGTCCTGAAGGGATCATCCGCCCTGGATTCCCTGTGTTTCCAGTTCCTATCTGTACCAGTGTACATCCTCAGGTCTAGCTAGATTTGTAAGGTAGAATGGGGATCATTTTAGTTGTGGGGGAAGAAGCATTTAGGAGCTAGAGGAAAGTTGTATGTTTCATTGTTGCTACAGTGCACCCTGACTGGCTCCTCTCCTCCCTGCTACCCTTCTGTAAGGGGATGTCCAATAATCTACAAATGAGCTTTGGGTTTTCACTCCACACTCCCCCGTATTCACAAAGATATGATTTTTTTGTTCCGATGATGTCTGATACCTGATTCTTCCGACACCTCGTGATCACACATGCTGGTGTGCTTCTTTCATGTGGGCTTTGTTGCTTCTCAGCTACATGACCACTTGTTTAACTTCAAGCTTTTAAGACCCCAGAATGTATAACTTTTGATAGCCGACCACCATCAACTTCAGTCACCACATTTGCTTATGCACCCATTTGCCTCCAGCAATTGTGTTGGGGAGGTGAGCATCACGGAATGCCACTTTAATACAACAAAGTATTTTTGCATTGAGGGAGTACTTGAATGGAGGCCCAATGTACATCTGTTACCTTAATACTAAACCTATAAATATATGCATATAGATCTATTTCCCCATCGTTATACATAAATATATTTACATATGCACATGCCTTTATTTAGACCTCTATAAATGCCCTTTGCTTCCTACCTCTTTCCTTGATTTCCTTTTACTTTCCGATTGTCCCACTCTCATGTTCAGCCTTCATTTGTGTTTCAGTAATTCCTCTCGGTTACATTACTCTTGGTTACACTCTACCAAGCCTCCTACACCCTCTTCACCATCTATTTGGATCACTTGGTGTTCCCTTGTCCCTGGGTTTGTTAACAGCACTTCCTTTTTCCCTACATCCCCCTTTCCCATCTCCCCCCCCCCCCACCAGCTGTCAGTCCCATTGTTTTCTCCTCCAGATTGTTCATCCAGCCTATCTCATTTAGACAGACCTGTGGAAATCATAGCATGCACAAAAACGAGACAGAGCAAACCCAAGCAACAAAATGAAACAAAAGAACAACACCACCACCAACAAGCCAATGACAAAAAGCAAAACAAAACACAAGAAAGAAAAGCTTTTAGTTAGTTCAAGGACTGTTTGTTGGCCTTTAGGAGTGTTTTCTCATAGAGTATGATGGGTCAGCTAGCCCTGGCCCCAAAGTCTATTTTTGGTATTCCCTGGGGACTTCGTTGCTCTGTTCCCCTTCCTGTTCTGTTGTACACCCTTAGTATTTTGCCTCGGTGTGCTGGGATCAGATCGGGCGATAGAGGCATGCTGTTTTTTTTGTGTGTGAGCAGGTGCACTGTCATGGTGGCAAAACCAGTCCCCTGTCTACCACTAATCAGTCCTTTTTATTTTAAATAAATCATTTTATTGGGGGATCTTACAGCTCTTGTAACAATTCATACACCAATTTGTATGAAGCACATTTGTACATACATTGCTATCATCATTTCCAAACATGTTCTTTCTCCTTGAGTTCCTTTTTTCCCCTCCTCCCACCCACGTGAACCACTGATACTTTATACATACTTTTTATTTTTATATTTTACGCCTCTGCTGTATCCCTTCACCCAAACTTCTGCTGTTTGTTCCCCTGGGTGGTGGAGTGGGGCTGTATGTCCATCATTGAGATTGGTTTCCCCTTTCTTCTGCTTCTCCCCCCTACCTTCCCTCGTGGTGTTGCTACTCTCAGTATTGGTCCTGAGGGGTTTATCTGTCCTGGATTCTGTGTGTCGGAACTTCTAGTCAATAGCAGTGTGCAAGCTCTGGTCTAGCCAGACAACTCAGACCTTCTTACACAATATCTTCAGAACCTCTATATAGGAAGCTTGATTAACAGTCTGACCTAGTGCAATGACTAAACTCCAAATGCACTATCACCCTCACATCAACAAAACCAAACAAATGAGCATCTTCTTGAAGTTTGAGTTCACTTGACGAGGTGTATTTGAGTGAGGTGATGATGGCGTCTTACACTGACTTGATTTATGTTTGCATTCTGGCTTGTGAGAAGAGCACAAGGTCTTGTCACCAGCAATGACCTTGGGGAAAAAGTGTGGGTGCACTAGCTCAGAGCAAGTTGCCAGATGCCTGCCCAAACAGGAGAATGTATATTTTGAAATGTGTACCCAGTGGAGCTTTGTACCGCTTGGTTTTTTGGCGGGGGTGGGGTGGGGGTGGGGGGAAGGCCGGCTACTCCTTTGTAGGTTAGATAATCTGAGATGTGCTATTTGAAATTTCCTGGGGCCAGTTTTAGACAAAACTAGAAAAGTTAATTTTGCTGTATGGAAAAATCTGACAGTCTGGAAGTATCTAATTTTCCTCACATGCCATCATTCCCCTAGTAGCATTATTCCTAGTTAAAGCTCTCCTCTGTTCCTCCTTAGGGTTTCCCCCACTACCTGATGTTCCTTTTCTCCTACTCATCATCAAGGGACTTGTGTCCAAAGTGAGGACAGCAAATAAGAGACCCTCCTGACTCTCTGTTAAGAAGGGTGCTCTGGTGCATGCGTGTGTTTATGTGTGCACATACAATCGCATTTGAATTTTGTTGGAAGAGGCTTCATAGAGACCGAGAGTGACATGGTTAGAGCTGCTGCACATGTAGAGCACTGTACTCTATGGTGTTCTAATTCAAATGCATGTAAGGTCCAAGAGAGGTAATAGAAGCAAGTGACCAGGGTCAGGGAAGGCAGTAGGAGGAACTGAGGGAGCCTGAATGCCTCACACCCTGCCAGTTTCACTGATTCTTGGATGGGAGAGTACCAACCTAGTGCTGTGAAATCTTCGCAGTTTTCAGAGGCTTGGGGGATTTTAATTTTGTATGTAAAAAATAGACATCTAAATGCTTGTAATTTATTGATTTCGATAAACACACTGAATGCCAGTACTCAAGTCAAACAAACCAAACTGACAGCCATCGAGTCTTTGCCAACTCATAGTGACCCTATTAGACAGGGTAGAACTGCCCCTCAGTTCAGCTCCCAGCCCTGGAGGCCCACCAGTTCCTCGTTATTATCATGAGGAATACTATTTTCACAAGAGCGTTACATACCCCTAGAGACTAAACCATAAAGCCATATAGGCTTTGACCATCAATTCTGATATGCTTTTTCCTCAAACTGATGGGTCATTTGATGGAATCCTTGTATTACTTCCCTAACATAAAAATTAATCAAGCAAAGGAGATTCAGTGCTCAGTACTGCAGCCCCCTATTTAGAGATTAACTCTTAAAAACCACCACCACCACCACCACCACCACCACCACCACAGGCACCTTATCTATGTTGATAAAAACTTGAGTAGGCTGTATAAATATCTCAAGTATTTAGGATAAAATGGATTCTTTTTCTACTGTCACATATTTAGTTTGAGTTATGTGTTTCCATCTGAACACAAATTAAATAGACCTCATTGACATCTTTTCAAAATGCCATAAAAATTAAATGATTACCTTAAAAGATACTCAGTATAATTAGGCATCAGAAAAATGTACATCAACACTAGAGCGAGATAGTGTTTCAACCCATCAAGATGACACTAGCCAAGAATATTAAAAATACCATTGAGTGCTGGAAGAATGAACAGATTTGTGTCAGAAGAACAGTCTGAAAGGTCCTTAGAAGCAAGCACGGGGAGACTTCACATGCTTTGGATATGTTATCAGGAGATGCCAGTCCCTGGAAAAGGCTGAAATGTTAGGTTCAAGTATAACAACAGTTTTGAAGATGGTGTAGGACTGCGCAGTGGTTCATTCTGCCTTGAGTTGGAACTGACTCAATAGCACCTAATGCTAAAAGCTAGATGCTTTTGACCCTAAATGAAAAGTGGATGGTCCAGCCTCCATACCAGCTACGTGGACAACTGCCCCTCCCCCCAGAAGAATTTACCTTAGAAGACGGCACTGAACCTGTAGCTAGGGGAGATGGACATGTCTGATCAGAGCACACAGGGGCAAATGAAGGGGGAGGAAGAGAGTGGAGCACACACTGGTCCACCAGGCTTGGAGGATGATATTGGCACTCTGAACAGCCAATGTACAGAGTGGACCATATGGCTGATCCCACTATGAGACATGCCATCCCTTGCTGGCCCAGGGCCCTATGGGGACAATACCGGAGACTCTGTGTTGGGACTGACCCGGCTGGCCCTCCAACACGGAGGCAAATCACTAAAAGCATGCAGCAGAGCAACCATGGGAGCAGAGCGGGTAGCCCCTGAGGGAGTACAAAGGACAGACTCTGGGGCCAGAGCATGATACGCCATCAGACCTGACTGAAGGACACACCTATAGAAAAAAAAAAAATCAGACCTTGATCTATTTACAGGTTTTTCTTTCTTAAAAAAATTTTTTGGCTTTTAATTAATTTACTCTTTTATTGATCATTGGTTTTCTGTTGTTGTTTTTTGTCATCACTGTGTTCTCACCCATCGCCTATCTTGCTATGGTTTGATTTTTGGTGCATATTATTATCTCAACAGATCTATCTAGATAAGATAGGCTGGAAAAATAGGCTGGAGGAGAAAACAACAGGACCAATGGTTCCCGGGGACATGGGAGAGAGAGAGGAGGGGGTAAGGAGGTGATGCTGACCAATCCAGCGACAGGGGAGCAACAAGTAATCCAAAATCCGTCGCAAGGAGGGTGTGAGAAGCCTGGTAGGTATTCAGCAAGGGTAATGTAACCAAGAGAAATTACTCAAACCCAAGTGAAAGCTGAGCACGATAGTCGGACAAGAGGAAAGTAAAAGTAAATAGAGGAAAGAACTAGGTGACAAAGGGTATTTCTAGAGGTCTACATACTGGCATGTACATATGTAAATATATTTATACAGGAGGGTTCGTAAATAGATCAACGTTCATATATTTATAGACTTAGTATTAAGGCAGTAGATGGACATTGTCAAGTACTTACTCAATGCAAGAACACGTTATATTAAATTGGCATTCCATGATGAACACCTTTCCAACATGATGGTTGAAGAAAAATGTGTGCACTAGCAAATGTGGTGAAGAAAGCTGATGGTGCCTGGCTATTAAAAGTTATAGCATCTGGGATCTTACAGGCTTGAAAATAAAGAAGCGGCCATCTAGCTCAGAAGCAACAAAGCCCACATGGAGGAAGCACACCAGCCTGTGTGACCATGAACTGTTGAAGGGATCAGATATCAAGCATCAAAGAACACAAAAATCATGTCATTGTAAATGAGGGTGAGTGCAGAGTGGAGACTCAAAGCCCATTGGTAGGTAACTGGACACCCCCTTCCTGAAGGGATGTGGGGAGGAGATAAGCCAGTCAGGGTGCAGGGTAGCAACAATGAAACATATGTTTCCTCTAGTTCCTAAATGCTTCCTCCCCCCACTATCATGACCCAATTCTACTTTACAAATCTGGCTAGACAAGGGGATGTACAGAGAGATCGCCTTGGAGATTGGGTGGATGTTCCCACAGTAGCGTGGAGCCCCACAAGTGCTGGTCAGGCGTTTCCCCCAGTCACTTGTAGGACCTCAGGATTTAGGCTGGGGATGCCCCCACTTTTTATAGGGGAGAACAACCTGTGGCCTGGTGTGTGGGAGAGGACCAGCGTGAATTCCCCAGCTGCTTGCCACACCAATAAGTGGGGGGTGGGAGCTCCCTCAGTTGGCCCTTCAGGTTTGCCCTAGGCAGAGGGGAGTGGCCTGGAGACCTCTATTGTCTTGTGATGGGAAAGAGAGTGAAAGGAGAGGAAAAAGAGAGAAAGAGGAAGACACAGACTGGGGCAATAATGCCAACCAGACTGACAACCACTCACCCACACACAACTAAAATGCACAGAGTAAATAAAGGTGACAACAGTAAAAAGAAAGAAAAGAAAACAACTAAAAAGGAGAACCAAATCTGTGGAGGCTGTGGTAGGAAGTAGAGAAGAGCTTGATGGAGCGGAGAAAAGCAGAAAACCTGTAAGAAGAGCCCAATAAAAGGGAAAAGAGAGAAGAGAAAAGGAAGGAGGAGGAGAGAGTATTTTTTAAATGGTTAAAGAAATAACTGACCCTGTGTTATGCTGTGTGTAGCTCTGACTCGTCCTGTGTGCAGTACTGTCTTAGGGGTCAGGCTGCCCACTAGGAGGACAGGGTTGCCCTAGGCTGAGTGTAGGGCTCTGGAAACCAGCAGTGGTATGTGCAAGCAATGAGAGGGAGCAGAGAGAATCGTACAAGCTAAGAGAGAGGTGAAGAAAGCAAAGACAGAAAGAGGAAAGAAAGAAAAAGAGAATAAAGAGAAAGAAGGAAATAAATCCAACTGAGTTCACTAAGGTTGGCTGTGATGGTAAAGAGCAAGGAGAGAGAGAAGGAGGAAATAAAGTATAAAGTAGTAGCTGATCCCTGATTGCTTGGATGAGGGGCCAGAGGGGTTTAGACACTGCTCCAACATGGCAGGTCAGTGTGCCCTTTTAATGCCGGGACCCAGTGGTGCTGGGCAGAATTGCCCTAGTTGACGAGATCACCTTAGAGGCATGACGGAGGTTTCTTCAACGGTGCAGCGCACTGTAGGTGTTTGTCCCAGGTGCCTTGTGTGGTGTACAGCACTCCCACAGAGGGCAGGCTGGAGTGCCTCCTGCTATTTGGGTTGATTTGCCCTAAGCGGAGGGAAGTGACCTGGAAGCCTTTAGTGGCATATGAGAGGAGAGAGTGGGAGAGAAGAGGAAAAAGAGGGGAAAAGGGGGAAAAAAGAGGGATAAAGAAGAAAGCGAGTAAATAAAAGCCCAACACCAACCTGAGCACGTTGAAACTGAGTGCGGTGGAAAAGTTAGAAGGGCTAGTGAATAAAGTGAGAATAAGTAGAGCAGTGGGTAAGGAGGTAATGATACTTGATCACCTGTCCTTGAGGCCAGAGGAATTCCAACTCTTCCTCAAGGTCACGGGGTCATGGACTTGTAAGGTCTCTCTCTCTGGCCTAAATTCCAACCCCAGTCCTTGGCTCCCCGCGAGAAAAATTTCATGCGGAAGCCGGGTTCGTGATCCAAGTGAATTTAATGAGAGTTAAAAGAAGCTTCAGGTTTTACAAGGCACCCATAGGATTCCTTTGACCATGGGGCCTGGCAGAGACTGCCTCAGGTCATGCAAGGATCTCTCTCCTCCCAGGAAGACGACCAGACCACCCCTCTCCCTTCTGGTCCCTGCCTTTTCAAGGGTTCCCGGGGAGGCTGGTGAAGGACCCCAGGTCAATCCCATTGGCTGAACTGCAATCATCTGGCCCAGGTGGGCTGCTCCAGGTGCAACCTCCATCGGAGCCCACGGGCAGGAAAATCCAGCTTTCCTATGCTGGCTCTCCTGGGCATGCGTTAATGGACTTTCCCATCCCTGATGTAGGGTTCCACAGATGCTGTGTGAGATTACTTCAAAAGCAAGATCGCGCCCGTGGCCAGGGGTCACTTGGGTGCTGGAGTACCTGCCTTGTGCTGCATGTAGCACTGCAGCAGGGGCTGGGAGGGGGCACTGGGGGGCTCCCTCAGCCCCGTCTAGGGCTCCAAGACCGGCAGGGCCTCCCCAGCTATGTGTAGAATCACTGAGAGGGAAGCTTGTTGTCCTATCTAGACTGCTGATGCTTCCTAGATCAGAGGATTTTCTTTTTTATCCCTCTGGCCAGCTAGAATGAAATTGTCTCCCACAGTCTCTGGGCTACAGCTCAGTGCTGTTTAAGGCTGACACTGCTACAGCGGGTCTTTGTTATGGTAAAAGCTGCCAGGCCCTGTGGCTGAGTTCTGGCATTCCTTAGCTAGGTTGCTTCTTATGCTGATTTATGTTAAGGGACTCCCCTATGTGGTGCTTGGAGCTGAGCAACCAGACTTGGGTTTGAGTTTTAAACCAATCATTTATGTTTCACCCTTAAAAAAAATTCTACTTGTGATGTGCTCAGATTTGGTGGCTGTCAAGCTGACCCCCAGAGGGGGAGATCCAGCTTATCAGGGGGGTTGTTTACTAGTCGGCCAATTGGAACTAAATTTGCTCCCTGGACTCCCGACTTTCTGCCTTTTTCTCCCACACCATGATCTTCTTAAGGTAATAATATATTTTTTCTTCTACTCTAAATTATAGCTACCCACCACCAACCCCTGACCGTGAGCTCAAGGCATCCAACCGCATGGAGAGCTCAGTGTGGGGTTCCCCTCGTGTCTGAGATTCTGCCCCCTCTCAGGGCGTCCACCTGCAGGGATCCCTGCTCCAGGCAAGGGCATATCTGGCGCCTGCCACTTCGTCAAAATTATAGTGCTTTAAAGCATGCTTGGTTTGCTTTGTGAGTGGAAATCCCACAAAAGAAGGGGTTCAGGAGAAACCCTGTTACCCTAGTTCTAATTTCAGAACTCCACCTTCCCGTTTCCTTCACCTAATTTCCTATTTTTCTGGTCTGGCAGCAGGAGCTCCAGATAGATGGGTCCTATCTGGTCGCCATTTTCTCTGAATCCCTCCATCTATTTTTTTTACACTCTTAAAAAGTACAAAACATTTACTCTACAAGCGCAAACAGATTTTCAAAAGCAGGGAAAAACCTGAACGTTCAGTACATGGTTCAATCGTCTTTTCATCTCTGCGCCCTAACTATGCTGAGCTCCATGGAACTGCATGGAGGGGAGCTATTCTGGCGTCATCGAGCCAAGTGAGTGTTTTGAATTACCTCAAGTGAATATTTGACTGGAAAGCATAGGGTGTAAAAAAACCCTGAAATCAGATGGTGCACATCTATCACAAAGAACAGGGCCTTGTACTTAAACCTTTTTTCTGAAAATAAGCAGCCATCTAAGTGAGATGTCAACTAAGTCCGCCCAGAACAAGCAGCACAGCCAGTGTGATGCCAGGGTGATAAATAATAGAATCTCAATCTGCAGGTATGAACAAGAATCAGAGCTTAAGTTCGGAACACCCAGTTTGCAAAAGGACTCAAATGCACATGCGGGGTGAATTCCCTCTGACCACAGTCCATGGACATGAACAGATACAGTTAAGTTCAAATGTAACACCTCATCATTTGATCTCTTCAGACTAATTTTAATTTGGTTCCAGTTTTTAGTATTTTTCACTTTCTGTTCGATTGAGGTTTTTCTCTCTTTTGTCATTGTTAGTTTTTCTTTTCTACTTGTTTCTTGATTTTGTTTTGTATTTTTTTTTAATACATATGAAATCCAGGAGAGGTAAATCCAGAGAGACACTAACAGAATTAACAATCACCTAGGGACAGGCAGGGAAGATTTGGGGGAGTGAGGGGGGGGGGGCTAACAAAAATGAATATAAAAGAAGGAAATGATGTAAACCTGATTGTGGTGACGATTACACAAATCTTAATATGACTGAAGTATTGAATGATATATGTGAATTATATGAGAATTAAAATAAAACAAAAGCTGAGGTCAGAGATAGGGCAGCAATTTAGCCCTGAATCTCTTGGTGAAGATTAAATGTCATTTTGTGCCAAGAGCCCATTTTTCCACTCATGAAGTTTGGGGAACCGGCCATGCTCCTTCATCACTTTTCTTACCTCAATAAATGGGTGCAGTTCACTCTTCTCCCTTTTCTTCTCTGTCACATACTTTGCAGCAGTCAGGGGAACAGAACTTACAGTCCTGAAAGGGATCCATGAGTGTTAGTCCAGGTAGACTAGAGAAACAAATCCACACTCATATGTGTATAGGAAAGACCTTTATATACAAGAACAGTTGTATATTGAGAAAGCATTCCAGCCCAACCAAGATCAAGTCCATAAGTCCAATATTAGCCCATGTCTGATATCAATCTATAATGTTCTCTTCAGACTCATGAAACACCTTCAATGACCCCAAATGCAGGAAGATCACAGGTCAGTAGTTGCAAAGTCTTCTGCATCCAGTGGTGGTAGAAGCATCTCAGCTTTGGCAGGGTCTCCATGTGGCTCCTCCAGTTCCCAGGGCATGGGTTCTATCAGTGTGGTGCCATGTGTCTTGTTAGTAGGACATCTCTCAGGGAATGAGCAGAAAGATAGTCTGCTGCCTCCAAGGAGGAAATACCAGATTTCCCAGAACCCTGACAGGAAGGCCAGGCCCACAAAGAGGCCTCATTGGCCATAACCCAATAGAGAGACTAGAGTCTACCCCTTCACTCTTAATCCTCTCAAGTCCCAAATTGACACCAGATTGTATAACTACAACAGACCACCCCTTGTCCATTTGACATTTTCACAAAATTCTTTAGCCGTATATAATTTCAAAACAATAATAGAATCATATCAGTATCTAACAGTATAATATGAAAATGCATACATTTCACTCCGTGCCACCCTCCTTTAAACATAATATTCTGTAAGTGATGAAACAAAAATATCCTATGCTTAACAATTGCAGGTAAGGTACACCCACATATTAATCCTATAATTCTATGAATATATTCCAGTATCTATGAAATCTTGTAAGCTAGCCACTTCACGCCTTTATCTGGCCCATTTTGGCTATCCAGTTTCTCTACTGCCTACTTCCATCAACCCAGTGCTCTGAGGAGACCATCATATTCTTCAATATAAAGAGTCTTCATGCCAGTTGGAACCTTGTGAAGTCCACATCCACAAGAAAGTCAAAGCAGGACAGATCGTCTATACAGTCTGCAGCAGTATATACCAGTGCACAGGCTCAACATTCTTCTCTTCATCTGGTCGGGTTCGGGTCAAGTCAATGTGGGCTCCCTCTCTTGGCCTCACCTCAGTGTCCATTGGTCGCATTGCCTTTAGGCCTTGGCCCCATCACCAATTCTCCACAACTCTAGTCCCCTCAGAGTAGGTCATGGACTTCAAACCAGTCAACCTGCTCTCATCTTCTTCTCTACTGCCTGTAAACCAGGTCCACGAGTGTCAGTGGTCAGAATGAACCCACTGCTCTATTGCTGCTATTCTGCCACTTTCACTCAACAAGCAGATCCAGGTGGTCACCTAGCAATCATTTCAGGCTTCTACAGGCTCCCTTGAATGTTCAGTACTAGAAAGGAGTTTCTTCAGGCTTTGAGATTTTTTCCAGTTTCTGACAAAAACCACTATTCAAAATTCAAATATTACAAAAGTTCCCTTTTAATGCACATGAAGCTCTTCCTCACAGTGGGAGCAGTGCACAGAAACGGACCTTGATGCTGGGCTGCTCTGTGCGTGCTTTGGTCAGTTGGGAGCTGCTGATTCACAGATTCACTTCACGTGGATGAAGATGCTTGTTTGCTTCCCCGTGAGTTTATCGCGCTTCAACAGAGAAGAACCCTGTTCTTGGGTTTTGCCTCTGCCTTGCTCCTAGCACCGCTGGAATAGAAAGATTACAAATGATTTTTTTGTTGTTGTTTTAAAAAACAGAAAAGAAATGCCGTGTACCTGTTAGGTAAGTAGAGGCAGAACTGAGGGTGGTCGCTGTGCATGCCAAACCTCCTCCCCATCACAGACAGTTGAAAGCTGCTTCAGGCTGGAAAGATGCACACATTTAGGTCCTTGTGACAGGAAGCAGGTCAACCTGGGCGGGCCCCCATCTAGACCAGGTGGGCTTAATTCAGTCAATGGGGTCAAACAGTACCGTCAGCCATGCCTACCAACAGGGTATGGGTGGGGGCCTCAAACCAGCTGTCATGCAACCCAGCGTGCGTGGGCTGTCCAGTCCGCCCCCACCCCCCACGAGCATATTTGCCTCTTCTATCCTTTATAAAGTCACTTGGATCACAAACTAGGTTTCTGCGTCAATTGGTTCTTGTGTGAAGCCAAGGACAGAGGTACATTTCTCCCAGAGAGAGCCCTCACATAACCAAATCAGATTATAGCCTTCAGTGTTAGTGTTCCAACGAATTTTGGGGGAATATCTCAAGTGTTAGTGGTAAGGACACAACTCAATCCATATTATCTCTTTATTTTGCTCAGCCAGATGCTTGCCCTTTGAGCCTGAATTGTTGCAAGGCTTATTACCCCATCAAGTGTTCCCAGAGCAAACCCTAAATGGGCAGTAGTCACACACAAGGAAGATTTGCAGGGGACACTGTTAAGAATGATTAATGCTTAAGTGTTCCTTGTCTCCCCAAATGTACCATTTGGCAGAAAATTTGTTAGATCTCTCTCCTGGGAGAGATATACCTCAGCTCTTGAATAACTCTCCTGGTCATAGAAGTCAAATTCCAAGCTTTTCATCCAACATTCATAAAGCTAAATAAATGTTACATAAACCTAAGTTCTCTATCTTGGATAAGACAAAGTAAAACCATGACTTGAGAAGGTTTTCATTGAGGACAGAGACAACTTCAGATATTCTAAGCCTATGAAATTGGTCATGATTCAGGCAACTTGCCAAGGAAGCAGGTAATACCTAGGTGGGAGGTGGAATGAATAAGAACTTGCACTAAGATTCCATTCCATCAGGCGCAGCTGGTGACTTTGGAGGCCCAGAGCAGGCAGTGGGAGAGAGAAGACCAGAGCAGGGGAGGGATGTGATGAGCTGGAGGGTAGAGGGAGGGATTATGTGTTGTCCTGCTGTCACCTCCCACCCCACTGTGACCCTTTAGTGATGTGGGCCCAGGTTTGTGATGCAAGTGGGTTTGAAGCCAGAGGGGACTCAGAGTGCTCAGTTGCCTGAGTGCAACCGCTGTATCCAGAAGATGGAGGAGATTCTCTTTCTGCTGGAACAGAAAAGTGCTTCCTGGCTGACCTACCAATACCCCACCTGGTTCACTGTTTTGACCTTGGGCATCCTGTATGGAGTGGGTTGCTTCTTCCTGGTCCTCCCCTTCCTTCCAAATACTCCACCTGTGCGACCACCCAGGAAAAGGATAAAGGTAAGAAATTCTCAACCCAGCCATAGGAGAGATTGATTTTTCCTTGTTTTATAAATTTTTCCTTTCGTAATTAATTTCCTGATAGGGGAAATCTCAAGAAAGAAGAGACCATCAGCCCTGGCTTTGGAATGTTGATGAGGGCTGGTGCGTCCTTACTCACTGTTAGGACTTTGTTCACTGCATTGGTATCATTTTATCCTTGCCGGCTTATGTTGATTTTCATTATTTCTGTTGGCTTTCCCTGTTTGTGAAGCACAGGAGGCGTGGATGCATCATGATCATGGACACAAGGGTTGACAGAGTTGCAGGTGGAGAGATCTCATGGTAGAGGGAGGGATTGTGAGATCAGCAGTGTGGAGAACTCCCCCATCGGGATGCTAGAGAGTGAAGGGGGATTGATTTCAAGACGAAAAAATGAAGGAGGCCAGAGGGGACAGAGAGCTTTAGACCTGACTGTGATTACACAACTCCTTTTGAAGGCAATTTAACCATGGGGGGGGGGGTGTTGTTCTAAAATGGATATGGTAATCATTGATTGTACCATTGCCCTTGATCTGATTGAACGACTGAACTATTGACTCGTATGATATGTAAATCATTTGCCAGTAAGATGAGCATTCAAAAATATTTCTCTTTGAAGATCTCAGACCTCCCATCTCTAGTTGTTATAGAGGGCAATAGGTAAAAATCCCCAATATAGTGACGCAGTGGCTAAGGACTAGATGACTAGACGTTTCAAAGGGCAGCTCTCATCACTGGGTCCTCAGTCTCTTTCCTTGAGCTCCAGTCTCTGGGCCAAGGCTCCTTTTCTGTCTGGGCTAATTGAGAAAGCATGGCTGACCCCGGGGAGGAAGTGGTCAAGGGCTGGCCCAGAGCTTCAGCCTCCATAATCAAAATCTTTCCCACCAGAACACTGAGTGCTGAGAGTGTGTGCTCTCCGTGAGCAGAGGAAGGCTGACGGAAGAAATGCACTCTAGGTCTCACACAGAAGCTGGTTTCTGGGCTTTAGTCATTCCATGGAGATTGTCATTCTTCTAATCACCAGTAAATGCCTGCAGTTTGTCACAAAGAACAGACGCAGGATTGGATTCCAGCCTGACTTCCTCTCTTGTGCCCCAGCCTCAGGTGGAGACAAGGAGAAGCAGCAGGTCAAGGGACAAAGGTGACGCTCTGAAAGGTAAGGTTCTGCCCATTCAACCAACCTCTGTAAGCTCTCCTGTCCCCTCCTCTGCAGGATGCCAGTGGCAACAGCCCGTCTCTCTCAGGTAATAATCCTGAACAAAAGGATACTGGGGATGGAAACAGAACCCAGATATTTCCCAGATGTACAGGAGGGGCCTAGGATGGGATGAAGGCTGGCCAAGGTAGGACCCAGTAGGGAGCAGTGGGGGTGTCAGGAGCAGATTCTGGTGGATTTGGAGGTGGAACATTGAGGGGTAACAGCGATAAGCTGTGTAACTTTGCCAAGGTTCAGATTGCTCACTGAGACCCCACAGACAATATTGGAAACCGATGCTCCTTGAAATGCCAAAGCACCTCCTGCCCGTGGGAGTAAGCTATCGTTTGACCTTGAGCTCTGGAGAGTCCAACGTCCTAAGTGCACAGCCCGTGTGACATTCCTTTCGGTCCTCTGGGAGGGCTGCACCATAACGGTTCTCTTGATTTCCAGTTTTCCGAAGTTTCCTGCAAGAACTACATGGCGCTCAGAACCTGCGTTTGCGTCTTAGGCAGAAGTAAATAAACTTCCTGCTTCACCGCGGGGTGCATCTTCCAACCAGGGTGCCTGTGTGGCCTCGGGCTGCAGAGCAGCTGGGATGCGCTGGTTTGGGGTACACTTTCAGGGATGGGCAGAGAATGACAGGAGTCCCGGGCAGTGGGGTGGGGCAGGAAGAGCAGGCCATCAAGGCTTGGGGAGGGGCTGAGCTTGCACCGACCCTTGCTAGCCTGCTAGGTCTCTTGCCCCTTCAGTCCTGGCTGTAATCTGGTCCTTCTGTCTCCTGCAGCCACTTGGGAAACCCACTTGACACTGGCAGCTTTGGTCAACAGAAAGCTCAAGCCCTCTCTGGTAGCTGGCGAAATAGAGGTACGGCTGAAGTCCATGTCGGTACGCGCGCCCCACACGGTTCTGCGGCTCATCCATTCTGGACACCTAGGTCTCAGAACTCCACCCTTCCACGGGCCCAGATGTGCATCTCAACTTCTCATGTCTTACCCGCCTTGAGTCAATCACCAGACTGCGCACATTCCCGTGAACCTGACAGTCTTTCACCCACACCACTGGCTCTTCCCTCACCCAGTGCCAAACCCCCGGATTCAAAGGCCTACCTGCAGCCTCCAAGCACTCTCTGGGACTCACCAGCCCCGCACCCCACAGGGACTCATTCTCAGAATGACTTGTTGGCAAGGCCCAGGCAGAGCCCATCTCCACACAACCGCTGCTCCACACCTGCCATGGCAGCCATCACAAGTCAGCATCCCACAGGCCTCCCTACTGCCTCCCCACCCCAGTGTTGGGCAGCTGCCAAGAACTTACAGCTTCCCTCCTTGGAATACTTTGGGTCTCTGAAAGAGCACTCTACCTGGCACCCCCAAGAAGACACCTTTCGGGAAGGACCCACAAAGAGGCAGGGGGAAGTAGGGAGGCCCACCTTGCTCAACCCCAATGTCCACAAGCTGCTGGAAATAGAAATCACAAAGGCAGAGAAATGGAATATTTGGGAAGAAAAAGGAAAGGGTGTATCAGAATACCATCTGCAGGCCTTAAATATGTTGAAGGCACTCGATGGGGAGCAGATCACTGCACCTCCCCAGCCCTTCTGGAATGCCAGCATCAAAGCAGAGCAGATACCCAGCCCTCAGAAGCATTTTCCACAAAAATTCAGTGAGTTTTTCTGGGGTCTACCTTTTCTGCACAGCGAGTCTCTGGCAGCTGCTCTCAGGGTCTCTGGATCCACCCTAGAGTTTCCCACTGTCTTATTTAATGAAATTCCTAATACCTTACCAGCTCAAATGCAAGCTAAAGAGTACCCACTCTTGTTGCAACGTCACTCCTTGCCCTACACTGAAGGCCGATTCCAACTTTTACTTCCAACTGCATGCCAAGCCCAGGCCCCACCGCCGGCTACAGTCCTGACTCCGCCCGGTCCACAGCCCCGTGGCCCACTCGCAGTACCTTTTCCTCCTCCTCACAAGAGTCCCTGTGATGAATCCTGTCTTACCGTCCACACTAAGTCCCAATCACGCATTCCAAATTAACTTCAACAGCTGGAAAGCCGTTTTTTAAAGAAACAACAGGAAAGTGAGAGTTCTTTACCCTTTATGATGCCACGACCCCAGGAAGCTTTTTGTCTTCGCAACCCCACTCATCCCCAGGACAATCAGAAGGTCCAGACCCCAAAGACAGACCCCAAGCTTCCTGGCTGCTTGAAGCAATCGGAGCTCCACCGCCAAGAGAACTTCCCTCAATTGCAGGGGCCCCTCGGCAATGGGACTCTTGAGTCTCTGACACTAAAGCAGCCTCAGGAAAAATGGCCAGGGACTTGTCTGGATATGAAGCAGCCCGAATGCTCCTGCTCCACACCTGGAGACAAGCAGGGGAAGAATGTAATGAAGACGGTGTCCCCAGGAAGATGCACACACCCTGGACCGTCGCTTGCGTGCTGCAGAGCCGGTGTCCAGCTGAGGAACAACTCGGTCAATGGACAAGGGAATTACTTGAGGAAAATATCCAAATGTAATCTATCTATCAATGGATCAGGAAACTACTGCCCAAAAGGAACTCCGGGAGCCGACTCAAAGGAGTTAAGTGATTTGAGGATACACAAGGGGATTAACGCAGGAATTTACACCCTAAGGGTTCCAAACAAAATCCTACTGGAAAACACCCTGAATGTCCACATGTGCAGGAAGGTGGAGCAGATTAGAAAGGATCAGATCCCTGGCATTGTTTGCCGTTCATGTCTTGCGACCACGCATGCTCTGTCTATTTCCCTGACCCACCCACATGTTGTCAATGTGGCCTCCTGGGGAGAGCTGGAAGATCTCCTGAACACAACGCAGAGCCTTTCCTTTCTCAGCCCGGGCACTCAACAGGTGCTGGACTCGCATATCGTAAGGCTCCAAATGAGGCAGAGGTGGTGCATGCCCCTCAAAGTCCTTGAGCCCACAAACCTCTGTAGGACAAGAAAAGACAACGCAATGTCCTTTCCACAGTCCACCTGCTTAGCCACCCCTAAGTCTTCAACTAACCCAGTAACTGAGGCTGTCAAGGTCCTGGGAGAACCCTGTCAGGCAGACTGGGGAGAGAGAGTGACCCCAAAGAAATCAAGCCCTACCCTGGAGAGTCCTTTTGCTGATTGCTCCCCTACAGAGGAGCCTGTTCAGGGAACCCCAGCCTACCCCCCACTTGATAATGACAGTGGATGCTCATTGGCCCTCAGGCAGCCGTTTCCAGCCTTCATGCCCAGTATCCTTGGCAGAACCTTCCAGAATGAAAGTGTCCAGAGAGAGAGCCTAGAGCAAACCTCAAATCCAGTACTGACCAGCAAGGGGTCAAGGAAAGAGGGTGCTAGTTGTGCCCCAGGAGGCCCCAGATTGGAAGTGAACTCTGAATGTCCATCTTCAAGAGCCAAAGAGACAGGGTTGGTGGTGGTCAAGAAGTCCTCTTCAATAGAGCTAGACGATAGAGACACTTTCAAAACCAGTGTGCTGGCAAAATCTCAAACCAATCATGTGGACCGGGGGTGCTTCGAGGCTCTAGGATGTAGTAAAAGTTTCCTGCTACCTGGAAAGTGTGCTCCAGTTCCTGAAAAGCCAAGCCTTACAGCACGAGTGTGCAGTGAGATTAAGCTCCAGGTGGAGGTAGAGGCAGAGGGTGGTTCTCCATGCTGTCCTGTTGACGGGCTCCTTCAGGACTGCACCACTGATGTGCTCACTGCCACCAATGTTTTGCCTTCTCAGGTGGTCCATTGCCGCCCCCAGCATTTGTTCACTGGGGATAAGCCAATATGTCAAGGGCCAAGTGGCTTCGTGGTGGCTAGAGCAAGTTACATGGGGCAGCAGAAGCTCAAAAGCCCCAACCTTCAGGACCCCTCGACAAGGAGAAGGAAGGATGCTGTTCCCACTGACAAGAGGGAGACTCATAAATGGCCCAATCCAGAAGAGCATGGAAAAGGATTAGCGGGAAGAGGCATCTCCCAAGTCTGTGGGTTAAGCCAGCCTGTGCAAGACAAGGCATTGGCTGAGTGCCTTGAGATCAAGTCCTCACAGCTCCCACCAGAGAAGGGACAGCTTCCTGCTGAGGGCCACTGCAAAAAATGGAGGAAGCACTTTGTCCAGTGGATTTGCTCCAGCAAAAAATCTACAGGACACGGTGATCCTTTGCAAAAAGGAAAGCCCGTATTACCCTGTGGTCACAGCCTTGGGCCCCTTCAAAGACAACCAGTGTCTCCTAACAAGGTCACGGAGGCTCAGGTGCTCACGACAGATGTTGGCCAAGTCCTAGAGGGGACACCAGGCTGTCATCAGGAGTATCTTGCGTCAACGTTATGTCCACGAAAAGAAACGCAGGCCTCAGTTAATGGATGTTCCTCCAGCTGCAGGGCTCCTCTCTTTGTAGAACACAGGAGAGTGGCAAGTGTGAGACCCTGCCTCCACCAGGCGATACCTGACTGCCAGAGCCTTCCCACCACGAGCACCTGTATCAGGGATGTATTCACAAATTTCTGTCCGTTCAGGGGATTCAGTGTCAGAAGCCACACTCAGCCATTGCCCCCCAGGGTGTTTGTGTGCCCAGTCAGCTTGCAGCAGCAGAGGCGGAGGAGGTGGGCTTACTCCAGTTACCCTTACCACTGCCCACGTCACTGTCTTCGAGAATATGTCTTATCTGGCAAATTAGAAGACGCTTCTTCTGCTCTGATTAGTAGGAAAGTATCCATGCCAGCCACTTTAGCCTGTTCTGCACAGGCTAATGGCTTCTCTCAGCCATGATATTCATTGTTCCATAATAGAGATTTTCCCCCTCCTACATTAAAGTGTGACTTCTGTGCTGCATGGCGGGATCTAGAGGGGGTGTCATGTGTGTTAGTCTGTGTAGACTAGAGAAACAAAATTCATACACTCATATTTTATGAGTTTTATATAAAGGTTAAGTGAACATTGAAAAGCATCCCAACCCAGTTCAATCTAAGACCACCAGTCCAATAGTATCCCATGTGTCTGACACCAATCTACAAAGTCCTCCTCACAATCCAAAAACACACGGGGAGACAATGACTGCAGGAGGAAATTGTAGTCCGTGCGCTGGCAGGTTCTCCATGAGGCTGCTGCAGAAACCAGGGCTGCAACAGGGTAGGTCCATGCGGCTTCTCCTCAGGGATCTCCCAGGAAATGAGTCTTTCCAGCTGCTTTAGGGACCTAACAAATGCATATCCACCCTGGTGGCACTATCAGAGAGCAAGAGACCAGAAAGGCTAGGCTCACAGAGCCATTGATCTCCCTGCCCTTCAATTAACCCCACATGAGTTCATTGACGAGGTTGGCATAATATACCTTTAACTATGTTAGATACTGCGTCTCCTTCTCTGAGTGCTAGCTTTGACTTCTCAAAGGGCAGGGCTCTGGAGGAGGTTTTCAGCAGTGTTTCCCACCCACTTCCATCCCAAGTTCTTCATTTTGCACCTCTTATGATTTATGGTAACACCCCTACTGTGAAAACCTCAGAAGGTCCCAACACAGTGAAGAATGTTCCCTGGTGCCATTACTTTGTCTTCAACGTTATGTGGCTGCAGTTGATAGGTTTTGAGAGGCGCAATCCAGCCAAGAAATTCCATCGCAGGCTCCAGAAGAGGTTTAGACCAAAGTAGCGTCTCATGGTACCAAGCAGGCATGAGACATGTGGCGGCCTGTCTAAGTCCCACATGTGCATTTGATGAAGGCTGCCAAGTTTGGCATGGAGGTTCCGCCTCAATACACCTGTCACAAAATGTGAAATGACATATTTTGCTACCTTTGCCTCTCTCCCAGCCTAGGGTAGCCTCCAGGAT